>NC_138769.1:99574288-99901788 GCF_965119305.1 Pelophylax lessonae
CGGCCTATTTTGTAACTTTAGTGATTCCTGGAGTGCTCGCTATGCTGATCAACAATTGGGCATTTTCAATTTTTTTCGGGGGTCCCATACCTTATTTTCAGGGCATTTTTGATTGTACTTCCTCCTTCTCCCCCCTCTGTGGCCGCGGCCACCGACATCACTTCCGACTTTGCATTGCATCCTGGGAGCTGTTTGTCGTCACTCCCAGGAGGCTGGAATCAGGAAGAACTCCCAGAACACTCCCTGCAATCAGGAAGAAGGACACAGCAGATTACACTGTGGCTTCAGATGCCCACATCCAAGATGGCCGCGCCCAGACAGCGTTTTTAAAAGTAAGATTTTGACTGAATCCTGTACACCTTGTAAGTATGAGAATAGCGGTTCTGTAAAGGGCGATGGATTAGTATTATAGGGGTATTTTTAGTTAAAAAAGGTATTTGAGGCCGGAACTCCGCTTTAAGTGTTAGAAAAAATGTAAAGTTATACTAAAACAGGAATAAACAGGATGTCTTCCAATGGGGAAGCTTGTTTGAGTGACTCCTAAGAAAGGCTTTCCACATTAACCTCCCTGGCGGTCTGATTATGTCCAGATTTCTGTGCTAAAAGTGGTACATTCTTTTGCATGGATATCTGCTGTTTTATATTTTAAAACTCACCTTCCCCTGCAATCCCTGCCGTCCTCCGCCACTGTCCTCCCCCGCGGTCCTCCCGCTGTCCTCCCGCTCTGTGCTCGGCCGATACCAGCAGCTGTCTTCCGGTT
Source organism: Pelophylax lessonae (assembly GCF_965119305.1). Lineage (NCBI taxonomy): Eukaryota > Metazoa > Chordata > Amphibia > Anura > Ranidae > Pelophylax > Pelophylax lessonae. The sequence continues at coordinate 99,575,049 of NC_138769.1, forward strand.
CCCTTCCCTGTGAGCGTTGCGACGGTGGAACCGGCGGCAATTTAAAAAATGTAAATACACTAAATGACATGATACAAAGTTGTGATCCTAAGGGATTTCACTGTATCATGCCATTTGACCACAGGATTTCACCTGGTGACTTTTCCAGTGCCCTGCCTGTGCTTTTCCAGTTCTTTGTGCCTGGAAAATTGAGAACGACCATGGCATCCAAAAATAGTTTTTTTTTTTTTGCGCAAAAGCGCTTTTAGACAAACTGGAAAACAGCAACAGCGAAACTGAGTTACTTGAAGAACTGAGCGATAGCGATTCGCGGGAAAATTCGTCATCAGGTACGGAAAGTGACAACAGTGGCGATTCTGATGTCTCTTTCTGGTACATCGCTCCGTTGGAAATTCTGAAGAATCATTTGATATACTTCCCAAATTCCACAAGCTATGTGCCAGAAAGAGACATCAGAATCGTCGCTGTCGTCACTTTCCGTACCTGATGACGAATTTTCCCACAAATCGCTATCGCTCAGTTCTTCAAGTAGCTCAGTTTCGCTGTCGCTGTTTTCCAGTTTGTCTAAAAGCACTTTTGAGAAAAAAGAACGCTTTTTGGATGCCATGGTCGTTCAAAATTTTCCAGGCACAAAGTTCTGGAAAAGCACTGGCAGGGCACTGGAAAAGTCACCAGGTGCAATCCTGTGGTGAAATGGCATGATACAGTGTAATCCGTTAGGATCACAGCTTTGTATCATGTTATTTAGTGTATTTACACTTTTGAATTTGCCGCCGGTTCCACCCCCCTGAGTCGAAACGCTCGCAGGGAAGGGAACTGGAAGGCAGGTGCCAGCAATTGGCCGTGCACAGAGTAGGGAGAGAGTGTGAGGAGGACGGGGAGGATGGCGGGCAGGATAGTGGGGGATTGCAGGGAAGGTGAGTAACATTGCGGGGTAATCCTGAGTGTGGCTCGGGGGTTACCGCTTTTGGTACTGAAAGTTAATCCACCTTACATCAGAGTCTCCCTTACACCAGAGTTCCCATCAGATTCCCCTCTTAGAAAGCCAGATAAAACCTTGCAGATTTGGCCTGTAGGCCACAGATCGAGGACCCCTGCTTTAGAGTAATCTCATCTCACTTCCTGTAGTGTATCAAGACATGAAGTTAAGGAAAGTCTTCCCTATGGGACACAGACAGTAAAATGAAAACCAACTAGCAGTTTTAAAGGGCACCTTACATGTCAAATGGCCTTATTGCTTTTTTACCAGCCCCCTGCCCTCCCCCAAAAAGGAATTGCATCACTTCCAGATGACACGGGTGATGTCAGGGGTGATGATTTATTGTATGGTGTGTGACAGAACCCACTGTCACTGTGTGTTTTGGAGGGGACTGTGCGCAGGCCTCCTACCGACAGACTATGGGCCAGAAGATACTGGAGACCTAGGGACATTGCCTTTTATTTCATTTTATGTGTCCTTTATTCATCTTCTGAACAGCTGAAGATGGCATGACTCATGGCATTGAGTTAATGTAATGTAATGCTACAGCCCTTCTCCCCCCCCATCCCCCACTCCTCCTGTTTCTGTGTCTAATTGTGTGGATTCAGACAATGGTCTGGACTGGAGACATCTCTCCACAGGGGGTGTGTATTAAGAAACTGCCTGTTTCAATGTACAAATGTTCCGTTCCCATTGTCTGGTCCTTGTCCCCTGCCCCCCCTTTGGCAAGGCTAAGTGTAGTGTCCCATAACTGTGTGTAAAACTGTATGTCTTGGAATTTAATAAACAGTTTAAGCTCTGCATGGTTAACCCTCAACACCTGTGTGGATTGTCTCGTGATTGAGGGGTTAAGGGCTGGGTATGGCTTCTCCGCAGGCTGTGGGTGCGTTTGGAGGACAGGAGACACAGGTCCGGCGGATGTGCCCACCTGGGGTACTAAGATCCGTTATATTGGTTGGCAGCGGTGGGATGTCTCCTGCAGTCCAGGACATCCAAACCACCACCAGGATTCAAGATCTGGGCAGCTGCCGAGGAGTGATACGGGAAACCAGCCAGCATGAGAGCGGAGTTCGGGGGAGGCTGCAAGGCATGCGGAAGCACCATCGGGGACCAGCGACAGAGCCCACCATGCTCGGCTGGGAGGATGTGATCCGCCGGCAACTCTGGCATGAGGTGCTAAGCCATGAGCGGAACCATCAGGGGAAGATCCTTCCCTCCTCCACAGAGATGTACCGGACGCAATACCGTGCGCGAGAGGTGTTCCTGAGGGAACGACCGCGAGATGAGGGGAAGACGGAGCTCGGAAGATTGGTCCAGGAGGAAATGAGACTGGACGCCAGCTACAGAGCCCTCCGGTGGTTCGCGGCTCAACTGTGGCCAGGTACAGCAGATGACAGCCCGACAGAAGGCGTTGGCTATGGCGGCGTGGGGCTGCTCCATCAAAAAATGTACAGAGACCCAGACTTTGGGAGCGATGAGGAGTGGCGGCTGGAACACATTCTGGATTTCCGAGATGAGGTGCTGGACCTCCCCGAAGAGGTGTGCGACCTGGAGGAATTGGAGTTCCTGGTTGAGCAGGTATGGGAGCTCGAGATTGCCTACACCGTGTTGCTGTTTCACCGTGATCAGCAGCCTTGCATGGCTCCCGTTGCCTGGGACTGTCCAAGAGAAATAGCAGACAGTCACAAAGATGAGAAGCAAATGGGGCCAGGGGTGACCCTGCGTTTTCCCGTACTAACTGCAATGGAAGAAGCAGCGATACAGAGGGCACTGCAAGCGCTAGAATGCCGGAACGCACCGGAGGTCCCCCTGGCAGCGAGACAAGCTAATAGCATGAAGGTCTCAGAAGGGGGAGTTGAGACAGGCGCTGGAAGGCTGGGAAATGGTGATCAGCAGCAAGTCCAGAGTATCTCATCTGGTGCCCTAGCAGAAGCGCTGGCTACAGGGCAGAGTGCCCCTGGCATCTGCCCAGCATCAGAAAAAGAGTTGGATCCGGAGAGTTTTCCCAACAGCAGATATCCTCACCAGGAGTAGAGGAAGCAATTCTCCCTCCCCAGCAATTGGACACTACCCCAATGTTCATCCCCCCAGCAGAAGTGCTGGCTACGGGGCAGAGTGCCGCTGGCCTCTGCCCACCCTCAGAGTTAGATCCAGGGAGTCCGAGGGATGACCTCAGTGAACCGTTTCCCCAGCACTTGGACACTACCCCAGTGTTTATCCCCCCAGCAGAAGCGTTGGCTACGGGGCAGAGTTCCACTGGCCCCTGCCCCGTCCTCAGTATGTTTTTGGAGGGTTTAGGAGACCCTGTCAGAAGTCACCCCAGTGGCTGGTCACAGAACCGGCAGGGGAGAAAACCCTTCCCCCTCTCCAGCAGTTGTACCCAACTTTTGCATATGTCCCCCCGGCAGAAGCGCTGGCTACAGGAGAGAGCGCTGATGGTCTCTGCCCAGCATCAGAACAAGAGATGAAGAATCCGGGAGACAGTCCCTGCAAGATACCTTCTCAGCGGCTGGTAACTACACCAGGAGAAAAGCAAGTACCTTTTTCTCCCCAAATGCATAGCTCTACCAGCCTACATTCCCTACCAGCGGAAGCGCTGGCATCAGGGCAGAGGATTATTCAGCTCCCCCCAATATCTGCCACCCAGCCCCGGATCAGAGGAGTGCAGACAGCTGTTCCCACTCTGCAGCGGCTGTTTTTATTCATGGGAGACCTTATGTGCGGTTTTGCTCCCCAGCGCCAGAGTCGTACTTTTACTTTTCCTGGTTGCCTGGGGTGGAAGTTTGTGACTAATGCAGGTCCAGACCAGTTGAGGGTCAGGAACCTCGTTAGTCTGTTTTTAAAAGGGGAGAAATGTGACAGAACCCACTGTCACTGTGTGTTTTGGAGGGGACTGTGCGCAAGCCTCCTACCGACAGACTATGGGCCAGAAGATACTGGAGACCTAGGGACATTGCCTTTTATTTCATTTTATGTTCCCTTTATTCATCTTCTGAACAGCTGAAGATGGCATGACTCATGGCATTGAGTTAATGTAATGTAATGCCACAGCCCTTCTCCCCACATCCCCCCTCCCCTCCTGTTTCTGTGTCTAATTGTGAGGATTCATGACACAGACAATGGTCTGGACTGGAGACATCTCTCCGCAGGGGGTGTGTATTAAGAAACTGCCTGTTTCAATGTACAAATGTTCCGTTCCCATTGGCTGGTCCTTGTCCCCCTCCCCCCGCTTTGGCAAGGCTAAGGGGAGTGTCCCATAACTGTGTGTAAAACTGTATGTATTGGAATTTAATAAACAGTTTAAGCTCTGCATGGTTAACCCTCAACACCTGTGTGGATTGTCTCGTGATTGAGTGGTTAAGGGCTGGGTATGGCTTCTCCGCAGGCTGTGGGTGCGTTTGGAGGACAGGAGACACAGGTCCGGCGGATGTGCCCACCTGGGGTACTAAGATCCGTTACATGGTGATGTTGACCAATTCAGATGTCTGTCACTAAAGTAAAAACAAGATTGTAATTATAAGGTGTGTGTGTGGGGGGGGGGGGGATAAGCTGTGCAGGGTGTTCCTGATGCCATCTCAGGGTTGTGTGTCACTAGAAACCCACTTTTCAACACCATAATCCCTTCTGCTCTCTGTCCACACCATAGAATTTAAAATGTACTTTAAATGAGCAAGCTGATATTTTGAATTCATGTTAGGATTACTCCATTATTCTTAACCACACAGGTTTCAATTTATGAAGAGGCCATTCCTCTGGAAAGTTTCACTATATCTGTCCCATTACTATATCCCAGTACCACTTATTGTGTGGTGGTGTCCATGGATTCAGAGAACATTGGTCAATCCATTCCATCTCCAAGGAAATGTGTCATTACAGAAGGATCTCAGGGGAAAGGTATCTGTGACTTTATTCATTTATGACAGCGGGGTACTAGGAAGGATCTGATGTCTGGGGCCCAATGGGGACAGGCAGAGAGATGCGAGCTTGCAGCTCCAGCTCTCGTTTTCTCTGTGCTGTGCGCTGTATCTCTCACAGAGAACTTCTAATTACCCACCTCAATACTGGGCACTTTTACCCCCTTCCTACCCAAACCAATTTTCAGCTTTCAGAGATCTCGCACTTTGAACGGCAATTACAAGCTTTCTTTCGGTGGTATTTATTCACCACGGGGTTTTTTATTTTTTTGCGATATAAGTGAAAAAAAGAGCAAAAATGTTGAAAAAAAAAACAATATTTTCTACATTCTGTTTCAAAAGAAATCCAATCAGATCAAATGTCTTCATAACTTTAGGCCAGAATGTATTCTGCTATGAGTTTTTGGTGAAAAAAATCCCGATAAGTGTATGATAATAGGTTTGTGTGAAAGTTATAGAGTCTACAAGCTAGGCTACGTATCATTGAAAATTGATCAATCCTGATGTACTCACTAACTATCTCATTTCTTGAGGCCCTAAAATGTCAGGACAGTAGTGATGGACGAACAACGGCCGGGGCGGTTCGCGAACGCCAGCCGCAAATTTTCCTAAAAATCCGCGAACCGCGAGTTCGCGGCGGGCCCCATTGACTTTAATGGGTGGCGAACTTTAAAAACCTTTAGGTCATATTTGCAGCCACAAAAGACGTACTAGCTGTGCACAAATAGTCCCAGCACATGGACAATGTCATAACAGGAGTATTGCAATTGAAAAAGTTGCCCTAAATTTTTTTTTTTTTTTTTTACAGAAAAAAAATATTTTTTTTTTTCATAAATCAGCAAGAACTGACAGCAGCAGGTAAATACATTGTCTAATACATATTGGGTCCATTCACACATCTGTAAAATGGGTCCGCATCCATTCCACAATTTGGTGGAACCTTTACACACCCATTGTTTTTCATTTCCAGTCTGAAAAATTTGGCATTCACAGGATAAAGAAGTAAGTGTCGGCCATTCCAGGCCCCCAAAATTAGCCCACATGCGTTTACCTGACAGCTAAGAACGTTGTATTCTGTGGCTGAAGGTACATTAGGCATTCACAGGATACAGAAGTAAGTGTCGGCCATAAAAGGCACCAAAAAATAGCCCACATGGGTTTACCTGACAGCTAAGAATGTAGTATTCTGTGGCTGAAGGTACATTAGGCATTCACATGATACAGAAGTAAGTGTCGCCCATTCCAGGCCCCAAACATTAGCCCACATGGGTTTACCTGACAGCTAAGTACGTAGTATTCTGTGGCTGAAGGTACATTAGGCATTCACACAGTATACAGAAGTAAGTGTCGGCCTGTATAGGCTGCAAAAATTAGCTCACATGGTTCGAATTGACAGCAAAAAATGTAGTTTTTGATGGCTAGAGGTGCGGTAGGCGTTCACAGTACACAGAACCGTGAGTGTCGGCCTGTATAGGCTCCAAAAATTAGCTCACATGGTTTGAACTGACAGCAAAAAACTTTGTTTTTGATGGCTAGAGGTATGGTAGGCATTCACAGTACACAGAACCGTGAGTGTCGGCCTGTATAGGCTCCAAAAATTAGCTCACATGGTTTGAACTGACAGCAAAAAACTTAGTATTTGGTGGCTGGAGGTATATTAGGCATTCACAGAAAAAATAATTGTCGGCACTGAAAGGCCCCAAAGATTTGCCATTCAATGGACATGAAATGCCTTTTATGCCGCTGTATGTAGCGAAGCCAAGGACCAGGAATTGTTGTGGGTGGAGGAATTTAGATGAAACCTGGTCTACTGGTCACATGTGTTGAATTCTTCAGAGATCCATGCCTAATTCATTTTTATAAATGTGAGGTAGTCTACACTGTCATGAGCAAATTGTGCAAGCTCTGGCCAGAGGTCAAGCCTGCCCACCCAGTAGTCCAGGGATTCATCACTCCTCAGTGCGTCCACATCGGCCGTTAACCCGATGTAGTCGGACACCTGTCGGTCTAGGCGTTCCCTCATGCTGGATCGGGAGTACAGCTGTCGATGGTTCGGCTGAAAGAAGGATCTCATATCTGAAGTGACCAAGACATCTTCCAACCGCCCTCTTCTTGCAGGCGCTGTTGGATTGCTACCCGCAACTGTCTCTCTGTGACTGGAAATTCCTCTGCCAGCGCACGGAAAAGCAGAATGCAGAATTTCCCGCAGCAAGGCCTGGAAGTGCTGCATTCTGACCGCCCTCTGTGATTTTGGTAACCTTTCCGCCATTTTGTGTTTGTACCAGGGGTCTAAGTACGTTGCCACCCAGTACTGGTCCTTGGCCTTTATGCGTTTTATACGGGGTCCCCCTTAAAACACTGTAGCATGTAGGCCCCCATTCCCACTAAACTGAAAGCGGTATAGTGGCTTGCTTCCAGCTCATCATCCAGGATAATGTCGTCCTTGTTCTCCTCCTACCATCCACGGATAACAGCAGGGATCCCAGAAAGGTTTAAAGCATGCTCTTCTTGCTCCTCCTCATCCCCCCCAGCACCATCCTCCTCCTCTGACTCCTCTTCAGACTCCTGCTGTTGATTTGTCTCAGATGGAGTAGCACCCCCTGGGAATTCATCCAACATTGCAACTTCCTCATCTTCCTGCTCCTCGAAGGCTTGATCAATGACACAACGAAATGCACGCTCCAGAAAGAAGGCGTAAGGTATGATGTCACTTATGGCACCCTGGCCGTGACTGACCAGTTTGGTGATCTCATCTAATGGCCGCAGAAGTCTGCATGCGTCCCGCGTGAGCAGCCACTGGCGAGAAGAAAAAAACCCAAGCTCCCCAGAACCTGTCCTGCCGCCGAGTTCGAACAGGTAGTCATTAACTGCACATTTCTGCTGGAGCAGCATATCGAGCATATGCAACGTTGAGTTCCATCGCGTCGGGCAGTCACAAATAAGACGCCTGAGGGGCAGGTTGTGTCGCCGCTGAATCTCAACAAGGCAAGCCATGGCTGTGTAAGATCTTTGGAAATGGTCAGCGATTTTCCTGGCCTGCGCAAGACGTCCTGGACCCCAGGGTATTTGGCAACGAATTGCTGCACCACCAAGTTCAGGACGTGTGCCATGCGTGGCACGTGTGTTATTTTGCCCTGTTTCAGCGCGCTCAGCAGATTGGCACCGTTGTCGCACACCACTTTACCAACTGATAAATTCAGCAATGTCAGCCACTGATCTGCCTGTGAACGCAAAGCTGAAAGGAGTGAAGGACCAGTGTGGCTATCACGTACCTGGTGGAGACCAAGCTGTAGAGAGGGCTTCTCTTGCACCTCCTGTCCCACACCCCTGATAGAGATGACAGGCGGTGTAGGACACAGAGTGGCACGAGGGCCGGTATAGCAGGTGATGTCATGGCAGAAGACTGATGGCTGTGGATCACCGGATGAACACCTGGAACTCTGTGATGCTGGATGAGAAGGCAGGAGCGAAGTCGGAACACAAGCCAAGGAGTTGTCAACAGCCGGACAGCACGGGTACAGGAACGGGAGACAGGAGCAGAGTCAGGATACAAGCCGAAGTCGGTAGACAGTCTGGCAGCAAAATACAAAGGCATAAGGCAAAGGCAGAGTCAAACACAAGCTGAGGTCACAGGTAGGCAGGCAGGAATCCAAAGGAGAGTCAAGGGCAAGCCGGGTCGGTATAACAGGAAATCCAGAAGCAGGTCAGGGCACAGGTAAACAGGAACAAGCTGAAAGACCACTCAGCATTGTGCTCCTGTCACCGCTCAGTATAAATAGGCCGTTTGGCGCCAATTGCGTGCGCACGTTGGCACATGCACATTCGCACATTCCTTCCTGTGTGCCTGGGCATGCGCACAAACGTCCGTTTGGATCCAGCTGAGTGTCCCTTACATTGCCCCCCCCCCCCCGCCCCCCAATGGGCGGCCTCCGGATGCCCATCTGCAACATCTTCTCAGGATGGAACTGAAAAAAAGTTTGTATTAGTTCCGTAGCATGAAGGTTGGCTTCTGGTTCCCATGAATTTTCTTCCGGGCCATAGCCCTTCCATTTAATCAGGTACTGGACAGTACCTCATGTCTTACTACAGTCCAGTATTGCTTCAACCTCGTATTCTTCGTTGCCATCAATAATTTCAGGTGGAGGTGGATCCGACTCACGGTCCGGAAATGGATTGGGTCTGGTAGGCTTCAGTAAGGATACATGGAAGACAGGGTGAATTTTGTATGTTTCCGGGAGAGAAAGTTCATAGGCAGCAGGGTTGATTTGTCTCTAAATAGAGAATGGACCGATATATCTAGGCCCCAGTTTTTTAGACGGACATGACAGTTTCAGATTGAGGGTGGATAAACAAACCTTGTCTCCCGGTGTGAGGTTTAGATCTCCCCTTCTCTTCCTATCAAAAACATTTTTGTTGTCTTGCTTTGCTTTGACAATGGCGTCTTGCAATAGTTTGTTGTTGGTTTGCAAAAATGTGGCTCTTTCCTGGACTCCAGGAACCAAGGAATCAGGCATCACATCAGGTATAAAGGCTGGGAAGTACCCATAGTTTGCAAAAAACGGGGCTTGACCCGTGGCTGAATGCACTGCGTCATTATATGCAAACTCTGCTAGGGGTAAAAGTGATGCCCAGTCGTCTTGTGAGAATGATGAAAAACACCGGAGATACTGCTCCAGGGTCTGGTTTGTACGCTCCGTTTGACCGTTCGTTTGCGGATGATAGGCTGAGGAAAAGTACGTGTCGATCTTTAATGTTCTGCAGAGGTCTCTCCAGAATCTGGAAGTAAATTGCACCCCCCCCGGTCTGAGGTGATGTTGCTAGGTACCCCGTGGAGCCGAACCACTTCCTTGATGAAAGTTTGTTCAGTTTCCATTGCTGAGGGAGTTCCCGACACAGGGATAAAGTGGGCCATCTTTGTTAATCTGTCAACCACCACAAAGATGGTCGTGAATCCTTCAGAAGGAGGGAGCTCAACGATAAAATCCATGTTTATCATTTCCCAAGGCCTTTTGGGAATGGGCAAGGGCCTTAGTAGACCCCAGGCTTTGGCCTTGTCATTCTTGTTCTTGTGCAGATTCCACAGGTGCTAACATAATTACGGCAGTCGGACCTCAGACCAGGCCACCAAAAGGACCTTTGTACCAGGTCAACCGTTTTAGATATTCCAAAGTGCCCTGCCAAGGGATGATCATGGCACAGCTTGAGGACCTTGGCACGTAGACTTGGAGGTACAAATACTTTTTGGTTATAAAAAAACAGTCCCTCTTGTTCCTGAAGGCACATACCTGATGGTAGAACATCCCTTATGGACGCCTGCTTCAGCTGCGTTAACAGATCCGTTTGCAAAAGTAGAAAACTTTGGGCCGGCAGGATTGTGTCTACTTGGCAACACTCTTCGTCCTCTGGGTACATGCGGGGTAGCGCATCAGGTTTGCCATTCTTGGAGCCTGGCCTGTAGGTGATATGGAAGGTAATACGAGAAAAGACCAGTGCCCACCTGACTTGACGTGGTTTCAGTCTCTTAGCTGTTCGAGGTACTCCAGATTTTTGTGATCAGTAAAGATCAGGATAGGGTGAGATGCTCCTTCTCTCAGTCTCCGACATCTGGCTGAGTGGTACTATCACGTACCTGGTGGAGACCAAGCTGTAGAGAGGGCTTCTCTTGCACCTCCTGTCCCACACCCCTGATAGAGATGACAGGCGGTGTAGGACACAGAGTGGCACGAGGGCCGGTATAGCAGGTGATGTCTTGGCAGAAGACTAATCGCTGTGGATCACCGGATGAACACCTGGAACTGGAACTCGGTGATGTTGGATGAGAAGGCAGGAGCGAAGTCGGAACACAAGCCAAGGAGTTGTCAACAGCCGGACAGCACGGGTACAGGAACGGGAGACAGGAGCGGAGTCAGGATACAAGCCAAAGTCGGTACACAGTCTGGCAGCAAGGTACAAAGGCATAAGGCAAAGGCAGAGTCAAACACAAGCTGAGGTCACAGGTAGGCAGGCAGGAATCCAAAGGAGAGTCAAGGGCAAGCCGGGTCGGTATAACAGGAAATCCAGAAGCAGGTCAGGGCACAGGTAAACAGGAACAAGCTGAAAGACCACTTCAGCAATGTGCTCCTGTCACCGCTCAGTATAAATAGGCCGCTTGGCGCCAATTGCGTGCGCACGTTGCGTACGCACGTTCGCGCGTTCACGCATTCGCGCATGCGCATTCGCACATTCCTTCCTGTGTGCCTGGGGATGCACACAAACATCCGTTTGGATCCAACTGAGCGTCTCTTACAGTGGCTCTTGGCTTCCAGGCACAACAGACATAGCACAGCATGGCAACGTCTCACCTGGCATGTGCAGACTTGTATAAAGTACTCTATATTTCTACTTGAGTAAAAGTACAAGTGCTCGATCAAAAAGTGACTTGAGTAGAAGTGGAAGTGCTCGCAGAAAAAGTTACTTAAGTAGAAGTACTAAAGTATTCAATTTTTTTTACTTAAGTATTGCAAGTAGTTTTTTTCAAAAAATGTGCTACTTAAGTACTAAACGTAAAAAGTACCAGTAGTTTTGAAAAAAAAAAATTCTACTCAAGTACTGAAAGTAGAAGTACAAGTACTGTGTTATGTAGTTATTAAAGAAAGAAGTCAAAAGTTTGAACATCATATTGTTTTTTATTATTTCAAATGATTTATTCAAATGATTAACCTAAAGGACAATCACAATTCCTTAGGCTGTAACTTTTTGTAAACAAAAAACAGATAAAGTATGTCCCTCCCTTCCCCTTTTAAAGCATCCACCTTTTAAAGCCAGGGGTGGTCTCCTTCCTGAGCTTCCTCACTCTCACAGCCAGGCAGATCACTTGAAGTTGAAGGGACAGGGGTGGAAGGTGGTGTTTTTGGTTCGTCCATCTTTTCAGCTGATTAAAAGGCAGAACAGGAGCATGCACAGTCTTCTTAATCGCGGTTTGATTTGATTTGCTCAATTGATGATGTGCCAGGCCAGCTTCATCAAACCTACAACGCTTAAAGTGAAAAATGCATCAAAAACTACTAACAAAGTGGCTGTGCTAAAAATGCTAATAAAGTGCCTGCGATTATATATATATATATATATATATATATATATATATATATATTCTTCTTGTATTCAAAATCATCGCCCACAGTATCAAAAATAAAGTGACATATCTGTGCTAAATGCAGTGCAGATTATTCCCACAATGTAAATTTAATTCATATAAAATATATATGACAATACCACAATAAAATAAGTTGTGATTGTGAATAATTTAGGTGCAAGTTTAAGTGTGTAAACTAAACTTTATAAGGAAAAGTCCATAACTGAATTCCAGTGTGCAATCTAAGAAGTGCTTGTCACTTGCTGTCAGATGCTTCCACCTTTCTTCTGTGATCTGCTCAAGTAAAGTGGTGGACTGGATAGCCTCTCTCTCTGCCTCTCACCTTAGTAGCACTGGCACTGCACTGGTTCAAAAAGCTGTCTATATTATTTTCATTATAAGAACTTGTCAGAACATGCTTCCACCACCTGTCCTTCACACTAGTGGTGCTCATTTGCTTTGCTCAAGTCAAGTGCCACTGCCAGTGCAGGCACAACCGCACAGGCAGAGGCAGGCCGCAGGAAGCACAGGCACCACCACAACACAACACTTATGGTCCATGGACCATGGATGGTCGGATAATCATCATAGCCGTCAGTCTCACTCTTCTTGGTTCAAAAAAGCCACCCATGACCCGTGTGTATATAATATATTAATATTTTATATTGATTATTTGATTCTCAAATGGCACATTTGCCATAGCAAGGATTAGGCCCTCTTCACGGTCCACCTCACTCACCTCATAGAGAAGAAGATGAGATGACGAAGAAAATGCTCCGAGTCCTGCTCCCGCGTCCCGCCGCCCGCGTCACAACTCCTCTCAGTAAGGGCCCTAAGGGGTGGAGTCTGAGTGACACACAACACGTTTAGAGGCAGAGACCTCGAGCGGGAAGACGGCAGCATGGCTCCTCCAGTGCGGTCTTAACTTGATGATCATGACAGTGATTCCGCGGGCCGCGGCGCGAGCGAGGCTGTGGGATTGATTGAATTGAGTTGTGCTGCCTACTGCTACACGCTACCTACTACTACTACTAAATTGTGAGTCAGTATATTTTATTTCATTTTTATATATAAAAGCGGTATTGTTGAGCACTACTAGCCACTAGATCTCCTGGCTGTCACTTTGTCACATGTTGGGGAATCACAGCGGCTCGGCTCCAGAAGTGGCGGGTGTCCCCGTCATCCTGCCAGGGCCGCCAAGAAGTTCATCACCTAATCTTAAGTTATTAATATCTTATGAGGAGAGGACCTATGAGATTGAGAATTGAAATAATTAAATATATATGGCTTTTTGAACCAGTGCAGTCAGTGCCACAGTGCCACCCAGACGCTATCCACCAGTGCCACCACCATTAAGTGTGTTGGTCGGTCACTCGAGCACTGAAGGAGGTGGAAGCATCTGACAAGTGAAGTGACACTTTAGATTTGCACACTGGAATTCATTTATGGACTTTTCGTTATAGATAGGTTTACACACTTCAACTTGTTGCACGCACCTGACCTAACTTATTTCATAACTTATTTTATTGTGATTTATTGTCATATTTTATATGAATTGAATTTACTGTTACATTGTGGGAATAATTATTTTCACTGCATTTAGGCTTTAGCACATTCATGTCACTTTATTTTTGATACTGTGTGGAGTGTGGGCAGGGCACTGGGGGCAACAATGATATTATATCGATTGCACGGGCAATTTATTCGCACAGCCAAGTTGTGTTTGTTAGTAGTTTCTTGACGCACTTCAAGCGCTGTAGCACCATTTATTTGTTTGTTTCATATTTTCTTTTCATTGGAAAGATTTGGTATAGCAGCTTTTATTATACACAGCCTTTATTTTTGTATGCGCTGATTTACAAATGACATTATACACATTTTTTTGAGCTTTATGCAACCTGCCATCTACTGTTCTGGCAGTGGTAATTTTTTTAAAAGTAACGAGTAACGATGCAGCAGAAAAAAAATATATCGGAGTAGAAGTATCGAAATCATCGAAAAAATGTAGTGAAGTAAAAGTAGAAGTAGGAGAAAAAAATTCTACTCTAGGAAAGTACAGATACCGCATTTCAGTACTTAAGTACAGTACTTAAGTAGTTCTACTTTGTTACTATACATCTCTGGGCATGTGGAATAGGTTCTGGGGATCTTGGGCGGTGCAGGAGAAGAGACGGTAGCAGCGGAAGAGGAGGAGTCAGCCGAGGAGGGGAGGGGGGATGGAGGAGGAGGAGGAGAAGAAGAGGCAGGCCTGCTTGCAATCCGTGGCGGTACAACTAAATCTACACGGGTGCCACGGGTTGCATGCTTAACGGCCGTCAGAAGGTTCACCCAGTGGGCAGTAAAAGTGATATACCTTCCCTGCCCGTGTTTGCTAGACCATGTGTCTGTGTAGATAACATCCCGCTTCAATCTGTGGTATTGGGGGTCCACAGGTTTATCACACCAGTTCTACAAATAATTGGCCAGTATCTGTTGTCAATGTGTGTAGCACAGTTAACACAGCAAAAGAGGCCAAATCTTTGGAGGACTAAAATACAATCTTAGAAAAGTATACTGTTAAATAACACCCCGCTTCAATATGTGCTATTGGGGGGCCACTGGTCTATCACACCAGTTGTTCAAAAAATTGGCCAGTGAGTTTGGCACTGTTTGTATCAGAGTTAACACAGCAAAAGAGGCAATATTGTTGCAGGACACAAATACACTTGTAAAAGTATACTCAGATAACAACCCAATTCAATATGTGGTATTTGGGGGCCACTGGTCTATCACACCAGTTGTTCATAAAATTGGCCAGGGAGTTTGGCACTGTGTGTATAAGAGTTAATGCTGCAAAAGATCCAATATTGTTGCAGGACACAAATACACTTATGAAAGTGTACTCAGATAACACCCCACTTCAATATGTGGTATTGGGGGGCCACTGGTTTATCACACCAGTTGTTCAAAAAATTGGTCAGTGAGTTTGGCAGTGTCTGTACCAGACTTAACTCATCAGAAGAGGCAATATTTTTGCAGGACACAAATACACTTATGAAAGTATACTCAGATTACACCCCACGTCAATATGTGGTATTGGGGGGCCACTGGTTTATCACACCAGTTTTTCAAAAAAATTGGCCAGTGAGTTTGGCACTGTGTGTACCAGACTTAACTCAGCAGAGGAGGCAAAATTTTTGCAGGACACAAATACACTTGTAAAAGTATACTCAGATAGGCTCCAAAAATTAGCTCACATGGTTTGAACTGACAGCAAAGAACGTAGTATATGATTGCTAGAGGTACAGTAGGCGTTCACAGTATACACAAGTTGGTGGCGGGCTGTTTAGGCCGCAAACATGAGCTCACATGGGTTGAACTGACAGCAAAGAACGTAGTATTTGATGGCTAGAGGTACAGTAGGCGTTCACAGTATGAACAAGTAGGTGGCGGCCTCTATAGGCCGCAAAAATGAGATCACATGGGTTGAACTGACAGCAAAGAACTTAGTATATGATGGCTAGAGGTACAGTAGGCGTTCACAGTATACACAAGTTGGTGGCGGACTGTTTAGGCCGCAAACATGAGCTCACATGGGTTGAACTGACAGCAAAGAACGTAGTATATGATGGCTAGATGTACAGTAGGCGTTCACAATATACACAAGTTGGTGACGGTCTGTTTAGGCCGCAAACATGAGCTCACATGGGTTGAACTGACAGCAAAGAACGTAGTATATGATTGCTAGAGGTACAGTAGGCATTCACAGTATACACAAGTTGGTGGCGGGCTGTATAGGCCGCAAAAATGAGCTCACATGGGTTGAACTGACAGCAAAGAACATAGTATATGATTGCTAGAGGTACATTAGGCGTTCACAGTATATACAAGTTGGTGGCGGGCTGTATAGGCCGCAAAAATGAGCTCATATGGGTTGAACTGACAGCAAAGAATGTAGTATATGATTGCTAGAGGTACAGTAGGCGTTCACAGTATACACAAGTTGGTAACGGGCTGTTTAGGCCGCAAACATGAGCTCACATGGGTTGAACTGACACCTTTTTTTACGCTCCAACATTTGAGCCACAGAAGCCTGCCTTTTTCCAGAAAAACGTGACGACAGCATCATGGAAGGTGGAGTGTTGGACAACTGTGAGGAGACAGGAGAAGGAGAAGGAGGAGGAGAAGGAGAAGAGGCTGGACGGTGAGAGCATGGAGTGTGGCTTTGTGGGTTCTGACAACTTTGCTCCCACTGGGCTTGGTGATGGGATTTCAGTTGACTGCAAAGGCTGCAGATGGCAACACTGATGTCAGCAACAGACACATTAATAAAAGCCCACACTGTGGAGCCATGTGTCAGAGTCCTGGGAGTGCCAGATGTGACTGTACATGGTTGATGGCTCGCTCCTGATACATTTGCCGTCTGCTTTCTACCTCTTCTGCAATGCAAGTTCTGCCTGCCTCTCCTCCCTATCTGCCGGTCCGTCAGTCCGCCAGTTCTACAAATAATTGGCCAGTAACTGTTGTCACTGTGTGTAGCAGAGTTAACACAGCAAAAGAGGCCAAATGTTTGCAGGACTAAAATACAATCTTAGAAAATGATACTGTTAAATAACACCTCAATTCAATATGTGGCATTGGGGGGGGCACAGGTTTATTACACCAGTTCTACAAATAATTGGCCAGAAACTGTTGTCACTGTGTGTAGCACTGTTTACACAGTGAGAGGCCAAATTTTTTCAGGACTAAAATACACTCTTAGAAATTTATACTGTTAAATAACACCCCACTTCAATATGTGGCATTGGGGGGGAGCATTGGTGTAGCACACCAGTTCAAAAAATTGGCCAGTGAATTAGGCGTTGTGTGTACCAGACTTCACTCAGCAAACTAGGCAATATTGTTGCATGACACAAATACACTTGAAAAAGCTTACTCAGAGAACACCCCACTTCAATATGTGGCATTGGTGGGTAGCATTGGTGTAGCACACCAGTTCAAAAAATTGGCCAGTGAGTTAGGCGCTGTGCGTACCAGACTTCACTCAGCAAAATAGGCAATATTGTTGAATGACACAAATACACTTGAAAAAGTTTACTCAGATAACACCCCACTTCAATATGTGGCATTGGGGGGGGGGGGGGCACAGGTTTATTACACCAGTTCTACAAATAATTGGCCAGTAACAGTTGTCACTGTGTGTAGCACTGTTTACACAGCAAGAGGCCAATTTTTTGCAGGACTAAAATACACTCTTAGAAAATTATACTGTTAAATAACACCCCACTTCAATATGTGGCATTGGGGGGGCCCACAGGTTTAATTGGCCAGTAACTGTTGTCACTGTGTGTAGCACTGTTTGCACAGCGAGAAGCCAAATTTTTGCAGGACTAAAATACACTCTTAGAAAATGATACTGTTAAATAACACCCCACTTCAATATGTGGCATTGGGGGGGCCCACGGGTTTATTACACCAGTTCTACAAATAATTGGCCAGTAACTGTTGTCACTGTGTGTAGCACTGTTTACACAGCGAGAGGCCACATTTTTGCAGGACTAAAATACACTCTTAGAAAATTATACTGTTAAATAACACCCTACTTCAATATGTGGCATTGGTGTAGCACACCAGTTCAAAAAATTGCCCAGTGAGTTTGGTGCTGTGTACCAGACTTTACTCAGCAAACTAGGCAATATTGTTGCATGACACAAATACACTTGAAAAAGTTTACTCAGATAACACCCACTTCAATGTGTGGCATTGGAGGGGAAGGCACAGGTTTATTACACCAGTTCTACAAATAATTGGCCAGTAACTGTTGTCACTGTGTGTAGCACTGTTTAAACAGCGAGAGGTCAAATTTTTGCAGGACTAAAATGCACTATTAGAAAATTATACTGTTAAATAACACCCCACTTCAATATGTGGCATTGGTGTAGCACACCAGTTCAAAAAATTGGCCAGTGAGTTTGGCGCTGTGTACCAGAGTTCACTCAGCAAACTAGGCAATATTGTTGCATGACGCAAATACACTTTAAAAAGTTTATGTGGCATTGGGGGGGGGGGCAATTGGTCTATCACACCAGTTATAATACATTATAAGTGATTTTGTCACTGTGTGTAGTGTTGCTGCAGAAACGCTCAGTCTCACCACCACACCTGTCACAATGCTGCACAGTGCACAATGATAGTACTAATCCACTATAATATGCTTTCTACAAAGTATATTATACTGTGGATTAGCCCCCTCCCCCCCCCCCCTTTTTAGTGCACTGCACAGCAATACCAAAAAATTTGCATCCCTTTACATGACTTTTGTGTACATTAACAGAGCAATTTCTGTGTGACTGCAGCCGATCTCTAACTGCCCCTACAGCAACCACAGGATACCTGTCCCTATAGTAAAGAGACTGTAATAGACCCTAAAACGACATTGGAGCATTTTAAGTGACTTTTGTGGACATTGACAAAGCGATTTGTGTGTGACTGCAGCCGATCTCTAACTGCCCCTACAGCAACCACAGGATACCTGGCCCTATAGTAAAGAGACTGTAATAGACCCTAAAACGACATTGGAGCATTTTAAATGGCTTTGGTGGACATTGAAAAAGCGATTTCTGTGTGACTGCAGCCGATCTCTAACTGCTTCTACAGCAACCACAGGATACCTGCCCCTATAGTAAAGAGACTGTAATAGACCCTCAAACGACATTGGAGCATTTTAAATGACTTTGGTGGACATTGACAAAGCGATTTGTGTGTGACTGCAGCCGATCTCTAACTGCCCCTACAGCAACCACAGGATACCTGCCCCTATAGTAAAGAGACTGTAATAGATCCTAAAACGACATTGGAGCATTTTAAATGACTTTGGTGGACATTGACAAAGCGATTTGTGTGTGACTGCAGCCGATCTCTAACTGCCCCTACAGCAACCACAGGATACCTGCCCCTAAGCTCTAAAGATACTAGACCTATACCGAAATACCAGCCCTCAGAAGGACTTTTGTGGACATTGACAGAGCGATTTGTGACTGCAGCCGATCTCTAACTGCCCCTAAAGCAACCACTGGATACCTGTCCCTAACCTGAAAAGAGACTGTAGAAGGCCTATACCGAAATACCAGCCCTGAGATTTGTGGATCTTCACAGCGCTATATGTGTCTAGCAAACTCTCCCTAATGAGCACAGCAGACCTCTCCCTACACTGGCAGAAAGCGGAATGTGAAATGGCCGCCAGATCGGGTCTATTTATAGGGTAGGGGGACTATCCATGTGCTGGAATGTTTCAATTGGCTGTCCCGTTCCACCTGACGGCTGTGTCACGGGTCAAAGTTCTCCCCAATGTAAACAAATATGGCCGCCGCGAACGACGCCATGTGTCCGAAAATTTGGCGGGTAGCGAACAAGCAAAATTTGCCACGAACCGACCGTCGGGCGAACCGCAAGGCCATCTCTACGGGACAGTACAAATACCCCCCAAATTACCCCTTTTTGTAAATATGACAGTCCAAGGTATTTAGTAAAATGCATTGTGAGTTTTTTGAAGTTGCGATTTTTTGCTCACAATAGTTTGGGTAATGAAGATTTTTATTCTTTTTTTCCACAAAATTGTCATATTAACAAGTTATTTCTTACATATGGCATAAACTTGCAATTACACCCCAAAATATATTTTGCTACTCCTCCTGGATATGGCAATACCACATGTGAGACTTTTCCACAGCCTGGCCACATACAGAGGCCCAACATCCAAGTAGCACCTTCAGGCATTCTAAAGGCATAAATTACTCATTTCATTTCCTGAGTACCTATTACATGGGGCACCAGGACAATGGAATTACCCACAAAATTACCCTATTTTGAAAGAAAACACCCCAATATATATTCTACGAGGCATGAGTCTTTTGAACATGTCATTTTTTTCCACGTTTTTGAAAAATGTTGAAAGATAATGAAAACGTATTTTGTTTTTACACAAAGTTGTCAATGTATAAGATATTTCTAACGCATAGCATGTACATAGCAAAAATTACACCCCAAAATACATTCTGCTACTCCTCCTGAGTATGGCGATTCCACTTGTGTGAGACTTTTCCACAGCCTGGCCACATACAGAGGCCCAACATCCAAGGAGCACCGCCAGGCGTTCTAAAGGCATAAATTACACATTTAATTTCCTGAATACAGATTACATGTTTGAAGGCCCTGTGACAGATGTAGATCACTGGGATGTGACAGATGTTGACTGGGACAGATGTGGAAGATCATGGACAGATGTGGCTGATCACGGACAGATGTAGCAGATAATCATGGACAGATGTGGCAGATGATTACAGACAGGTTTGGCAGATGATCACTGGCAGATGTGGCAGATGATGTGCGCCAGATGATCACGGACAAATGTGGCAGATTATCACAGACAGATGATCTAGGATAGATGTGGCAGATGATCACGGACAGATGTGGCAGATGATCACGGACAGATGCGTCAGATGATCACAGACAGGTGCACCAAATGATCATGGACAGATGTCCACTGTAAGAGATTATTTTACTGGGACAGATGAGTAATAGGTGGTTTCACTGTGTTGGGGACACTGTTTTGAGGACACTAGCTGGGTGATCAGTGAGTAAAAAGGAGTAAAACATCTCAATACTCACTGATCCCCAGCTGGCAGCACAGATCCGCTCTCCTTCTCCTTACTGTGTGAGGAGTTGCAGAGCCGATCGCGGTTACAATGGCTGTGTTGACATCACATGACGGCTGTGATTGGACACAGGCACACCGAGATCGCGCAGCTGCGCGTGCGCCGGCCGTGCAAACTCCCTCCTTCTGAAGGACATTCAGGAATGTCCACTAAGAAGGAGGAAGCTCCCACCCGGCCATTTATATGCAATGGCCAGGTGGGAGGAGGTTAACAAAGGGGTTTGCATCGCTTTTGTTACTTAGGAGCAGCATCTCTTCCATTTTCTAACTTTAGAGGAGTCTTACAAGCACTGATTTGCACAACTCTTTGTTAACTCCCCCCAATATGTATATATACACAAACACTATATTACCAAAAGTTTTGGGACGCCTGCCTTTACACGCACATGAATTTTAATGACATCCCAGTCTTAGTCCGTAGGGTTCAATATTGAGTTGGCCCACCCTTTGCAGCAATAACAGCTTCAACTCTTCTGGGAAGGCTGTCCACCATGTTTAGGACTGTGTCTGTGGTAATGTTTGATGCCCTTGCCCTTTAAAACTCCTCTTTGGTTTTCCTTTTATTGTTTGTGTCCCATAGGGAAGACTTTCCTTAACACCATAGGGAAGACTTTCCATAACACGTACATGTGTGTGTAAAGGCAGGCATCCCAATACTTTTGGAAATATGTATATATATATATATATATATATATATATCTCACAAAAGTGAGTACCCCCCTCACATTTTTGTAAATATTTTTATTATATCTTTTCATGTGACAACACTGAAGAAATTACACTTTGCTACAATGTAAAGTAGTGAGTGTACAGCTTGTATAACAGTGTAAATTTGCTGTCCCCTCAAAATAACTCAACACACAGCCATTAATGTCTAAACCGCTGGCAACAAAAGTGAGTACACCCCTAAGTTAATTGGGCCCAAAGTGTCAATATTGTAATAAAGTGTGTGGCCACCAACATTTTCTGGCACATAAGATATAATAAAATATTCACAAAAATTTAAGGGGTGTACTCACTTTTGTGAGATACTGTATATATATATATATATAAATAAATAAATAATAGAGTTGGTACCAAAAAGCCCTGTTTGCTTGAGATCCATGAGGGGTAAGAGAGTTCATTTACTTTCAGAAAGTATTTTGCCCATTCAGAATAGCTTTGCATTAAGCCATAGCAGAGGGCAAAGAAACCTGCTAGCAGCTTCCTTTTTTAAACCACCTTTAAAGCTGCTCAAAGACGCTGTGATCCAAAAACAGGTTTCTCAATTTTACCCTTTTTTTTTTAATCTGCTCAGTGCAATTTCTATGCCTATGCCTCTATTTTTGCAGCAATGTTCATAGAGAGCTGGCATGGCCCCAGACAGACCTCCTCCCATTCTCTTTTGACTTAGCCCCAACTAGCACTAGTTATCAATGTTTTTTTTACAACTGTAGTTAATATTTACTTAAAGTGTATCCAAAGACAATTTTTTTATGATTTGGATAGATTGGAGAAGGGTTAGAATCTTTGTCAGTTTTTTATTACCATCTGTGTCCTCACCAGGGCAATTCACTCTCTCTTTGTCCTTGTGCCCATGATTGTTGAGGGCTTGTTCACACCAGGTGCTGTGTGGGAATGTGTGCAAAATCTAGCGTTTTCCCACACCGTGTCAAAACACGCTGCCTTCTGCAGGCGCACGTAGGTGCTATTTATTCTTAAAGGCACCCCACACATCAAAGCACATGGGACTGCTATACCAAGCATTTTTGCAAGCCCTGAAAGTTAGAAAAATAAAAAATGTGAAGCTTTTACTAAAATGGGAATAAATAGGAAATTGTTCAATCAGGAAGCTTGTTTCAGTGACAACTGTCTTACACCGGATTATCCTTCCTTTAAAACAGGCATCACTAAATGGCGGACTGGACCAAGTCAATGTCTCCTCTGGTCCCGTCATTTTGGAGGTGTTCTGCCCTGCAGCCATCACCACCACCACTGTCATTCTCACAAAGCCAACAACAGGAGGCTCTGCACAGAGGGCGGGAGCTGTCCAAGTTAACAAGCAGGTAATTGGTTGCTAGGATGCAGGGCAGTCCTAGCAACCAATCACCAGTTTGCCGCCTCTGCCCGTTGTCCAGACCTGCTGCGCCTCCCATCATCCTCCTTATCTGTGTAAGGTAGGACAGGAAAGAGGAGCGAAGGAGGAGCGATGTGAAGGGGGTCTTGAGGACAGTCATTTTTTTTGTGAGGGAGCTGAGGACAGTATTAGGGGGCTGGGGACAATAAATAGGGGAGCTAAGAACAGTATTATGGATGGCTAAGGTCAGTAATGGGGGAAGGCTGAGGACTGTAATGGGGGGGGGGGGTGAACAACAATAAATAGGGGTGCTTGGGACAGTAATATGGGGGTGGGGCTGAGGACAGTAATGGGGGGGGGAGCTGAGGACAGTAATACAGGGGAAGCTGAGGATAATATGAGGCAACCTGAGGACAGTATTGGGGGGCTGAGGACAGTAATATGGGGAGGCTGAGGACAGTGGTTTGAGGGAAGCTAAGGACAGTAATATGGGGGAAGCTGAGGACAGTAATTGGGGGGGGGGGAGGTGGCTGAGGACAGTAATATGGGGAGGCTGAGGACAGTAATATAGGAATGCTGATGACAGTAATGGGGGGATGCAGGGCACAGTCCTACCAACCAATCACCAGTTTGCAGCTCCTGCCCTCTGTCCAGACCTGCTATGCCTTCCATCCTCCTCCCTAAAATCCCTATCTGTGTAAGGTAGGACAGGAAGGAGGAGGGATGTGAAGGGATGCTTTGGACAGTAAATGGGGTGCTGAGGACAGTAATTGGGGGGCTGAGGACAATAAATAGGGGAGCTAAGGACAGTAATATGGAGGGCTAAGGACAGTAATGGGGGAAGGCTAAGGACTGTAATGGGGGGCAGAGGACAGTAATATGGGGGGCTGAGGACAGTAATATGGGGAGGCTGAGGTTAGTAAGGGGGGGGCTGAAGAAAGTAATGGGGGGAGCTGAGGACGGTAATATGGGGGAAGCTGAGGATGGTAATATAGGGGAAGCTGAGGACAGTAATGGGGGAGGCTGAGGGCCGTAATTGGGAGGGGGAGGCTGAGGACAGTAATTTGGGGAGACTGAGGACAGTAATATGAGGGAAGCTGAGGACCGTAATGGGGAGAGGCTGAGGACAGTAATGGGGGGGAGGCTGAGGACAGTAATGGGGGGAGGCTGAGGACAGTAATGGGGGGGAGGCTGCGGACAGTAATTTGGGGAGGCTGAGGACAGTAATGCGGGGGAGGCTGAGCACAGTAATGGGGGGAGGCTGCGGACAGTAATTTGGGGAGGCTGAGGACAGTAATGGGGGAGGCTGAGGACAGTAATGGGGGGGAGGCTGCGAACAGTCATTTGGGGAGGCTGAGGACAGTAATGGGGGAGGCTGAGAACAGTAATGGGGGGGAGGCTGCGGACAGTAATTTGGGGAGGCTGAGGACAGTAATGGGGGAGGCTGAGGATAGTAATGGGGGAGACCGACGACAGTAATGTGAAGGGGGGATTTTGGTGTAAAGGGGAGGGAACTGTGATGTAATAAAAAGTGATGGTAAAAAAGCCGTCTTTAAACAAACATTTCGCCCAGTAAAAGAAAATATCTTGAGATCAAGGACTTCCAGAAGACATGGGTAATGACTTATTGTATAGTGACGTTGATAATTTTGGTTGTCTGTCAATGAAACGAAAACATAATTTTTTTTTTACTGAAATTATAAAGGTGTTGAGGGGGGGGGGGTGGGTGGGGGTTGCAAAATTGTAAGCTGTGCAGGGTGTTCTTTTTTTCACCTCCACGATCCCTTCTGCTCTCTGACACACTAAAATTGATAATGTACTGTAAATGAGCACTCTGAGTGATATTGAATTTATGTTGGGATAACTCCATTATTCTAAACCACACAGGAGTATATTAATGAAACGGACGTCTCTCGGGAAAGTGTTACAATATCTGTCCCATCACTATATCCCAGTACCACCTATTGTGTGGTGGTGTCCATGGATTCAGAGAACATTCGTCGATCCATTCCATCTCCAAAGAAATGTGTCATTACAGAAGGACCTCAAGTGGAAGGTATCTGTGACATTCATTCATTTGTGACAATAGTGTTGCTCTGATGTCTAACAGGGGTGTCAGGATCGCAAGACCGGATGAACTAAAAATAGTTGGGCAAAATAAATGGTTCAGCTAGCAGTTCATTTGCTGGTTCCTCTTCAGCTTTTGTAAGAATCTGAACATTCAATCCTAATCAATTATAATTATGCAGACCCGCCTGAAAGAGGTTTATATTTACCTTCTAATTTGAATCTGTCTGCTTTGTCTGAGTCTGACCCTTGCGTCAGGTGGTGAAAAATCATCAGAAAATGTTGGCATGTGGAAAATGGGACTTTAAAGGTACTCAAAAACTAAAAAAATACAAATAATGTTTTTCTTAAAAATAAATTATATTTTATTACATATATAGTCATAAAAAAGACATACAATAACATATATTGGCTATCCTAGGAAAATATAGATACACAGTATTTTTATTTGAATTCAATTTCCAACCAGTTTCGCCGGATTGGCTTCCTCAGGGAAATGAAGGTAAATACAAAAGAAAAGACTAAGAAGAAAAATACACATGTAAAACGGATTGTGTATTTCATACATTATAATACAGTGCGCAATAATTTCTATATGCCAGATAAACAAGTCAATGCACAAAAATAAAAAAATCACCATACCTGGAGCATGGAGTTTTAGTATTGTAAAAGGTTGAAAGATTTATGTGGGACTACACTTCCAAATACTCAACAGCCTTGCACAGGAGTATGGTATGGTGAATTTTTTATTTTTGTGCATTGACTTGTTTATCGGTCATATAGAAATGATTGTGCACTGTATTATAATGTATGAAATACACAATCCGTTTTACATGTGTGTTTTTCTTCTTAGTCTTTTCTTTTGCATTTACCTTCATTTCCCTGAGGAAGCCAATTGTAACGCTCCTGCGTTTTACGTATGATGTGGATTTTCAGCTGCAGAAATATTCCACTTCAGTAGTCATGTAGAGAAACGCTGAGACACCATTCCCAACTCTCAATGACTCATCATGTGTGGATGATCTCAATTCAGCAAGTAAATACACACACTCAATAAGATGTTTCCTAGAGTGACTTATGTATATAGTAACACAGTGATGATAGGCTGAAGAGACAGGTTGGGTAGAGATGGTAGATGACAGACACTTGAAAGGAAATGTTCTTGAAAGTAAGATAGTAGCAGATGGGATGCAGATAGGTTTAGCAATCATGTATGGTAGCAGATGACAGAGTAGCAGGTGGACATACAAGAGAGATCAACCCAGTGCAAGAACAGGTGGTAGTAGGCTCAAGAGCTAGCAATCTTAGATAATGCAGATGTAGTAATAGTCCTTAGTATGCAGAGCTAGATAGTGTAAGCTTTAGTATAAAGGTTATAGAGGTTTCCCCTGTGGGGTACTTATCACTAATAGCAATGTAGCAGAGGAGAGGTTCGGCAAGAGCGGATGATCCGGTAACGGGATACAGGGATCAGCGCAGCGTGGTTCCGACAGCGAGGTATGCTTGCAAGCATGAGAGCTTCAAGACAGGTTAGCATCAAGGCACAAAGCAGTTTGAACGAACACATGTGAGTGAGAGCCGGCGATCTAAATAGCCATCCAGTCCGGCGCTCAGTGATGACAGCATCAGTCTTAAAGGTGTATGCGCACCTTACCAAAAGAGAATGGTGGGGCGCATACACTTATGAAAGAGTAATTAGGGTACCCAAAGGTACCAGAACATTACACCAATCTGGCGAAACCTGTCAGAAATTGAAGTCAAATAAAAATACTGTGTTTCTATATTTTCATAAGATAGCCAATATATGTTATAGTATGTCTTTTTTATGACTATATGTGTAATAAAATATAATTTATTTTTAAGAAAAACATTATTTGTATTTTTTGAGTTTTTGAGTACCTTTAAAGTCCCATCTTCCACATGTCAAAATTTTTTTGAAAATTCCAGGGATGTTGGTGATACTTTTTCCTTTGGTTCCACCCACCATTTTATTGGTGAAAAATAATGTTAAAGTGTAAATCCAAGTGCTACATTTTAATACATTATGGCACATGCACCCTGTAACATTAATAACTGATGAGTCCATTTTTTTGTGCCTTTAAAAAAAAAAAAAACTTTACATTTTGAGGTCTGTTTTTTTCTTATTCGGGGAGACAAAATTCACCCACTGCCTTTTAATGCAATTGTGGTGTTTGCACTCCCTCTAAAGATGCATGGTGTACCTGCAAGCCTGTTCATTGAAGACCCCTCTGAAAAGCAGTCTGCAGTGAATCACTTTTCAGAGGGCTTTGACAGGTGGTGAGAAAGCGACATGTCATCTCCTCACTGTCTGATTAAAATCTGTAACTGGAGCACTACTGCGTTGCAATTGCATGCATTGGATGTGGTTGAAAGGCAGTTGCAGAGTGACACCATAGATTTGAATGGGTCATGTTCAGTGACTGTAACGCCCACTGAAAACAACATGATGTTTCCTTTTTCTGCAACATGTGTACAGCCCTAAGTAACATCTCAATGTTTAGGTGGAAAGTCAGTGGGCAGTAAATCCATGACTCAACCACCTGGTTTTACTACCCCCTAGTTCCAAATGTGAACATAACCATAGTGACAAACAGATAAGAAGTCCCAACACCCCGGCCGGCAAAATTAGAGGAACTGAGCAGGTAGTCACATGACCATTAACAAATCTATTTTACCTGCAATTTTTATATTGGTGACAGGGTATCTTTAATGTACTGCTAATGAGATGACTGCCAAGGAATAGATCAGGTGACCTTTTGACTTATAAGTGGGCATACTGTATATAGCATACTGTATATAACATTTTCATTAGTATGTTGGCACAATTTTAAAAGTTAAGGGCTGAAAATTTTTTAAAAGCCAGTCTCTTTTAACCACTTCTGGACCAGAAAGGATTTGCCCCCTTAATGACCAGGCCATATTTTGCGATTCGGCACTGCGTTACTTTAATTGCGCGGTCGTGCGACGTGGACCCAAATAAAATTGTCCCTTTTTCCCACAAATAGAGTTTTCTTTTGGTGGTATTTGATCACCTGTGCGATTTTTATTTTTTGCGCTATAAACAAAAAAAGAGCGACAATTCTGAAAAAAAAAAACAATATTTTTCACATTCTGCTATATAACATTCCCAAAAAAAAAAAATTCAAAAATCAATTTTTTAACATTTTAGGCCAATTTGTTTTCTGCTATATATTTTTGGTAAAAAAAAATTGCAATAAGCGTATTTTGATTGGTTTGCACAAAAGTTATCGCGTCTACTAACTACAGGAAGGATTTATGTCATTTTTATTGTTTTTTTTTTTTTTGTTACTGGCGGCAATCTGCGATTTTTTGCGGGACTGCAACATTGTGGCAGACAGATCAAACCCTTGACTGACATTTTTTACACTTTTTCGGAGGACCAGTGACATTACTACAGTAATCAGTGCTAAAAAATATGCACTGTTACTGTAATAATGACACTGGCAGGGAAGGGGTTAACATTGTGAGTGATCAAGGGGTTAAATGTGAGCCTAGGGGAGTGATTCTAACTGTGGGGGGCATGGCTTGTGAAATGACCATGGAGACATATGATCCTATATAGAAGGATCACAGGAGCTCTATGATCATTCCAGGGAGAAGAATGGTCAGCTGTGTTTACAACAGCCGACCGCTCTTCTCTCTCAGCGCGGAACGATCGCGGGTGTCAGGCGGCAATCAGAGCCGCCTGCCCCGTGCATCAGCTTCCCCGCTGACGAGCGGGGGTGGGAGCACGCCGCCGGCTGTGCGTGCTCGCCCCCTAGCTCCCTTCGCGCCACCGATGTATACCTACGGCGGTCGTAAAGTGGTTAATTGTTCATTTACAACATTTACAACATTTTAACTCCAATAAATTATTTCTTGAGGCAAGCAGCTAAGTGCAGGAAACTCTTGACAACCACAAAAATCTTAAGACAAGCAATCTGTTATCAGTACCGATCACTGACTGCATTCCCCCGCTCTCATTCCTGAAGCATCCTCCTTTGTGCCGGCAGCAGCTGCTGGCAGGAAAGGAGGGAAGCCAGAAGGGCTGTGGAGGTGTTCACAGGCAACAGGGCCCAGGCACACCCAGCACACCCTGTGCACAAGCCTAAAAACTGCTTTCAGATCCATAACACAGAATCCAAAAATCTGCTTCTTCAGCTTCATTTACATGGCTGTAAAAAACGCATATATAAGTGTTTTCTAATTACGGATCTGAACGCAGCTGCATTGCTTTTAATGGAGCTATTCCCACATGTGCATAAACATGGACTGTATTCAGATCAGTAACACAGAATCCAAAAATATGCTATTAGGAATATGCGCATTACACGCTTATGCGTATAAACGCATGTATATGCATTTGTAAGAGTGTAAATTAAAGCTAAACAAAGGGGGGAAATAAGTTACCATTATGTACACATACGCGTCTTTGCGGGTTTAAACACATCTATACACAAATGTTTTACTGATCACTATGCAGGAACTTTTCTCCTACAAAATATTGACATCAGTAAAGTTTTTTTTACGGCCCTGTGAATGAAGCCTGTGAAGATGTGCTTTACGTGCTTCCGCGTATAAACCTGTCTGTACACATTTGTAAGTGTGTAAATTAAAGTGCTATTAGGCTCAGTTCACACTATGTCGCTCCGACTTCGGGGGCGACCTGTGAAGTCGCGTGCAGCGCGACTTCGGCGCGACTTGCACAGACTTCATAAAATGAATGTCTATGCAAGTCGCCTCCAGGTCGCCCACGAAGTAGTACAGGACCCTTTTTCTAAGTCGGAGCGACTTGTGTCGCTCCTATTAGAATGGCTCCTGTACTACGCAATGAGATCGTGACGGACCGCGACTTGTCAGGCTGACAAGTCGCGGTCCAAGTCGGATCAATGCCAAAAAAAGGGAAAAGTGCAGGTGCTCTGTGTTGAATCCTCCAATGATCCAAATACTGGTACTTGTGGTGTCTTTTTTGGCACTCAAGATAAACCTGCATTTTCACTTGAGTCAGTTATGAACTTTTTGTGGACTATTTTATTTTATTTGCATATTGACACTTGATGCACTTATTGATGTAATTTATTATTATTTAATGTATGTATTTTGACATTATTGAATTTATTAGATTGTTTTATACTCATTTTTAGCACCTTCCTCACCAATTTATATCTACCATCCATCATTTTGATATTTACCTCCTGTGATTTATTTGATAGCACTCAGCCAGGGCCGGCCTTTGGGGTGTGCGAGCTGTGCGGCCGCACAGGGCGCCATGGGCAACAGGGGCGCCGTGCAGCCATTACAGCTCGCAGATGATCAGGCCGCACAGCAGGAGGTAAGCGGCGACCGCGGCCTGGATGTTCAGTGTGGGGGGCTCTGATGTAAGGGGAGCTCTGTGTGGGGGTCTCTGATGTAAGGGGGGCTCTGTGTGGGGGGTCTCTGATGTAAGGGGGGCTCTGTGGGGGGAGTCTCTGATGTAAGGGGGGGCTCTGTGGGGGTCTCTAATGTAAGGGGGTCTTTGATGTAAGGGGGGGGCTCTGTGGGGATCTCTAATGTAAAGTGGTATTTGATGTAAGGGGGGCTCTGTGAGGGGTCTCTAATGTAAGGGGGGCTAAGTTATTAGTGATCATAAAAAAGAAAAGTCAAATAAAGTGCAAAAAAGTGCAAGAAAATGTGCGGGGGGGGTGGTGGTCACGCGTGCGGTGGGGGCGCTACAGAATTAGCTCGCACAGGGTGCCTGAACACCTAAGGCCGGCCCTGCACTCAGCACTTTGTTTGAAACCCACTAAAACATTTTTTTTATATATATTTTTATATACATTTCTATATACATTTTATTTTATAGCAAGCGCTATAGTTGGCCGCAAACCTTTTGGGGTCATACTTATACCACTTCCCCTTTATGTTCCTGTAGCAGCTGCATATATGTGTATTTAATTTATTTCAATACCCACTTGTTAGGACACCCATAGGCGCGAGGGATATACACACAACCCTTTGTAGTATATTACCTTCTTCAATATACAGTAAATGCCATAGTTTGCAGACTCTATAACTTTCACCAATCAGTGCACACTTATTGGGATTTTTGTTTTACCAAAGACTTGTAGCAGAATAAATTTTGGCCAAAATGCATGAAGAACTTAGATTTTTTCAAATGTTTTTTATGGGATATGTTTAATAGCAGAAAGCAAAAAATATATTTTCTTTTTAGTCTGTTTTCGTTTATATCACAAAAAAATAAAAAAATAAAAATCCATTGGAGATCAAATACCAACAAAAGAAAGCTCTATTTGTGTGAAAAAAAAAAATGATACAAATTTTGTTTGTGTACAGCGCTGCATGATCGCTCAATTACCAGTTAAAATAGTGCAGTGCTAAATAGCAAAAAATGGCCTGGTCAAAAGGGGGTAAAACTGTCCTGAGCTGAAGTGGTGAAATAAAAATAATATGTGTATGTTTTTTTTTAGGTGACAGTAAAGTGCTTTGGATTTCTGCTGGAGTAATTCTTTTCATTTTATTGCTGCTGCTTCTAAGCATCCTTGATCAAACAGGATATATCAGCAAGAAAAAGATTTCCACCCCAAAGGTTTTGGTAAGAGCATCTCTTTTATGTTAGAGACTTTTTACAAATTAAGTTTTTTTTTTTAAAAGAAACATGTAAGGACAGGAACATGGGAGCTCCCACGGCTGACTCGTCATGCTCTATGACTTTTGGCTTCACTACTTAGTCATTGCCCTGGAATGCACACATAGGCAGTGGTGTGTCAGGACGCCTGATCTGTCACATTCTCTCCAGGTCAGTGACTCACTGAGTTGTGAAGTGCGGCCCTAGAGCATGCTGCATGCACCTGCAAAAACAAGTCTGCAATCGCAGCTTCCAAACTGAAATCCCTATAAGCACGTCATTGAGGATTTCCCTAGTTTTACTTGCATGCTGTGTTAGAATTTCAAAACAATATTTCATTTTCTAATTTGCTTATTCTCTTGCAATTGCCAGTCAGCAGCATTGCAGACAGATGTGACAAAAATTACAGGAAGCAAAGCACCTAGAGCACAAATGTCAGATACAAGGCCCGCCAGCTGAATCTGGCCCGCTGGGCCATGTCATGTGGTCCTCGCTCCCAGATTTTCAGCTGTAATGTGGCGGAACTCAGTTCCACCACCTCCGGCTTTCACCCTCTGCTACCTGCTGACATTTGTAAACACAGAAGCCTTCTGTGTTTACAAGGAAGGACAGCTTTGCCCTGGGTGGCTCGCGACTCTAACAGATCCCTACAGGTACTCATGGCAGGGCATGACAGGGACAGATCTCCAGAATCTGACAGATAGAATTATCTTCCTGCAAGGTGGAGCCACCTAACCTACATAGGAAAGTAATAGAGCTGGGACAGGTAGGAGAGAGTGGAGATGCAAGAAAGCTTTGGGGGGTCTGAGGCCTGTAGAGGTATGGAGGGAGACACTTTCACTCTTTATGTAGCACACTCCTCAACTCTGCATGCTATACACAGCACACCCCTGAACTCTGCACTCTGTACACAGCGTCTTCCTGAACTCTGCATTCTTTATGTAGCACACCCCTGAACTCTGCACTCTGTACATAGCCTCTTCCTGAACTCAGCACTCTTTATGTAGCACAACCCTGAACTCTGCACTCTGTACACAGCGTCTTCCTAAACTCTACACTCTGTATTCTGCACTCTGTACACAGAGTCCTCCTGAACTCTGCACTCTTTAAGCAACACACTCCTGAACTCTGCACTCTGTACACAGCGTCCTCCTGAACTCTGCACTCAGTAAGCAACACACTCCTGAATTCTGCATGCTGTACATAGCATAAACCTGAACTCTACACATTGTAAATAGCGTAATCCTGATCTCTGCACTCTATATGTAGCGCAATTCTAAACCCTGTACTCTGTACATAGTGCACTCCTAGGCCACAACTGGCCCTTTGAAGGTAACCATACTGTTCAAGCGGTAAAGAAAAAGGTTGTGAAAGTGCTGTCCAATAGTGAACAATCAATCATTCAGTAATAAGTTCCTGTGCTATAAAATTGCTACAAACATTGATACATTGAAAAATACATAAACACATATTAGGTAAATAAAAACAGTCCTAACAGTCCACACATAAAGTGCTCTAGTGCATCTTCATATTTCAATGTGTGCTCCACTATATAACAAGAGTGCTCCGCCACCAGGTGAAACACTCGCTCAAGTATTATGACAAGTATAGCATAATAGTAATCAATCCTGTACACCAGACAGTGGGTCCTCTGCTCACTTCCTCCTCTGATGATAGAACTTCCTCAGCTGGGATGACTCCACAGAACTCTCAAAATAAAGGAAACAATCTCCAATAGTGCAGTATCGTGGGTAAAATGTAGAAGAGAATACCAGCCAAGCTTAAGGAAATGCACTCATATTTATTCAGTTAAAAACAAGCAATGTGATATAACAGAGTAACAGGGTCTCACGGCATCCAGATCAGGCAATGATACATGCTGCCTGGCTCCCCCTTTATGCGTTACACCACTCTCCCACGTGGCTTCTTCAGCAGATGCAAGAAAGCATTGGTGGGAGGTGAGGCCTGTGGAGGTATGGAGGGAGACCCTGCACTCTTTATGTAGCACACTCCTCAACCCTACATGCTATACACAGCACACCCCTGAACTATGCACTCTGTACATACTGCACTTTGAAACTCTGCACTCTGTATGTAGCACACCCCTGAACTCTGCACTCTGTACACAGTGTCCTCCTAAACTCTGCACTCTGTATTTAGCACACCCCTGAACTCTGCACTCTGTACACAGCGTCCTCCTGAACTCTGCACTCTGTATGTAGCACACCCCTGAACTCTGCACTCTGTACACAGCGTCCTCCTAAACTCTTCACTCTGTAGATAGCACAATCCTGAACTCTGCACACGGTACATAGCACACTCCTAAACCTTGCACTCCTAGAGCACAACTGGCCCTTTGAAGGTAACTATACTGTTAAAGCGGCCGATTGAGTTTGACAACCCTGATCTAGAGCATTGTTTTTGCATTGAAAATCTGTCCAGAGAAAAGATAAGAGATGCAGCACAGAACTATGCAATTTATTTCTCAGCAAGAAACACAGCTTGCATATGAACAAGTAAGACAAAAAACTCTCACGTGCATACACCAGTGTAGCATCCTCTAATGTAGAGTGCTAGGTGTACATAGTTTGTTAGTGTAGGTAAAGTTGGCCTGGCTAAGAGCCAGGCTGGGTTGAATTTGGGTCAGGGTGAGTGACTCAGTAAGGCTTGGTGAGTCATCAGGCCGCACCTCTGGTCCCTCCCTCTACTTTCTAGAACCTTGGAAAAGCTTCCAGAAGAATGGGTGGGAGGTTAGGAGGAGCTGCCTCCCCCGCTCGTCAGCCGGGGAGCCAGCGTATGTGACAGGCGGCTCCGATGGCCGCCGGCCCCTCGCAATCTCCCACAGCTGAGAGAGAAAAACATATGGCTGATGTAAACACAGCCGTCTGTCATTCTCCCTGAAGTGATCACAGAGGCTATGTGATCCTGCTATATAGTATTGCATGTCTCTGTAATTACTTCACAAGTCACGCCCCCTGACAGTTAGAATTACGCCCCTAGGGACACATTTAACCCCTTGATCACCAGTACAGTTAACCCCTTCCCTGCCAGTGTCATTTTAACAGTAACAGTACATACTTTTAGCACTGTTTACTGTAGTAATGTCACTGGTACCCCCAAAAGTGTCAAAAATGTCAGTTAGGGGTCCGATCTGTCCGCCGCAATGTCGCAGTCCTGCAAAAAAAATCGCAGATCGCCGCCATTACTATTAAAAAAAAAACAATAAAAATGACATAAATCTTTCCCATAGTTAGTAAACGCAATAACTTTTGCTCAAACCAATCAAAATACGCTTATTGCAATTAAAAATATGTAGCAGAAAACAAATTGGCCTAAAATGTTAAAAAATTTAGATTTTTACATTTTTTTTGAGAATTTCATATTAAAAAAATGTGAAAAAAAAAAAATTTTTTAAAAATTGTTGCTCTTTTTTTGTTTATAGCACAAAAAATAAAAATCGCACAGGTGATCAAATACCACCAAAAGAAAGCTCTGTTTGTGGGAAAAAAAAGGACATTGTTTGGGTACCGCGTCGCACGACCGCGCAATTGTCCGTTAAAGTCAGGCAGTGCCGAATCGCAAAATAGGGCCTGGTCATTGAGCAGCCAAATCCTCCGCTCTGAAAGTGGTTAAAAACACATCACATAACACACACAGTAAACTTTGTTAGGCAACATTCAACCCCTTGATCGCCCCTAGATGTTAACTAGGGATGATCGAACGGTTCGGGTCGACCATCGGTTCGGCCCGAACATTGGGTGTTCGTGGTTCGGCCGAATTTAGAACTTTTTGCCCAAAAAGTTCGGAATTCGGCAACCAGAACCGACCAAAATGCAATGCTTCAGGAAATGGGCTTTAAAAGCCCGTGATTGGACCAGAACCATTAGTAAAAGCCAATTGAGGGGGCAGAAGAATGCTAGGAATGTGATTGGAGTGACTAGGGGGTCCATAGTCCAATCAGTGAATACGCCCCCCAGTATATAAGATAGCCCCCGCCATATTCCTAGCATTGTTATACAGGACATGGAAGAGAATGGAAGCAGTTCTGTTAATTTTACTTTAAAAGTGTCATTTAGCATTTATTAGTGTGAGGAAAGGGATATCTAGTGTAGTTAGAGTGCTCCTTTACACTTTAGTTAGCTTTAATTTATTCAGTTTCTGTAGGGAAAGTGTGAAGTGTCAGGGTGACCGTAATGTAGTGTAGGGTGAACTGACACTGACTGCTATGGCAGGGTGACCAAACCCTTCCATAGCAGGGTGACCGCTATAGAGAAAAGCTAGTTTCTCTTGTGTCACCTTCGCTGCAGGGATATGGCTTCGCCGCCGCCAGCATTTTTGGCTGCAGGCGTTGCTAGTGCTTTTTTGAGCACATGTTTGGAGTCAGAAATTACATCTGAACATGTGTATAGGGGGTATATATACACACCAATGTCTGTATATATACACCTGCACATATACAGGTGTGAAAGGAGCAGAAAAAACTACTTGCGCTAATGAAATAATTAACACCAATATATTTCTGCTCCTATCACACCTATATATGTCTAGGTGTGTATATACATATAACTATGTGTGTATATACACCACTATACACAAGTTCAGATGTTTTGCCTGCCTCCAAAGAACCCAAAAAAATGCCCAAAAAAACGCTAGCGTAAAAAAAAAACGCCCAGGTGTGTTGTTGCAGGCATTTTTTGGGGGGTTTTTGGAGGCAGGCAAAACATCTGAACTTGTGTATAGTGTACCTGTGAAGTTTCAGCTCTGTAGCATGTCCAGAACCAGAAAAAAAGATAATTTTTCAGTAGAGCAGGGATTGTGGGACCCTCCTTTTACACCTATATGATCTTTTTTTTTATGGTTCTGGACATGCTACAGAGCTGAAACTTAACATGTACACCTTTTAGACCCCCCAGACACAAAATCACACAAAAAAAGTTCTTAAAAATTGTCATTTTTGATAGATTTTTGATAGAGAGCCAATGATTGAAAAAAAAAAAAAAAAAAATTCTTTGGATTTAGTGTCTGGGGGGTCTAATACGTGTACCTGTGAAGTTTCAGCTCTGTAGCATGTCCAGAACCATAAAAAAAAGATTGTTTGTATTAGAACACTTTCAGCACAGGAGGTTGGCTTCTCGCTTTTCACACCTTGCCGGTTTAATAGCAGATGTTGTTTGGGGCATTTTTTGGGGTTCTTTTGAGGCAGGAAAAACATCTGAACTTGTGTATAGTGGTACTATACACAAGTTCAGATGTTTTGCCTGCCTCCAAAAACCCCCAAAAATGCCTGAAACAACACACCTGGGCATTTTTTTTTTTGGCGCTAGCGTTTTTTTGGCCATTTTTTTGGGTTCTTTGGAGGCAGGCAAAACATCTGAGCTTGTGTATAGTGGTATATATACCACTATACACAAGTTCAGATGTTTTGCCTGCCTCCAAGAAACCCAAAAAAATGGCCAAAAAAAGCTAGCGTCAAAAAAAAAAAAAACGCCCAGGTGTGTTGTTGCAGGCATTTTTTTGGGGTTTTTGGAGGCAGGCAAAACATCTGAACTTGTGTACACACACATACTTATATGTATTTTACACTTACATATATATGTGTTATAGGAGCATAACCATATTAGTGTAAATGATTTCATTAGCGCTAGCATATATTTCTGCTACTATCACACCTATATATGTCTAGATGTGTATATACATATAAGTATGTGTGTATATATACCACTATACACAAGTTCAGATGTTTTGCCTGCCTCCAAAGAACCCAAAACAAATGCCCAAAAAAACGCTAGCGTCAAAAAAAAAACGCCCAGGTGTGTTGTTGCAGGCATTTTTTGGGGGTTTTTGGAGGCAGGCTAAACATCTGAACTTGTGTATAGTGGTATATATACCCGTATACACAAGTTCAGATGTTTTTCCTGCCTCAAAAGAACCCAAAAAAATGCCCAAAAAACGCCTGCTATTAAACCGGCAAGGTGTGAAAAGCGAGAAGCCAACTACCTGTGTTCTAACTTCTAAGTGACAAAATACAAACAATCTTTTTTTTTATGGTTCTGGACATGCTACAGAGCTGAAACTTCACAGGTACACTTTTTAGACCCCCCAGATACTAAATCCAAAATCTCTTTTTTTATTTTTTTTTTTTTATTTTTTTCAATAATTGGCTTTTTTTTCAAAAATTACAATTTTTAAGAACTTTTTTTTGTGTGATTAATAGTCCCTGGGGCATGACCCAGAACCCTAGGCACTTTTTAGGGGCATTTATTGGGTTTTATGGCTTTAAATTGTGTTTTTTGATTACCGAAGTTCGGGTCTATTGATTGCAATGGGGTTCTGAAATCTGGGCTGAACTTTCGGGTAGTTCGGATTTTCTGGCCGAACCAAACTTTTCAAAAGTTCGATCATCCCTAATGTTAACCTCTTCCCAGCCAGTGTCAGTTAGTGTAACCCCCAGCCAGCGAACGTATATTCTGTGAGGCATTATGAGTCTTTTGAAAATGTAATTTTTTTCCACAAGTTTTTGGAAAATGTGGAAAGAAAATGAAAACTTATTTTTTTTACACCATGTTGTCAATTTATAAGATATTTACATTGTTAGTCAGGTTGAAAAAAGACACAAGTCCATCTGGCTCAACCAATAAAAAACAAAAAACAGAAAAGAAATCCCAACCATACAATTCAATATACACAATCCTATACCCGCAGTTGATTCAGAGGAAGGTGAAACCCCCCCCCAGCAAAGCATGATCCAATTTGCTACAGCAGGGAAAATAAATTCCTTCCTGATGCCCCGAGAGGCAATTGGATATTCCCTGGATCAACTTAACCTATGAATATTAGTACCCATTTATATTATGTACTCCCAGGAAAGAATCCAGGCATTTTTTAAAGCAATCTAATGAGCTAGCCAGAACCACCTCTGGAGGGAGTCTATTCCACATTTTCACAGCTCTTACGGTGAAGCAACCTTTTCGTATTTCTAGACAAAATCTGTTTTCCTCTAGGCGTATAGAGTTCCCCCTTGTCCTCTGTGTTGACCTTAAAGTGAATAACTCAACACCAAGTTCACTATATGGATCCCTTATGTATTTATACATGTTGATTATATCCCCCCTTAATCTCCTCTTCTCAAGAGAGAATAAATTCAGTTCCTCTAATCTTTCCTCATAGCTGAGCTCCTCCATGCCTCTTATCAGTTTGGTTGCCCTTCTCTGCACTTTCTCCAGTTCCCTGATATCCTTTTCAAGAACTGGTGCTCAAAACTGAACTGCATATTCCAGATGAGGTCTTACTAATGATTTGTACATGGGCAAAATGATAGCTCTCTCTCTCTCTCTGAAGTCCATTTATTCTGTTAATACAAGAAAGGACTTTGCTTGCTTTGGAACACATAGTATATACATAGCAAAAACTGCACCCCAAAATACATTCTGCTACTCGAC
Source organism: Pelophylax lessonae (assembly GCF_965119305.1). Classification (NCBI taxonomy): domain Eukaryota; kingdom Metazoa; phylum Chordata; class Amphibia; order Anura; family Ranidae; genus Pelophylax; species Pelophylax lessonae. Next base: position 99,613,953 of record NC_138769.1, read on the forward strand.
CTGAGTATGGGGATACCACGTGTGAGACTTTTACACAGCCTGGCCACATACAGAGGCCCAACATCCAAGTAGCACCATTAGGCATTCTAGGGACATACATTACACATCTGATTTCCTGACTACCTATCCCACCTGTGAAGGCCCTGCAGCACCAGGAAAATGCCAGAGACAGGTACTTGTGTACTCTGATGGATAGGCTGCAGATATGTACTCAGATACTCTGATGGGCTGGAGACAGGTACTCGGTTATTCTGATGGTCTGGAGACAGGTACTTGGTTACTCTGATGGGCTGGAGACAGGTACTCGGTTATTCTGATGGGCTGGAGATATGTACTTGGTTACTCCGAGGGGCTGGAGACAGGTACTCTGGTACTCTGATGCCCTGGAGACAGGTACTCAGTTACTCTGATGGGCTGGAGATAGGTACTTGGGTACTCTGATGGGCTGGAGACCGGTACTCGGGTACTCTGATGGGCTAAAGAAAGGTACTCGGGTACTCTGATGGGATGGAGACAGGTATGTGTGTACTCTGACGAGCTGAAGACAGGCACGTGGGTACTCTAATGGGCTGGAGAAAAGTACTCAGGTTCTCTGATTGGCTAGAGACAGGTACTTGGGTACTCTAATGGGATGCAGATAGGTACTCAGGTACTCTGATGGGCTGCAGATAGGTACTTAGGTACTCTGATGGGCTGGAGACAGGTACTCAGGTACTCTGATATGATGCAGATATATACTCGGGTACTCTGGGCTCCAGATAGGTACTGGGCTACTCTGGGCTGCAGATAGGTACTCTGGGCTGCAGATAAGTACTCGGGTACTCTGGGCTGGAGACAGGTACTTGGGTACTCTGGTGGGCTGCAGATAGGTACTCGGGTATTCTGGGCTGCAGATAGGTACTCAGGTGCTCTGGGCTGCAGATAGGTACTTGGGTACTCTGATGGGCTGGTAACAGGTACTTGGGTACTCTAATGCGCTAATGACAGGTATTCAGGTACTCTGATGGGCTTACAGACATGTATTCTGATGGATTTTTAGTCAGGTCCTCTTTATTTTTGGGGCAATCAGGGCACAGTACTGTAATACTGTAACTCGCTGTTTGCTGACACTTGTGACTGGCTGTGATTGGACACAGCTGGTCACGTGGTAAAGAGCCAATTTCATTGGCTTCTTACCCTGACCGGGGATGGGCTGTGCCTGAGTGACATGCCTCATCCCTAAACGCCTTGCTGCATGCCCCAGGGGGCGTGCACAAACGGAGAGAATGAGGAAAACACATGGGGCCGGCTGTGTTTGGACACAGCAGGCCACGTGGTAAGGAGCCATTTTTATTGGCTCTTTACCCTGATTGGGGATGGGTTGTATCCCGAAGGACACACCTGATTTCCAAACACTGCGCTTAGCGCCCCTGGGTGGCGCACAAGTGCGGCGGGAATGGGAGAACGTCATATGATGTCCCTGCTGCGGGGCGAGAGGTTCCCGCCGCGTCATTTTATAATATAAAATGGGTTATAAAATAAGGGTTACCAAAGGGTTAAATAGGCATAAATGGTTAAGAATATTTAAAGAAACTGACTGAAAACTATTATTTCCTTTGAAGGCATCTCTTCCCGACTCAAGAAGTTTTCTTCAAAGACCCGATCAGTTATCTCCCCTGTGCCCCATGATACATACGGAGGTTCTAAAAAGCCTTGAGAATGAGCACTTCTATGAAAATCCTGCAGGAATAATGGACAGTGCTCCATACCTTGCACATAATCTGAATGCCGAGAATGAGCACCAGCAAGAAGCCCTAAATCAAGACAACTGTTTGTCCAGCAATCAAGCCCCAACCAGAGAACATTCAGCAGGTTCACTCCAGGACCGTACAGAAATGAAGCTACTAGAAGGCTCAGGTGTTCAGGTCATGATGTCCATAGGTGACACCGGGCACCCTACAGTCCTCCCATTGTCAGAGAGCAGCATGGAAACCCCACCTGAAGATGCTGTTGGTAGCTTCGGGAACCTCCTTTCAAATTTGGCAAATGGTTTTGATGACTCTTTAAACTTCTTACTTATACATAACCAGCTTGGCATTGATTTAAACTCTGTATCTCTTGGAGACTCTGCTGATCTTTGGACAGATGTCCCAATGGTTGCCTCTCCAAAAAACACCTTCAATGTTTTGGCCAGCCATCCCATTGGAGATGTAGTAAACATAAGCCAGTTCAAACTACTCAGTAGTGTACTCGATACAGACACCCCAGCTATGGACAGTCCTCACTGTGAAAATGATGAAAACGGGGGGATAGGCAGTGACTTGAACAGTGCCTCTGATTACATTACAAGATGAATGTTATATGATGTCACTTGTGCGATGGATGTTCCATTCTTACTTTCAGCTTTTAGCCAAGGCAGCTCTAGGTTTCTGCACCTTTTTAAAAATGACATTGTTCTGGTAGTGCAACAGACTGTCCGTCCCCCATCTTATGTTGTGTTCTTGAATATGCAATTAGGCCTCTGTTCAATTGTGAGATATTTGCTAAAAGCTAAATACATATGGCCCTGATTAATTCAGCTCTAATAGCATTACAGTGTCCTAAGGTGTACCTAAAACAAATTAAAAGGGATCCTTGGCTATAATACTGAATGTCATTTTAGGATGCCTTAAGTGCTATGTAACACACCTTAAAGTAGTAAAAAACCTCAGACATGAAATATGAACAAAGCGGTGTGCACTGCTGTGGATCTGTGAACAGCAATTTTCAAGTCTTGCCACAGATTCTCATTTGGAATTAGCTCTGGACTTTGACAGGGTCATTCTAACACATGAATATGCTTTGATCTAAACCACTCCATTGTAGCTCTGGCTGTATGTTTAGGGTTGTTGTCCTGCTGGAAGCTGAACCTCCGCCCTAGTCTCAAGTTATTTGCAGACTCTAACAGGTTTTCTTCTAAGATTGCCCTTTGTTTGGCACCATCTGGCTTCCAATCAACTCTGACCAGCTTCCCTTTCTCTGCTGAAGAAAAGCATCCCCACCACATGGTGACCTCCATGGTGTGTTTAGGGGGATGTGCAGTGTTAGTTTTCCCCCAAAACATAGCGTTTTGCTTTTAGACCAAAAAGTTCAATTTTGCTCTCATCTGACCAGAGCACCTTCTTCCGCATGTCTGCTGTGTCCCCCACATGGCTTCTAACATACTGAAAACAGGACTTCTTTTGGCTTTCTTTCAACAATGGCTTTCTTCTTTCCACTCTTCCATAAAAGGCAGATTTGTGGAGTGCACAACTAATAGTTGTCCTGTGGACAGATTCTCCCACCTGAGCTGTGGATCTCTGCAGCTCCTCCGGAGTTACCATGGGCCTCTTGGCTGCTTCTCTGATTAATGCTCCCCTTGCCCGGCCTGTCAGTTTAGGTGGACGGCCATGTCTTGGTAGGTTTGCAGTTGTGCCATACTCTTTCCATTTTCAGGTGATGGATTAAACAGTGCTTTGTGAGATGTTCAACGCTTGGGATATTTTTTTCATGACCTAACCCTGCTTTAAACTTCTCCACAACTTTATCCCTGACCTGTCTGGTGTGTTCCTTGGCCTTCATGATGCTGTTTGTTCACTAAGGTTCTCAAATAAACCTCTGAGGGCTTCACAGAACAGCTGTATTTATACACAGTTGGACTCCATTTACTAATTGGGTGACTTTGGAAGGCCATTGGTTCCACTAGATTTTAGTTAGGGGTATCAGAGTAAAGGGGGCTGAATACAAATGCATGCCTCACTTTTCAGATATTTATTTGAAAACCATTTATCATTTTCCTTCCACCTCACAATTATGTGCCACTTTGTGTTGGTCTATCACATAATCCCAATAAAATATGTTTACGTACTTGGTTGTAACATGAGAAAATGTGGACAATTTCAAGGGGTGTGAATACTTTTTCAAGGCACTGTATGTACGGGTTTACAACGATTTTAAAGAAAACCTGTCCTTTGCTCCTATAGGGCAAAACAACACGTTTGTTTCAATGCCTCCCACCTAAGCAGCACATACTCTCCATTCCTGTATTCCTGTTTCATGCCTTTTAGCCACTGGGAGCAAGGCAGGGTGGATCTCTGTATGTTATGCTCCAAGTTGCTCTAATCGGACCTTAAAGAAGTCTGAGGACATCCCTTGCCCACACTTCCCATCTCTGGACCAATCGCCAGGTAGGAGCACTTTGACATTGAGTTTGTCAAATGCTCCTCCATGTTGAAGAATGAGGTGCGCAAACAAAAAATTTATCTCATGCAGCAACCGAAACTTTAACCTTAATAAAGTAAACGTACGATGTGCAAAAAATGGGTGCGCTAGATGTTAGCAATGTGTGTTGAACCAAAAGGGAAAACACAATGAACAAAATGCCTAATAAATATAAATATACACAGATATTATAAATGGTGCACAATGTGAACAAAAACGTCCTATGGAAATATGTGCAGTCCAAGACAAGTCCAAAATTAAAAAAAGGCTGAAATCTTCTTGATGGTGAATGAAGGTGAAAAAGAGGACGTGCAAACACCAAATCCCTCTTGGCACCCACGTGTACCAACTCAACATAATAAAACACTTGAGAAGATGACACCAGCCAGTGTAATAGATATGACACTGAGCCCACCCTTTTTTTTAGCCTGTGAGAGCCTCTGGCTCTAGTCACATGGTTAAAAAAAAAAAGCCCCATTGAACTCCATGCGTCCGGCGCCCCGCATGTAGATTAGGGGGCTGGATGCATGGATAGGGGGGGGGGGTGGCGCCTCTGCGCCCCATATACACCAGCCGCCGCTGCTGTGGTGTTTGTCACCCATATTCAGCCAACAGTGTGCTAAAGTCCGGGGACGACTGACGTCATACAGCAGCTTCACACTCTGGAGTGATCCTGACAATAATGTTGGGATGCATCCAGATTCCTGAGCGGTAGATGGCTCAGCCTCTTAGCAAGCCATGAGAGCCTGACCATTGACCAAGCCTCTCCTTCCCCCTTCACATCCCAGAGCTCCAGCGAGTACTGGAGGGGTAGGGCACAGAGCCGGTGACTGACAGGCACTGCTCTATGTTCACTGAAGTCCAAGAAAGGAACGATCAGCGATCATGTAATCACACATGTTCTCCAGTGTAGCGGCAGCGGGGGGACAGCTGCAGTATTGGATTGATGCTGCATCCACATAGGTGAGTATGTATCTCTTTTAAATCCAAACTCCACTTTTGTTGAGAAGAAAACATTGCTCCCTGGGTGATCTATGTACATTGCAAGGATTATAACGACCTTTGTAGCAGATTAGTACCTTTTGTTATTCTGAAGAAATAAGTTTGTTCCTCTGTGCCTCTGTGCAGAGTGGCTCTAATGGGAGTGGTTTCATAATTATCTATCAGCTGTGCAGCTGAAGAGCACTAAAGAGAAAATCTGCTGGGCCTGCATCCCTTTAGACGTGTTCCTATTGGGGGTATCTCACCAAAAATAAAATTTTTGTTGTAGGGGATGCCTGAAGTCTGACTTGTATCTTAGTGCAGACTTCTAGGAAATTGGTGAGCAAATCACACAAGCAGGAAATTATGTTTCTGGGGTGTGGTCAGTACACATTCTGTATACAGAACACCTCCAGGTGGCCATGTTGCTTTTTCACAAAATTACAGCAGCTGCAGATTGGAAAGGAAAGGTAACTTTTAATAACATTGAATTAAAAAATAACTTGTGTCGCAATTGTATACTGTATGTACACTATATTATTTTTTCTTTATTTGCTATTTTTTCCATGAAAGTGGAGTTTCCCCTTAAGTGCAAAATTAGGACTAAAAATATAGGTTCCCAATTTATTAAAAATGCAATATCACTTAGCCTGACTCCAAGAGTAGCTTGGAGTCACCACATCTGCTCCCCATTCACACCTGAGACCTTCTAGCACTAACGAGTCACATGACACCGGGGAGGGAAAATGGCTAATTCGGCCCAATTTGGCCATTTTCACTTAGGAGTGTACTCACTTTTGTTGCCAGCGGTTTAGACATTAATGGCTGTGTGTTGAGTTATTTTGAGGCATTATTTTGACAGCAAATTTACACTGTTATACAAGCTGTTATACAAGTGTAATTTCTTCAATATTGTCACATGAAAAGATATAATAAAATATTTACAAAAATGTTAGGGGTGTACTCACTTTTGTGAGATATTGTATATAATGTTTGGGGGTTCTGAGTAATTTTCTAGCACAAAAAGTATGATTTTACATGTATAGGGAGTATAGGAGTAGTGGAATGACAGAATTGACCCGGTTATGGAAGTGATTAAAGTAATGTCCTTTGTTTGGGAGTTCTTCAAATAATTACCACTTAAAAACATAATTACCGCATCATGAAAAAAACACCTACTTTACTTTACTTTCAAATCTACCTCCCAAAGCAAGCATACAATAAAAAAAAAAATATTGTCATTTCATTTCCCACCCACACGGCTATATTAGGCCACGCAAGGTGGGGAATGTCCAGGCCAACGCTCATTGGCCCAGGAATAACAGCTTACTTCCAGGTTCAGCCAAACACAAGCTCCTCACTACTAAGCAAAATAAATATGCTAAATATTATGTAGCACCCTCCTAGGTAGGTGCTAGGAAAAAGCATCTATTGCTCCTTCTTCTTATCAGGGGAGCCTGATCTGTTAGGTTGCCTGTTGCATGTCTCCAGGTGTGATTCACTGGGTCTGAGGGAGTGTCCCCACTGCATCCAATGAGGGAGCTTGTTGGACAGTGGAGGAAACCCAGCTAGGGACACATTCGCATGTGTGGGAGTCCCAGTGGGAGGGCATTCTTGCAATGCATCCTGGGATTGCTCATAAAAGCCGGGGGGACATGTGACAGGGCATCTTTGGCGAGAAGCAGAGTCCCAGGAGGAGGCAGACGGCTGTCTCTCCTCCTGCTGTGTATGAGGAAGGTGGTCTTAGGCAGTCGACCTAGTGTACCAGGTGTGGAGCTGAGCTGCAGAGGATCCAGCGTAGCTGACAATGGAGTTGCTGGCAGTCTCTCAGGAAAAAACAGTGTCCATGAGTACTGTGGGACTTGCCAAAGGGTCGGCCCAGGAAGTGGACCACTCCAGTGAAGTCAGAGGATCACGGAGCTAGCTCACACAGAGGGAAGTACAGTAAAGGGGGTGCAGTGTAGAACCCTGAAGAATAGGGATTAAGGGGTGCCTAGTTGGGCCCTGAAGAGCGATTCACAGAGTAATACAAGTCCATTAAATTCTTCTTCACTGCTAGTGACAAGGTGAAGCAGCAGCCTTGCCGCACTCAGTTGTCTTTAGACGTCCCAGCAAATTGTGCATAGTTTATTCAAGTTGGAGTATCCCACTCATCCCTTCTCCTATCCAAGTTCTCAAATAAAACTACAAAAAAAACAAAACCCCAGACTGTTTCTTGACTGAGCCAAGCACTTTAACCACTTACCCACTGGGCACTTAAACCCCCTTCCTAACCAGACCACTTTTCAGCTTTCAGTGCTCTCACATTTTGAATGACAATTACTCAGTCATGCAACACTGTACCCATATGAAATGTTCGTTCTCTTTTTTCACACAAACAGAGCTTTGTTTTGCTGGTATTTAATCATAATTGAGTTTTTTATTTTTTGCGATATAAATGAAAAAAGACAGAACATTTTGTAAAAAAAAATGCATTTTTCTTCATTTCGGTTTTACATTTTTGCAAATGTAGTCATTTTTCTTCATAAATTTTGGCCACAATTTATACTGCTACATATCTTTAGTAACAATAACCCAAATAAGTATACATTTTTTGGTCTTTGTGAAGGTTATAGAGTCTACAACAGCTATCCTCAAACTACGGCCCTCCAGCTGTTGTGGAACTACACATCCCATGAGGCATTGTAAAACTCTTGACATTCACAAACATTACTAGGCATGATGGGAATAGTAGTTCCTGAACAATTGGAGGGCCATAGTTTGAAGACCCCTGGTCTACAAGCTATGGTGCCAATCATTGAAAATTGGTCACACCGACCTGATGTACTGACGGCCTATCTCATTTCTTGAGACCCTAAAAAGCCAGGAAAGTACAAATACCCCACAAATGACCCCTTTTTGGAAAGTAGAAATTCCAAGGTATTTAGTAAGAGGCATGGTGAGTTTTTTGAAGTTGGATTTTTTTTCCACATTTCTTTGCAAAATAAAGATTATTTATTTTATTTTTTTTTCACAAAATGGTCATATTACCAAGTTATTTCTCACACAGTATATGCATACTTGCAACTACACCCCAAAATACATTCTTCTACTCTTCCTGGGTATGGTGATACCACATGTGTGGGAATTTTACACAGCCTGACCACATACGGAGGCCCAACATCCAAGTAGCACCGTCAGGCGTTCTAGGAGCATAAATTACACATATAATTTCCTGACAACCTGTCACACGTTTGAAGGCCCTGGAGCACCAGGACAATGGAAACGCCCACAAAATGACCCCGTTTTGGAAAGAAAACACCCAAACACATAATCTGGGAGGCATTATGATTCTTTTGAACATGTCATTTTTTTCCACAAGTTTTTGGAAAATGTGGAAAGAAGATAAAAACGCATTTTTTTTTACACAAAGTTGTACATTTATAAGATATTTCTAACGAATAGCATGTACATAGCAAAAATGACACCCCAAAATACATTCTGCTACTCCTCCTGAGTATGGCGATACCACATATGTGACACTTTTCCTCAGCCTTGCCACATACAGAGCCCCAAAATGCAGGGAGCACCGTCATTTTCTGGCTTCCCATTACAATTTTGTGAGGCACTGTAGGGCACTGATAAACACTGTAGTGGCACTGATGTGGCATGGATGAGCATTGATGTGGCATGGATGTGGCACGGATGAGCATTGATGTGGCATGGATAAGCACTGATGTGGCACAGATGAGCACTGACATGACATGGATGTGGCACGGATGAGCACTGATGTGACACAGATGAGCACTGATGTGGCATGGATGTGGCACGGATGAGAACTGACGGGGCATGGATGTGGCACGGATGAGCACTGACGTGGCATGGATGTGGCACGGATGAGCACTGATGTGGCATGGAAGTGGCACGGATGAGCACTAATGTGGCATGGATGAGCACTGATTTGGCATGGATGTGGCACAGATGAGCACTGACATAGCATGGATGTGGCACGGGTGAGCACTGATATGACATGGATGTGGCATGGATGAGCACTGACGTACATGGATGTGGTATGGATGAGCACTGACGTGGCATGAATGTGGCATGGATTACCACTGCTGTGGCATGGATTACCACTGACGTGGCTTGGAAGTGGCACGGATGAGCACTGACGTGGGATTGATGAGCACTGACTTGGCATGGATGTGGCACAGATGAGCACTGATATGGCATGGATGTGGCACGGATGAGCACTGACGTGGCACGGATGTGGCATGGATGTGGCATTGATGTGGCACGGATGAGCGATGACATGGCATGAATGTGGCATTTATTACCACTGACTTGGCATGGATGTGGCATGGGTGAGCACTGGCGTGGCATTAATGAGCACTGACGTGGCATGGATGAGCAATGTGGCACGGATGAGCACTGGCATGGCATGTATGTGCACTGATGTGGCATGGATGAGCATGGATGTGGCATGGATGAGCATGGATGTGGTATGAATCTGGCATGGATGAGGCATGAATCTGGCATGGATGAGGCATGAATCTGGCATGGATATGGCACGGATGAGGCATGAATCTGGCATGGATGAGTCATGAATCTGGCATGAATGAGGCATGAATCTGGCATGGATGAGGCACAAATGAGGCATGAATCTGGCATGGATGAGACAAAGGATGCCTGCAGCTGCAGTTTCTCTCCTCTCGTCGAACACTGTACCGATCGTTGTGTACAGTGTGTGAGGAGAGAAATTAACCGGGCATGCGCCGGTTTGTTGACAAGTGATCATTGGATGGAGCAATCACATGGTAAAGGGCCGCTGTCATTGGCCCTCTCCAACGATTCGTGATGCACCGGTCCCTGGTTAGCTCCGCGTGCGTGCACCAGGGAGCTAACCGGTGCACACACCGCCTCTGTAGACCCTGGACAGTTAGAGGCTGACAGCTCACAGGCAGGAATGGAGATAAAAATGGAGGACCAATAGTGCATTACCCTTTAAAAACTGTATTTATTAAAAAAGAAAATCGCACTTACAGATAAATTGTTTAAATCTAGTGTAGCACCCTACAGGTAGGTGCTAGGTAAAGATATAGTGGGCTTTGTCTGCCTAACAGCGGGGCTGTGATTTAATAGTCAGGGTGTCATGGTTTCCAGGTGTGCCTGCTGAAGGGGGAGTCTCCCCACTAGCTCCTGTGAGAGGCTTCTCATAGGGTGGTGGAGGAAACCCAATCTGGGGACACATCCAGGCTTGTAACTACCCCAGGAGGCAGATTGCGCTGCAAAGGATTCTGGGAGTGGGTATAGGTTTGGGGGTGGCACATGACACGATGTCTTTGGCGGGAGCAGAGTCCCAGGAAGGAGAGTGCGGCTGTCTCTCCTCCTGTCTGAGGAAGGTGGATGTCTTGGGGTGTCGTCTGAGTGTCCAGAACGTGCTGAGTGAGCTGAGGGGATCCGGTGTGCCGAGAACCTGCGGAGAGAGAGAGGGGTCCAGTCCCAGGAAAGCCTACACAGGTCGTGAGTACGGAGGATTGCCCCTGGGGGTCTGCCTGAAGTTAGAGGGGACCACTCCGGAAGAGGTTCTGGGATCCGGTGCCAGCTAGTTGCAAAGGGGGTACCTAGGTTGAGGACCCTTAAGCTACAGAGGGGGTACATAGTCAGTGGCAGCTGGTGCTCAAAATTTTTGGGGGGGGGGGCGCAAACAGAAAAATGTAATAGGCATTGCTTTGCGGCAAAAAACGCTGTAAAAAAATTGCGTGACTTTGAGGTTGCAAAAGTGTGAAAGGGGCCTTCAGTAATTAAGGTATAGTGTGCCCTCTTTCAATGCAGAGAGACCAGCGTGCCCCCTTTCAATGCAGAGAGACCAGCGTTACCCCTTTCAATGCACAGTGACCGCGTGCCCCCTATTAATGCACAGTGACCAGCGTGCCCCCTTTTAATGCAGTAACCAGTGTACATGCCCCCTTCAATGCAGTGACCAGCGTACATGCCCCCTTCAATGCAGTGACCAGCGTACATGCCCCCTTCAATGCAGAGATCAGCGTACATGCCCCAAATGCAGAGACCAGCACACATGCCCCCTTCAATGCAGTGACCAGCATACCATTCCCCCAATGCAGAGATCAGCGTACATGCCCCCAATGCAGTGACCAGCATACATGCCCCCAATGCAGTGACAAGCTTACATGCCCCCAATGCAGAGATCAGCGTGCGTGCCCCCTTCAATGCAGTGACCAGCATACATGCCCCCAATGTAGTGACCAGCATACATGCCCCCAATGCAGAGACCAGCATACATGCCCCCTTCAATGCAGTGACCAGCATACCATTCCCCCAATGCAGAGATCAGTGTACATGCCCCCAATGCAGTGGCCAGCATACATGCCCCCAATGCAGTGACCAGCATACATGCCCCCAATGCAATGACCAGCATACATGCCCCCAATGCAGTGACCAGCGTACATGCCCCCAATGCAGTGACCAGCATACATGCCCCCAATGCAGTGACCAGTGTACATGCCCCCAATGCAGTGACCAGCATACATGCCCCCAATGCAGTGACCAGCATACATGCCCCCAATGCAGAGATCAGCGTGCGTGCCCCCTTCAATTCAGTGACCAGCATAAATGCCCCCAATGTAGTGACCAGCATACATGCCCCCAATGCAGAGATCAGCGTGTGTGCCCCCAATGTAGTGACTAGCATACATGCCCCCAATGCAGAGATTAGCGTGCGTGCCCCCAATGCAGTGACCAGCATACATTCCCCCAATGCAGAGATCAGCGTGCGTGCCCCCAATGTAGTGACCAGAATACATGCCCCCAATGCAGAGATCAGCGTGCGTGCCCCCAATGCAGAGATCAGCGTGCGTGCCCCCAATGCAGTGACCAGCATACATGCCCCCAATGCAGAGATCAGCGTGCGTGCCCCCTTACTTACCTGGAGCAGCAGAGGCGGCGGGCGGCTTCTCCTCAGTCTCGGTGACTGCCTCTCCTCCAGCCCTTCTGCTCCCGCCTCCTCCTCGGCCAATGGCATGGGGTTTGCCTTGCGGCCAATCAGGAAGCGCGTATAGGACGCGCTTCCTGATTGGCCAAGAGGAGGATCGGTGTGACAATAGCGAATTTTCATTCGCTATGGTCACACAATGGGTGGGTTCGGAACGCACTGCTCTGCGCCCCGGGTCCACCCTTTGCATCGACCTATTAGAGCCTCTGGCTCTAATCAGGTGATGCCAAAAAAATAATACCCATTGAACTCCATGCGTCCGTACAGTACACCGGCCGCCACTGGTAAGTGGACCCTGAAGAGTTCAAGTTAAAGGGGGCGCCTGCGGTTGGGCCCTGAATGGTACAGAGTGTGTCAGTTGCAAGTACAGCTATACAGAGTTTTACTTCATACTACCTCAAGCTAGAGAAAGCGGGAACAGTATTCAGTGACTTCCACATCACAACAATATCAGGAGTTCTACAGTTTTCAGTCCTGGATCTTCTGGACTAATAGTCGAGGATTCAGCACTTCTGTGTTCTACAGGATATTTACAGTGTTAGTGAGCGTTGGCTGGCACCGGCTGGCATCAAGGAAGAGCCAACAGGCATTTTTCAGGAGTGGAGTCCCACATGTAATTAGTTCAAGCCTCGAGGAGTATCCCACTCATTCCCTTCTCCCAACCCGCTTTTAAACCAAATAAAAACCACAAACAAAGATGCCGGATTTGTCGCTGCTTCAGTTGTCACACCCAGGGTTTACAGTTCAAATGGGCTGGAGAGAGTACCGGTACTGATGGCAGACCCACATCAGGCCACAGGCCTGGAAACCTTGCTACAGATGCATGAAATCTTGTGGTGGCATGGCCGCCTGCAGTACGGTCGCGCTGATGTCATGGCTGACTCCGCCCGATGTGTTTCCCCTCAAAAGGTGTCAACTAGGATTGGAGCAGCAATTTTTACAGGTTAATGCATTATTGGTCCTTCATTTTTATCTCCATCCCTACCTGTGCGTTGCGAGCCTATGACTGTCCAGGGTCTACAGAGATGGTGATACAGATTGATACCTTTCAGCTGAAGGCTGTATATATGCCTTTTGACCATTGAGGTCTGGTAAGGGGCCATTTATTTTCTGAGCATGGGGGTAATGCATGCAGCACTTTGAAGGCTTTGGAATAGCATTCTTTCAGCTTTCCGCACCATTTGGGACTGTTTGATAAAACAACCTGCAGTTGAGGTCTTTTTGGGACTTTTTCCTGCTTTTGAAAATTTTCAGTTCATCATATTTTATTTTGTTATGCACATTTACTCATGTTATTACACATGCCAAATTTGGTATTATAGCTTGTTCACATTGTATCAATTGTTGATGTTGTGTTGTTTTACATGTTGAAGTGGAATTAGACAGACAGAAAGGTAGAAGATAAACACCAAAAGATACAAGTTTCACAAAGGTTTTTACCGCCCTCTGAAGGCATCTTCCCCAAAAGCATTCTCCCCCTCGACAAGCAAGGAATTGAGCTAAGGACCACCGATCCTCCATGGGGCCTCGGGCATTGGTATGCAGACAGGACCATTGGCATTGGAGTCTGGAAAGCTCCAATGTTGGGGGAGTAGTAATACGTATGTAAATGTAGCACTACTCCCTTGGGAGCTGCGGGTTATGGGTTCCCCTTGGTTACCATTAGCAAAAGCATAACAGTTCCACATGTTCAAAGTGATTTTGGCTCAGTCAGGAAACAGTGTAGGAGCTATGGTTTTGTGTTTTTATTGAGACTTTGGATGGGAGAAGGGAATGAGTGGGATACTCCAACTTGTATAACTATGCACAATAGGCTGGGACAAATGAATAATGCTGAGTGCGGCTAGGCCGCTGCTTCACCTCGTCATTAGCAGTGAAGTAGTATTAAGTGAACTTTCTGAGGTAAACTGTACTGTACTGCAGAACAATCTTCAGGGCCCTTCTTCGCACCCCCTTTGTTCCTATTCTTCAGGGTCAACTACACGGCACCCCCGTTACTGTTACACTTCCTGTGTGAGCTAGCTCCTTGATCCCCTGACTTTTCTGGAGTGATCCCCTTTCCTAGGCAGACTCTTTGGCAAATCTGATACTCACGGACACTGTTTTTCCCGAGAGACTCTGCCAGCAGCTCCACTTGTCAGCACTCTGGATCCTCTGCAGCTTAGCTCCACACCTAGTTCACTAGGCCTGAACCACCTTCCTCACACCTGCCAGAGGAGAGACAGCCGTCCACCTCCTCCTGGGACTTTGCTCCCGCCATAAGACACCCTGTCACAAGTCCCCTTAGTATTTATGGGCAGTCCCAGGATGCATTGCAAGAATGCCCTCCCAATAGGTCTACCATAAAACATGACGTGTCACTGGCTAGGTTTCCTCCACTGTCCAACAAGTTCCCTCATTGAAAACAGTGGGGACACTCCCTCAGACCCAGTGAATCACACCTGGAAACATGTGACAGACAAACTAATAAACTAGTTATAACTAGACAGGTAAACTAATAGATCAGGCTCCCCTGATAAGCAGCAGGAGCATTAGATGTTATTACCTAGCACCTATCTAGATTGGTGCTACATCAAAAAAGGGGGGGGGGAGAAAGCAGGATTATCACCTTAGGATAGATGTAGCCTCAAGGGGGGATATTAAAATTGCACTTTAGTAGCAGGAACCCGCTAAGAAAGGGTCAAAGTGGTCTAGGGGACAAGAAGAAAGAAAGAAAGAAAGAAAGAAAGAAAGAAGGAAAGGAGAAAACGATAGAAGGCGTGAAAAAGAAGAAAAAAAAAAGGGGGGGGGAGTCCTCATCTTAACCTTTTTCCTTTTAGGGGTTGGTAAGTTGATGGTGTGGGTTGTACCACTCCACCATGTCCAACCACCATGCTATTCAACGGAAGCAACCAGTTTCCACCATTTTAAAGACCTGTAGGTACCTATAATTCTTCTGCTCATCTTGGAAATTATGGAAAAGTTTTTGTTCATGACAGAGTTTTGCTTTTAATTAAAACCCTGCTTTTGGTATTGAGTGAAGATCTTAGAATATACTGGACAGTTGCTATTATTCGAAGCATGAGTACTAATGATCGACTGATATCGTTTTTTTAATGCCGATACAGATATTTTGGTAAATTTTTTAAAAATGTTTTTCCAAAGGTACTGTTGTGGAGGGATCTGGGGGTCTAAAAGACACAAAACCCCACCTCGGCACTGAAAAGCATTCAAAACGCCAAGCTTGGCTGCTTTGAATGCTGTCAGTTTTTTAATTCGGCGCCGAGTACCCGGAAGTGATGTCATGACTCCTGCTCCTTGTAATGACACCCAAACGGCTTCTCAGCCGCATCGGTTGTCATTACAAGACAGCTGACCGTCGGCTATGGACGCCAGTACCGGGGTGATGCCTCTAGCTGCAGGCATCACTCCGGTACAGCACTTTCCCTAAATATCGGCAATATCTGTAACCTCAGGGGCCGATTCTGATATATTGGGGAAAGTGCATATCGGCCCCCGATATATCGGTGTTGCCAATAATCGGTCGATCCCTAATGAGTACACAACGTCAAATCTTCAAAATGTGTGACTGCTCTGGAATGTTGGCACACTTTGACCTATT
Source organism: Pelophylax lessonae (assembly GCF_965119305.1). Taxonomy (NCBI): domain Eukaryota; kingdom Metazoa; phylum Chordata; class Amphibia; order Anura; family Ranidae; genus Pelophylax; species Pelophylax lessonae. The sequence continues at coordinate 99,629,744 of NC_138769.1, forward strand.
TTCATATTTTCATGATTTACTTCCTTTTTTTTTGTGTTTAATAATAGCTATTGCAAAATCTGCAGAATTTTAGGTTTCCTATGAAACAAAAGAAAGAGGAAGCAATTGTTTTTTATATATTTTCTTTTAGCACAGTCTGGATATGTCTTCCAACCCAGTGCTTGGTCTTAGTTTGATATTTACTGCTCATTCAGAGGGTTTTTGTTGTTGTTTAATCAGATCTGAATGTCATAGACCTCTTCAGCAGGACTCTGAGCTCCCAAAGTGGTATTAAACCAACAACCAAAAATGTAATATATTGCAACTTAGCAATCATCAGATATGGTGGTTGCATTCGTTTTATTCATTTTTTCTCCCCTCTCTTTTCACCTGGTGATCTGTCCAGTAATATACCACCTGGATTAGGGTGCCCCCACTCTGGATGAAGGAGCACAGGAGGCACATCAGACAACAGCATTGTCAATGGGGTTGATTTACTAAAGGCAAATATACTGTGCACTGAAAGTGTACTTGCTCCAGAGCTTAGTAAATGAGGTAAAGCTTCACTTTGCAAAGAATACCCAATCACATGCAAGGAAAATAAAAAACAGCATTTTTGTTTGTACATGATTGGATGATTGAAATCAGCAGAGCTTCTTGTCAGTTCAGAGATTCCCTTCAGATCTAGAGCAAATGCACTTGCAGTGCAAAGTATATTTGCCTTTCGTAAATCAACCTCAATATGTGGGGAGGGCAGTGTTAGATGCACTAGTAGGTTTAGATATTTACAAATTGTAGCCAAGCTCCAGCTCACACTTGATAGGCCCCTTGCACATGGGCCGGACTCGGGTGTAAACGGACTGCCTATCTATTTACACCCGACTGGCATCCAATCCAATCAATTAGACAGAAGGTGAATGGATCCCCATCCCTCTGTTTGAAGCGGATTGTATAGGATTAGATGTAAACGGGTCTAAACGGACACACGTCCGTTTACACTCATTGCTCCTCCGTTTACACCCACTGCTCCATAGATGAGAACAGAGGGTCTTATCGGGTCCACCTGAAAAACAAACACCGCTAGTGCGAAAGAAGCCTTGCGTAAACAGTTTTTTATTCCCTTTTGGGATAAAGGTTTTATAATATATATATAAATAAAAGCATTGTAAACACCCCTGTCAGCAGTAAATGGTTTGTCTCATCCTTGTCACTGCTACATCTGCAGAACAGCTTATTCTGTTGAAAAACAGACTTACTGGCTGGATCACCAGATGAAAATAGAAAAAAAAGCATAAAAAAAGAAAATAAATGCAGTCATCACATCTAAGAATTTTAAAGCTACAATGTAATAAATGTTTTATTTTGGTGCGAATAAAAATATTTACAGAAAAATGGGTTACAAAGAAATAGAGACACAATACGGCAAATTTAGAAATATGAATATATAGAGTGAAAATACTTGCATTAAAACGGTCCTGGTATTACCTTAGTTTCAGAAGCTGGTTCCCCTTGAGCAATGTTATGGCTTGGATGGTAGGATGAGAACTAAGCTCTCGATCAGTTCCTGTCCTTTTTCACTGACCCCCCAGGGGGTGTCACCAGAAGGACTTGGCCAATAGGCTCTGAGTCTATGGGCGGTTTCCCTGGAGGCTCACACATGCCAAGACACATCCTGTTTAGACAGATTATTAAAATAACTCATATCTGGAAATATGTAACGGTTACATGCTTTAAACTGACATTGGATTGTACGATATTTAATCAATTTTCTACAGACACTAAACACGGGTTATTTCGGAATAACGTCTGACCTGTAAGGCATCTGATCACTAGCTTGTCTTTCCTAGGCATGAAGGTGTTCAAGTTTGATCTTAATTCGATCGGTATGTTATCTGACATTCAAATATATATTTTCTAGAGACATATCTTGCTTGTGTATATAGTTAGGAAGTTTTGTGGTTAACCGTGTCATTTTCGAATGACCTAGGAGCCATATGCTGTGTTCAGATTACCATTTAACTCTAAGGACGAGGAGACGGAATGTCTGGGCGGTCAGTCTGCTTGTGTATATTAAAGGTGTGAAAAGTGTCAGCTACACAGGAACCTGCATTCAGTGACACTAATTGAGGTGGGGTGGGGGTGAATGAGTGCCTTTTGGTTCCACTGATTAGCGAAAGGTGGGGGCTACTTTCGCTCAAGGAGCCCGGGTCACTAAACAAAATGGATGCCGAGGACAAGATGGTGTCCATTACAGAAGGTACTACAAATTCTCCCTTAAAGTGGAACTTCACCCAAAAGGTGAAGTTCCGCTTGTCTTCCTTCCCCCCCACCCCACACCCCACTTTAACTTATGGCACTTAATTTTTAATGGGGGAGGGAGTGTGTACCTGGTGTTGACAAGGCTTCTCAAGGTGGGGTCTGGACCCGAAGACAGGAGAAGAGCTGGCTCGGGTGAGGACTGCGCTGGATCCCTGGACAGGTACGTCTCCTATTATTAAAAGTCAGCAGCTACATTATATGTAGCTGTTGACTTTTAGTTTTTTGTTTCAGACTGAAGAACCGCTTCAAGAAAGAAGCTGTGGATGAGGCCAAGACTGTATGCTGGATCTTAACCACTTCCTTAGCGCTGGACGTCATATGACGTCCAGGGCTTTAAGTGGGGATATCTGAATGATGGGTGCAGCTGCAGGCATCATTCAGATATCATTTTTCTCTGCCGGCGATTCCCTTAACAACAAGAACAATCATAATGGCTGAACAGCCGCTTGATCGTTCTTACAGGCGGCGGGGGGGGACTTACCCCCCCCTCCCGCCGCCCTCCGGTGCTTCTACCGGTTTGCCCATGCGATCAGCGAGCCGGAGAAGGAATCGACCGCCGGCGGAAGTGCCACCATAGAGACTGCGAGGACCAGATGGTCACCGGCAGTCTCTATGACTCTCTGAGGCCCGGGCGCGACGTGATGACATCATGCCCGGCCTGCCAGTTTCAATACTGCACTGATCTTGGCATTCAGCTGAGATCGCTTGTTTTTTTATTTATTTTATTTCAGGCTTTCTAGCCTGTAGGAGAGATCTGAGGTGTTATTGACCCCAGATCTCCCTATAAAGAGGACCTGTCATTCACTATTCCTATTACAAGAGATGTTTACATTCCTTGTAATAGGAATAAAAGTGATCAAAAAATAAATAAATTAAAGGAAACCCTGCAATTCAGTGCTGGTTCCACATAGCCCAAGAATTGGTTCACACTGAGATCTGCGAACCGCTGGGGGTGTCAATGTAAAGATAATGACACCCCCAGATAGGTTTTCAGTTTGCAGTGCGAACTGTGAAATGGTGCAGGAATCAAATTGCATAGGTGTGAACACCTATTCGATCCTATTCCAGTGTGGACCAAGATGTGTACCATTTTGGTGTGAATGCCATGTGATTTCAGCCATACAGATTGCATGGCTGAAATCGCATTGCACAGACATCACATGTGATCTGCACAGTGCTAAATCACATGTGATGTCTGGCATCGCACTAGTGTGAACGGGCCCTAAGTGTTAGAAGGAGAGATGAAAACAAAGATAGAATAATCTGGAGTGGATGCTGATTTTAATATTGGGCACCACAGTTCCTCCCGTTAGGAGGAAGTCATGAATGGGGACCAAGACTGTGTCCTGAATGCTAAAGTATAACCACACTTACTGTACATGTTCAGGGGGGGTTGATATTCTGGGGTGAGGGACAGAACTGGATCAGTATTATCTTTCCATGCACAAGTTCCCTAGTGAGCCCCCTCCCATTCCTATGCCCCATAACAGCTATTTGGGCTGCTTTGGCTATGCTTTTGGGATCATTTAAACTCCTAAACCTGTAGGACAGTGGTCTCCAAACTGTTGCCCGGGAGCGAGATGCGGTCCTTTGCTTGCTTTTAACCAGCCCTTGGGTGGCTATTTCATCCACTGATACCAACAATGAGGCCTAAATCCTCCCCACTGACCCCAGTGAATGGGGCACAATTCCTCCCACTGACACCAATAATGGGGCAAATTTCCTCCCAATGTCATCAAAGATAGGGCACAATTCCTCCCACTGACACCAAAGATAGGGAATTGTTTTTTTCCACTGACACCAGGACCTTTTCTACTCCCAATGGCCATAGTCCGGCCCTCAAAAGTCTTGAGGACAGTAAACTGGCCCTTTATTTAGAAATTTTGGAGACCCCTGCTGTAGGGGAACAGAATTCTGTCTGTACTTTGTGGAAATATAAACTCTGAAAGTGTGGGGAAAGACAAAAGTAATGCTTAGCCGTCCTTTTAAATATATACAGCAAATCATTCCACTGCTCTAAGTTACATTTTTATGTTTATCAGAAAGGCTAAAACTGTCAGAGTGTGGGCACCGTTAGTAAAAAAATTTTAATACCTTTATGTTAGTATAAGGTGACCAGATTTTAAAACGAAATCTGGGGACATATTTTTGTATGGCGGCAATCAGCAACTTATAGCAGGCCTGTGATATTGTGCCGGACAAATCTGACACCGTGACACTTTGTGGGAACCAGTGACACTAATACAGTAATCAGTGCTAAAAATATGCACTGTCACTGTACTAATGACACTGGCTGGGAAGGGGTTAACATCTAGGGCAATCAATGGGGTTAAATGTGCCTAACAAGTGTTTTCTCACTGTGGAGGAGGTGCTTTTACTAATTGAAGGCATAGATTCCTGTCCCTGGATCATTGGATTCCATACTGACAAAACGGCGATCTGCCTTGTTTACATAGTCAAACAGCCGTTCTGCCTGCGTACAGAACGATCGTCGGGAAACGGCAGACATTGAGTTCGCCAGACCCGCTGATTGGCTTCAATACCCAGAAATGTAGGATCACGTATATATACATAATCCTGCGTAGCGCGACCGCCCTGAGCAGTAAATCTGCTATGGGGCAGTCAGTAATTGGTTAAGATCATTAGCATTATGATAACTCACAACTTAACAAAATCAGCACCCAGAAGACATGTCATGTGACACACTGTAACATAGCCATAATAGAGTGCCTTTCAAATTATCAAAAAAACTATCAGCGCAAAAATGTGATAAATAATCTCTATGTGCTAAAACCTTCAATATATGTGCAATAAATCAACAGAGTGCACAGGTAAATCACATCCGGCTGCAAACACTAAGTCCCGGTTCACACTACCGCGACTTGTCAGGCGACTTGTCAGCCTGACAAGTCGCGGTCCATTCTGTGCTACGGGAACCGTTCTAATAGGAGCAACTCAAGTCGCTCCGACTTAGAAAATAGTTCCTGTACTACTTCGGGGCGAAATCGGAGCGACTTGCAATGACTTCCATTATGTGAAGTCCGTGCAAGTCGCGCCAAAATCGCGGTGCACGCGACTTCACAGGTCGTCCTTGAAGTCGGATCTCCATAGTGTGAACCAAAACTAAAAGTGCTTACACTTTCCCAATCAAATACCAATAAAAAACAAACAGTGTTGCGCCAGAAAAACAACTGTGATATAAGTGAAATTCATAAATCGCAAATAACAATTGTGAAGAGGATAAAAGTAAATAGACTTTCAAAATGTATGACTAAACAAAATCATATATAGTGCAATATATGTGAATAAATGTCCATCAAATAAATCCCAGAATCCAAACAGGTGACACCTCAGTGAATGTGTATTCCTTCACCATACAAAGTGGCCTCTCACCTTGTTTCTAGACCTGAGTAATGCAGGTCAATCCAAGCATTTTGACCTCAAACAGGGGAGATGTCAGACTATAAACAGGGAGGCTGATCCTGGATTCCACTTCCGATCATAGATGGTCATACATGAAGATTAAAAAATAAGAAATCTAGAAACAAGGTGAGAGGCCACTTTGTATGGTGAAGGACTACACATTCACTGAGGTATCACCTGTTTGGATTCTGGGATTTATTTGATGGACATTTATTCACATATATTGCACTATATATGATTTTGTTTAGTCATTTACATTTTGAAAGTCTATTTACTTTTATCCTCTTCACAGTTGTTATTTGTGATTTATGAATTTCATTTAGGCTACATTCACACCTGAGCGTAGCGTTTTTCGCGCGTTTTTTTACCGCGATTTTACCGCGATTTTTGCGGCGTTTTTTACCGCGATTTAACCGCGATTTTTACCGCGATTTTTGTGCAGGCGTTTTTAGATTGAATAGAGATCAATGGAAAACGCCTGTAATCTGCCCAAAAAGAAACTCATGTACTTTTTTGAGCGTTGGGCGTTTTGTATACAGCGTCAAAACGCTCAGATGTGAACAGGGGCCATTGAAATGAATAGGATTTGTCTTGTTGGGCGTTTTGAGAGCTGATCCTAGAGCAGAAAAACGCCCCAAAAACGCCCCAAAACGCCTAGATGTGAACGGAGCCTTATATCACAGTTGTTTTTCTGGCGCAACACTGTTTGTTTTTTATTAATAATAGAGTGCCTGCTGCCTGTGAGTTATGATACCATCCATGCCAGAGAGACAGACACTGGGCAATGTGGTCTATTCACAGACGCCCCCAAAGCACACCTATGCTGAAGCTTTGAAGGCACTGGCAGCCATACGATGGGATCCGTTCCCCTCTGTTCCTGCTCCTGGACACTGACAGCTGAGCTCAGCTGCCTCTCAAATCTCATTTTCCGGGCGCCAGCTACTACTGAGTGAGGAGCGGAGTTGAGCGGAGGAAGATCATGGAGATAGGCAGGAAGGCGGATGGCCGGGACTTGAGCCAAGGCAGAAGAACATGCGAGCGGGAGCCGAATGGGCATGCGCCCAAAACTGAAGAAATATGTCTCTCTGCTCCCACCAGCACATGATTATCAGAAAGGGGCACAAATAATTGAAAAAATACATCCCCCCCCAAGCTAGTGGGAGCAGTGGGGCGGGAGGGGGGGGGTTTAATTCAGATTTTTTTTTTTTTTATTTTTTTTTATTTTTTTTGAAAATCTTTTTTATTGAATTTTGCAAGAAAAAATAACAACTACAAACAGTGGTGCTCAGGCTCAGACCAGATACGAGCTAGCAGCAATACATACATAATGAAACACGGCACCCGCGCAGGGGTCCAAAGGGAAAGGCAAGTGTAGTACAAACCAAGTGAGAGGTATACACAGCAGCCCTGAGAGACACAGCAGATATTGTTAAACAACAGGAGATCCTCACCAAAACTCATCAGCAGGGCCCATGCTCAATACAGGACAGCCCCAAACATCACAGAATCCCAAAACACCCCAAGGCGAGGGGCGCCATCCGCCTAAGACGGAAGGCGAGACCCGCCTCCCCCACCCGGGACAGCGGGGGGATCGGAGAGCCACCGAGTCCACACCCTATCAAACTTTTTCCGGCAACCCCTGTGCACATATGTGTCTTTATATAAGGGGAGGACTGAATTCACCAGGGACCTCCATTGTTGAACCGTGGGAGGGGAGCGCTGTCGCCAGTGGAGCACAATGGATTTCCTGGCATAAAACAATAATAAACCGAGCAACGTGCGGTCCGCCACCCGAGACACCAGATCATCCAGTAGACCGAGTAAACATATTCTCGGGGAGGGATCTAGCGAGATGGAGGAGACCTCTGTGATCGTGTGTAGCACCCCGGACCAGAAGGTAGAGAGATGGGGACAAGATTTTTTTTTTTTTTTATTAATTCTGCACTGACTGTCTTTGAAATTGCCTGGATCCCTATTCAAATCCAATCCAGGGACAAAACCTGGGGACAGACTTGGTCCGGGGACTGTCTCCAGAAACAGGGGACATCTGGTCACCCTAAGTTAGTATCACTTCCTTCCCTTTTAGCACAAAGTATGTAAATAAAAGACGCACCCCGATAACCCCCCCCCCCCAGGTTCATGGCCCATGAAGAAATGCTGTGCAAAAAATTATTGGTAAACCCACAATTTCTTTTTTTCACCAGTTTTTTTCTTTTATACTTGATTTTCAAGATCAGAGACTGGACAAGGGGAAAGATAGAAAGAGAAGGCATTAAAAAAAAAAAAAGGAGGGGGGGGCTGGGTGAGGCCTTTTTCCTTTTAGGGGTTGATAATCCAGCATTCTGTATGTAGTGCACGCCTGAACTCTGCACTCTGCATAACACACTCCTTAACCCTGCACTCTGGGTGTTAGGCACTCCTGATTTTAATTAACAATGCTCCTTTAAAACTCTTCCAATATTACTGCAGTTTGGCCACGCCCACTATATAATACAAGAACAAATAAATCGGAGGGTGACGTCACCGGCCCCTCCCCATCCATCGGCACCAGGAAGTGCCCATATGTTATATACAAGTTCATTCGGTGCACTGCTTTACAGTGCCTTGTCAGGTAATTTTTATTCATTAAGGATAAAACACTATGTCTGGATTTCTTTCCATGTCCTGTTGCATGGAAGATTCTTGGAAGTGAATGTTTTTATGTCCGGAGCTTAGTGGAGTGTATAAGGAGGAGGATCTGCAGTGTTTTGCTTCAAGCCCTTGGGAACATCCTCACATTTTCCTGCTGCATTATCCCGTCTGGTAAAACAGGGGCGTATGCTGAGGTGAGAAGATAGTGTAACTGGGTGGAGGATTCACTGAACGGAGAACCTCTTTGTTTATGTGCATGATCATGATCAATATCACATTGGGACTTTATCTCATTCTAGTCTTTTTATATATCTTTTTATTTGAGCGCTGCACCTTTTATAGTTTATGTCACGCCTACCATATGACACAGTGTGCGTAAAGCACCACATCGTTACTCCCCCCTGCTGGGCTTGGTGAGGGATTGTTGTTTGAGTTCTTGTACTTATTTTTGACTATTATGTATATTTGCTTTGATCAGAAATAAAAGATAGATGAAAAAATAGCTTTTTAACCACTTCCTGACCACCCACCGCCTTTTTACTGTGGCAGGGTGGCTCTCCTGCACAAACCAACGTAGACCTATGCCGGTGGCACGCGGGAAGCTAGGAGGCAAGAGCATGCCACCGCTGGCACGCTCCCGCCCCCACTCGGCAGCGGGATTGCCGCCTGACACCCGCGATCGCTCCCCACTGAGAGAGAACAGTCGGTTGTTGTAAACACAGCTGACCGTTCTTCTCTCTGGAATGATCATAGAGCCCCAGGGCCGGACTGGCCTATCGGGATACCGGGGAAATTCCCGCTGGGCCGCCGGCCCTGGGGCCGCTTTAAGGGCCGGCGCAGCCGCAGCGCCGCTTTAAGGGCCGGCGCAGCCGCATCGCCGCTTTAAGGGCCGGCGCAGCCGCAGCGCCGCTTTAAGCATTGGGGCGGGTCCGTCCGTCCGATAGTTACTGTGAGCGGCATGACGTCACGACGCCGACGGTCACGGGGGCGGGGCGGCTGGCGCGGCGGGGAAATTGAGAAACAGACTGGAGAGAGGCTGCGAGTCTGCGAGTCTGCGACTGGTGACTGAAACGGGCGGGCCGATGCCGATGATGATCCCTCCCTCCCTCCGCACTCATCCCCACAGTCCCTCCTCCCGGACCCCGATCCAAGGGTTCTTTGGGTGATGCCAGCATTGCCAGGTGGGAAGGCAACACAGGATTGTCGCCAGGAATCAGAACAAAGACATGTGGGTTTGTTTGCCACTGCACCTTCTTTAGCCCACTCTGCAGTAAAAAAACATATGTGCCCTTCTAACACCCCAGCCCTCCTGAATACTCAGTGCAATCCCCTCCAGACCCCCGGCGCCATGCCCCACCTGAACCCCTAGCCTCATGCCCTCCTGACCCCCAGTGCCATGCCCTCCTGACCCCCAGCCTCATGCCCTCCTGACCCCCAGTGCCATGCCCTCCTGACCCCCAGCCTTATGCCCTCCTGACCCCCAGTGCCATGCCCTCCTGACCCACAGCCTCATGCCCTCCTGATCCCCAGCCTCATGCCCTCCTGACCCCCAGCCTCATGCCCTCCTGACCCCCAGTGCCATGCCCTCCTGACCCCCAGCCTTATGCCCTCCTGACCCCCAGTGCCATGCCCTCCTGACCCACAGCCTCATGCCCTCCTGACCCCCAGTGCCATGCCCTCCTGACCCCCAGCCTTATGCCCTCCTGACCCCCAGTGCCATGCCCTCCTGACCCACAGCCTCATGCCCTCCTGACCCCCAGTGCCATGCCCTCCTGACCCCCAGCCTTATGCCCTCCTGACCCCCAGTGCCATGCCCTCCTGACCCACAGCCTCATGCCCTCCTGACCCCCAGCCTCATGCCCTCCTGACCCCCAGTGCCATGCCCTCCTGACCCCCAGCCTTATGCCCTCCTGACCCCCAGTGCCATGCCCTCCTGACCCACAGCCTCATGCCCTCCTGACCCCCAGTGCCATGCCCTCCTGACCCCCAGCCTTATGCCCTCCTGACCCCCAGTGCCATGCCCTCCTGACCCACAGCCTCATGCCCTCCTGACCCCCAGTGCCATGCCCTCCTGACCCCCAGCCTTATGCCCTCCTGACCCCCAGTGCCATGCCCTCCTGACCCCCAGCCTCATGCCCTCCTGACCCCCAGCCTCATGCCCTCCTGACCCCCAGCCTCATGCCCTCCTGACCCCCAGCGCCATGCCCTCCTGACCCCCAGCCTTATGCCCTCCTGACCCCCAGTGCCATGCCCTCCTGACCCACAGCCTCATGCCCTCCTGACCCCCAGTGCCATGCCCTCCTGACCCCCAGCCTTATGCCCTCCTGACCCCCAGTGCCATGCCCTCCTGACCCACAGCCTCATGCCCTCCTGACCCCCAGTGCCATGCCCTCCTGACCCCCAGCCTTATGCCCTCCTGACCCCCAGTGCCATGCCCTCCTGACCCCCAGCCTCATGCCCTCCTGACCCCTAGCGACATTCCCTCCTGACCCCCAGCCTCATGCCCTCCTGACCCCTAGCGACATGCCCTCCTGACCCCCAGCCTCATGCCCTCCTGACCCCCAGTGCCATGCCCTCCTGACCCCCAGCCTTATGCCCTCCTGACCCCCAGTGCCATGCCCTCCTGACCCACAGCCTCATGCCCTCCTGACCCCCAGTGCCCTGCCCTCCTGACCCCCAGCCTTATGCCCTCCTGACCCCCAGTGCCATGCCCTCCTGACCCACAGCCTCATGCCCTCCTGACCCCCAGCCTCATGCCCTCCTGACCCCCAGCCTCATGCCCTCCTGACCCCCAGTGCCATGCCCTCCTGACCCCCAGCCTTATGCCCTCCTGACCCCCAGTGCCATGCCCTCCTGACCCACAGCCTCATGCCCTCCTGACCCCCAGTGCCATGCCCTCCTGACCCCCAGCCTTATGCCCTCCTGACCCCCAGTGCCATGCCCTCCTGACCCACAGCCTCATGCCCTCCTGACCCCCAGTGCCATGCCCTCCTGACCCCCAGCCTTATGCCCTCCTGACCCCCAGTGCCATGCCCTCCTGACCCCCAGCCTCATGCCCTCCTGACCCCTAGCGACATTCCCTCCTGACCCCCAGCCTCATGCCCTCCTGACCCCTAGCGACATGCCCTCCTGACCCCCAGCCTCATGCCCTCCTGACCCCCAGCCTCATGCCCTCCTGACCCCCAGCTTCATGCCCTCCTGACCCCAGCGACATGCCCTCCTGACCCCCAGCCTCCTGCCCTCCTGACCCCCAGCCTCCTGGCCTCCTGACCCCCAGCCTCCTGGCCTCCTGACCCCCAGCCTCCTGCCCTCCTGACCCCCAGCCTCCTGCCCTCCTGACCCCCAGCCTCATGCCCTCCTGACCCCCAGTGCCATGCCATCCTGACCCTCAGCGATATACCCTCCTGACCCTCAGCGCCATGCCCTCCTGACCCTCAGCGCCATGCCCTCCTGACCCTCAGCGCCATGCCCTCCTGACCCCCAGCCTCATGCCCTCCTGACCCCCAGCCTCATGCCCTCCTGACCCCCAGCCTCATGCTCTCCTGACCCCCAGCCTCATGCCCTCCTGACCCCCAGCGCCATGCCCTCCTGACCCCCAGCGCCATGCCCTCCTGACCCTCAGCGCCATGCCCTCCTGACCCCCAGCGCCATGCCCTCCTGACCCCCAGAGACATACCCTCCTGACCCTCAGCGCCATACCCTCCTGAACCCCCAGCACTATGCCCTCCTGAACCCCCAGCGCTATGCCCTCCTGAACCCCCAGCGTTATGCTCTCCTGACCCCAAGTGCCATGCTCTCCTTACCCCCAGCGCCATGCCCTCCTGAACTCTGTGCCATGCCCTTCTGACCCCCCCAACGCCATGCCCTCCTGACCCCCAGCCCCATGCTCTCCTGACCCCCAGCCCCATGGCCTTCTGACACCATAGCACCATGCCCTTTTGACACCCCAGTTTTCCTGACACCCCAGCCCTCCTGATCCCCCCAATACCATATCCTCCTGTCCCCCTGGTGCCATGCCCTCTTGACACTCCAGCCATCCTGACCCCCCAATACCCTGCCCTCCTGACCCCCCCTGCACCGTGCCCTTCTGATCCCCTAGTAGTGTGCCCCCTTACCCCCTATACCTTGCCCTCCTGACCCCAGCCCTACATACTGATGACCTCTGTACACTGCCCTACATACTACTGACCTCTGTACACTGCCCTACATCCTACTGACCTCTGTACACTGCCCTACATCCTACTGATCTCTGTACACTGCCCTACCTACTACTGACCTCTGTACACTGCCCTACATACTACTGACCCCTGTACACTGCCCTACATCCTACTGACCTCTGTACACTGCCCTACATCCTACTGACCTCTGTACACCGGCCCTACATCCTACTGACCTCTGTGCACTGCCCTACATCCTACTGACCTCTGTACACTGCCCTACATCCTACTGACCTCTGTACACCGGCCCTACATCCTACTGACCTCTGTACACTGCCCTACATCCTACTGACCTCTGTACACTGCCCTACATCCTACTGACCTCTGTACACTGCTCTACATACTACTGACCTCTGTACACTGCCCTACATCTTACTGACCCCTGTACACTGCCCTACATACTACTGACCTCTGTACACTGCCCTACATACTACTGGCCTCTGTACACTGCCCTACATACTACTGACCTCTGTACACTGCTCTACATCCTACTGACCCCTGTACACTGCCCTACATCCTACTGACCTCTGTACACTGCCCTACATCCTACTGACCTCTGTACACCGGCCCTACATCCTACTGACCTCTGTACACCGGCCCTACATCCTACTGACCTCTGTACACTGCCCTACATACTACTGACCTCTGTACACTGCCCTACATACTACTGACCTCTGTACACTGCCCTACATACTACTGACCCCTGTACACTGCCCTACATCCTACTGACCTCTGTACACTGCCCTACATCCTACTGACCTCTGTACACCGGCCCTACATCCTACTGACCTCTGTGCACTGCCCTACATCCTACTGACCTCTGTACACTGCCCTACATCCTACTGACCTCTGTACACCGGCCCTACATCCTACTGACCTCTGTACACTGCCCTACATCCTACTGACCTCTGTACACTGCCCTACATCCTACTGACCTCTGTACACTGCTCTACATACTACTGACCTCTGTACACTGCCCTACATCCTACTGACCCCTGTACACTGCCCTACATACTACTGACCTCTGTACACTGCCCTACATACTACTGACCTCTGTACACTGCCCTACATACTACTGACCTCTGTACACTGCTCTACATCCTACTGACCCCTGTACACTGCCCTACATCCTACTGACCTCTGTACACTGCCCTACATCCTACTGACCTCTGTACACCGGCCCTACATCCTACTGACCTCTGTACACCGGCCCTACATCCTACTGACCTCTGTGCACTGCCCTACATCCTACTGACCTCTGTACACTGCCCTACATCCTACTGACCTCTGTACACCGGCCCTACATCCTACTGACCTCTGTACACTGCCCTACATCCTACTGACCTCTGTACACTGCTCTACATACTACTGACCTCTGTACACTGCCCTACATACTACTGACCCCTGTACACTGCCCTACATACTACTGACCTCTGTACACTGCCCTACATACTACTGACCTCTGTACACTGCCCTACATACTACTGACCTCTGTACACTGCTCTACATCCTACTGACCCCTGTACACTGCCCTACATCCTACTGACCTCTGTACACTGCCCTACATCCTACTGACCTCTGTACACTGCTCTACATCCTACTGACCTCTGTACATTGCTCTACATCCTACCGACCTCTGTACACTGCCCTAGATACTACTGACCCCTGTACACTGCCCTACAGCCTACTGACTCCTGTACACTGCCCTACATCCTACTGACCTCTGTACACTGCTCTACATACTACTGACCTCTGTACACTGCCCTAGATACTACTGACCCTTGTACACTGCCCTACAGCCTACTGACCCATGTACACTGCCCTACAGCCTACTGACCCCTGTACACTGCCCTACATCCTACTGACCTCTGTACACTGCCCTACAGCCTAATGACCTCTGTACACTGCCCTACATACTACTGACAGAAATCAGAGAAGATAGCCAGGCTTGAAACTAATCAAGAAAATCAGCTTGCAGTACCAGATGTTCTGCCTTCATGATGGACTCCGGCATCTGACTTGTGGGGGCAACCAATTACCCCCCAGACAAGACAAAAAAAATGTGAATGAAAGTGAATGACGAGATTCGCACTGAAGATAACTTTTAAGGTCGGCTAAGTTTATATTTTTACAGTCACATTAGTTTTAGTAGTTTTTTCAGGGTTTTCTTTATGCCATCTTTAATTTTTATTATGGATTTGCTAGTTAATTTGAAAAAAAATAAATGATAAAAGGGGATGTTAAAAAAAGGTAGCTCTGCACCCCGGTGATCTCTTCAATGTTGTTCGGGTAGATCTCCATCTTTTATAGGTTGCCTACCCCTGCTTTAGAGACTCAGTGCTACGTTAGACACCTTTGTGGTATTTTGTTTTTATGGCCCATATTTGGGTGTAATGTATATGCCCTATAGAGTTGACCTGTTGAACGCTTTGTGTTGATAGCTATGGAGGGAATGTGGATGCTGGTCTTGTGGGCATGCCGTACTCTGCCCGTCTGGTTGACGGGGATGTGTTATTCAGGCTGGGGCACTTTCCATCTCCCCCCTCCCCTTGCGGGGGGTGGCCCCTGATTGGATGACTGTGCGGCGTCAGCCCGGTCTCTCCTCCCTAATGGGTGGATGGGGCGGGTTTGTGATGCCAGATCTTTTCCATTGCAACCACTGTGCACCTAAGTGCAGCAGCAACATGCATACGACGGTCTGGCATCACCACTGTGGCCCCATTGCGGATCCAGCAGTGGCTCCTATTGGCGTTGTGGGAGCATTTAAAGTGAGAGGGCCACTGTGCCTATGCTGCAGTCCAGACACAGGATACAGGGACAACCATTTTAGAGGGATGAACTAGAGATTGACCGATTATCAGCAAAGATATGCACTTTCCAAGGTGGCCAATTGTGCCGATATTTCGGGAAAGTGCTTGTACCGGAGTGATGCCTGCAGCTAGAGGCGTCCATAGCCGACGGTCAGCTGTTTATAATGACAACCGATGCTGAGAAGCCACTCTGCTGTCGTTACAAGGAGCTGGAGGGGAGCCTTCCGCGGCTCGTCCGGGTCTCCCGTCCCACCGAGAGACCTGGGCAACCAGCCTGCACGGCCGCCGAATACCCGATCAAAGCCGCATTTGGCTCTGATTGGGTCTCCATGCAAAAACCCGGAAGTGATGTCATGAGTAATATCACTTTTGGGTACTGTCTGGTGCCAGATTTAAAAAAATGACAACATTCAAAACGCCAAGTTCCTCCTCTCCCAGATCCCTCCACAAAAGTACTTTTAAAAAAAAAAAAATTTTAATTGTACAAAAATATCGTCCGATACTGATATTCATTGGCTAAAAGATCGGTATCGGCAACGAAAAACCGATATTGGTCGATCACTAGTATGAACGTTTACTGGAAGGGGATACAGAGGGTATATTGGGAATCTTGGTGACGAGCGTTATGCGCTCCATATCTCTTTTATAGATGGGGATGTAATACAATCTATGATCACCTGAAAACAGGGTGAGGTGACGTTATGCTGTTGGGCTGGTATAATAATGTTATGGGGCTGGTATGAAATTATTTCCAGGGCTGGTTTTTATCCCCAGTCCGGCCCTGTAGAGCCCATGTGATCCTTCTATATAGGATCACATGTCTCTATGGTCATTTCAGAAACCACCCCCCCCACAGTTAGAATCACTCCCCTAGGCTCACATTTAACCCCTTGATCACTCACAATGTTAGCCCCTTCCCTGCCAGTGTCATTATTACAGTAACAGTGCATATTTTTAGCACTGATTACTGTCGTAATGTCACTGTTCCACCAAAAGTGTCAAAAATGTCAGTTAGGGGTACGATCTGTCCGCTGCAATTTTGCAGTCCCGCAAAACGTCACAGATCCCCGCCATTACTAGTATAAAAAATAAAAAAAACAATAAAAACATAAGTCTTTCCCCGTAGTTAGTAGACGCAATAACATTTGCGCAAGCCAATCAAAATACGCTTATTGCGATTTCTTTTCTTACCAAAAATATGTAGCAGAAAACAAATTGGCCTAAAATGTTAAAAAATTTAGATTTTTAATTTTCTTTTTGAGATGTCCTATAGCAGAATGTGAAAAAATATTGTTTTTTTCCCCCCAAAATTGTCGCTCTTTTTTTGTTAATAGTGTAAAAAAAAAAAAAAATTGCAGAGGTGATTAAATACCATCAAAAGAAAGCTCTATTTGTGGGAAAAAAAGGACATCAATTTTATTTGGGTACAGCGTCGCATGCCCACGCAATTGTCCGTTAAAGTAACGCAGTGCCGAATTGCAAAATAGGGCCTGGTCATTAAGGGGGCAAATCCTTCCAGCTTTAAAGTGGTTAATAGCAGGTAAAGTTATGACTGCCCTGACTGTGAAACCATAAGTTTTTTGTACGCCTGCCAACCTATTTCCTTTTTTAGAGCCTGACTCTCTGCCTGCATTTCCTGGTATCTGCAATGGCTAGGGCAAGGTTTGAGCAGCTGTTACATGTAGATAACAATCAAATCTCAAGCAGATCTAAACCCAAAAGCAAAAATGCAATTTATTGCAGCTTACTAGTCCTTAGATGTTGCCGCAGTGGTGTTCTTTTTTTTCTGCTTTGTTTCACTTGGTAATAATGTGAATAATTACACTTCCTGTCACTTCATGGCTACACTAGTTTCTCCTTTGTACCCTGGGAAGCAGCCATGCAGTGGCAGCCAGTGCGTTGGGGGCGCAGGGGCGCCACCCCCCTATCCATGCATCCGGCCCCCTAATTTACATGTGGGGCGCCGGACGCATGGAGTTCAATGGGGTTTTTTTTTTTTTAAACCTGATTAGAGCCAGAGGCTTCAGCAAAGGGTCGACCCGGGGCGCAGAGCAGTGCGCCCCGAGCCCACCCATTGTGTGACAATAGCGAATTAAAATTCGCTATTGTCACATGGATCCTCCTACTGGCCAATCAGGAAGCGGGTCCGAGACCTGCTTCCTGATTGGCCGAAAGGCAAACCCCATGCCATTGGCCGAGGAGGAGGTGGGAGGACTGAGGAGAAGCCGCCGCTGCAGGTAAGTGCACTAGTCTCAGGGGGGGGGGGGGGGGCGGCTTGGCACGCTGGTCACTCTGCATTGAAAGGGGGCACGATGATCTCTGCATTGAATGGGTACGCTGGTCACTGCATTGAAGGGGGCATGCTGGTCACTGTTTTGAAGGGGGCACGCTGGTCACTGTGCATTGAAAGGGGGCACGCTGGTCACTGTGCATTGAAAGGGGGCACGCTGGTCACTGCATTGAAAGGGGGCACGCTGGTCACTGCATTGAAAGGGGGCACGCTGGTATCTCTGCATTGAAAGGGGGCACGCTGGTCACTGTGCATTGAAAGGGGGCACGCTGGTCACTGGGCATTGAAAGAGGGCACGCTGGTCACTGTGCATTGAAAGGGGGGCACGCTGGTCTCTCTGCATTGAATAAGGGTCACGCTGGTCTCTCTGCATTGAAAGGGGGTCACGCTGGTCTCTCTGCATTGAAAGGGGGCACGCTGGTCACTGTGCATCGTAAGGGGGCACGCTGGTCACTGTGCATTGAAAGGGGGGCACGCTGGTCTCTCTGCATTGAAAGGGGGTCACGCTGGTCTCTCTGCATTGAAAGCGGGTCACGCTGGTCTCTCTGCATTGAAAGGGGGTCATGCTGGTCTCTCTGCATTGAAAGGGGGCACGCTGGTCTCTCTGCATTGAAAGGGGGCACGCTGGTGTCTCTGCATTTAAAGGGGGCACGCTGGTCACTGCATTGAAAGGGGGCACGCTGGTCACTGCATTGAAGGGGGCACGCTGGTCTCTCTGCATTGAAGGGGGCACGCTGGTCTCTCTGCATTGAAAGGGGGCACGCTGGTCTCTCTGCATTGAAAGGGGGCACGCTGGTCACTGCATTGAAAGGGGGCACGCTGGTCACTGCATTGAAGGGGGCACACTGCTCACTTTGCATTGAAAGGGGGCACACTGGTCACTGTGCATTGAAAGGGGGCACGCTGGTTACTGTGCATTGAAAGGGGGCACGCTGGTCACTGTGCATTGAAAGGGGGGCACGCTGGTCACTGTGCATTGAAAGGGGGGCACGCTGGTCTCTCTGCATTGAAAGGGGGCACGCTGGTCTCTCTGCATTGAAAGGGGGCACGCTGTGGTCACTCTGCATTGAAAGGGGGCACGCTGTGGTCACTCTGCATTGAAGGAGGCACGCTGTGGTCACTCTGCATTGAAGGGGGCACACTATACCTTAATTACTGAAGGCCCCTTTCACACTTTTGTGACCTCAAAGTCACGCAATTTTTTACAGCGACTTTTGCCGCAAAGCAATGCCTATTACATTTTTCTGTTTGCGCCCCCCCCCCCCAAAAAAAATTTTGTTCAGTTCCATTACATGAGCCTATTGGGACTATATGGGACTAGTAGTATACACAATTTGTCTGTTATGAATCTGCCATGTGTGAGCCTCCATCCCTAAATTTTTTTGGTGGAGGGACCCTGTTAAAAGCCTAGAGTGCGTAAATTTATTATTTTTTCATAGTGGTCACATGACCAAGTGCACAAACTACAGTGAAAACATCTTTGCCAGTAGTCCCACTGGGATGTCATCCTAAAAGACAAAGGTAGTAAACAGCAAACAAACTCTTTCAAATACAGCATCTTTTTCTGGGTGCAAATTTTCGGCTGTTACCATTGGCCGGTGCTGAAAAATGTGACTACTGCACTTGTGCAGGTGTTAGTCATCCTGGCACACAGGGACCATGCTGGCAAAGTAACTAAGGGTCATTGCATGTCTTTTCTGCAATAAGGAATCTGCCTGCTGGCACTCTATGACAGTAGAACTTTAGTTCCATTTTAAAGTAATTTAAACAGTGAATATGCTATTAACATTAACAGGGGCATGGGCAAAACACATGCATGATTCAAGGGATTGGGTTTACATACACTTAAAGTGAGTGTTGAACTTGCTCTCTGCAAGTAAGAAGTATACCATGCATTAGGGATCGACCGATTATCAGCAATGCCGATATATCGGGGGCCAATATGCACTTTCCCCGATATATCGGAATTGGCCCCTGAGGTTACCGATATTGCCCATATTTTTGGAAAGTGCTTGTACCGGAGTGATGCCTGCAGCTAGAGGCATCACCCCGGTACCGGCGTCCATAGCCGATGGTCGGCTGTCTTGTAATGACAACTGATGCGGTTGAGAAGCCGCTCGGCTGTCATTACAAGGAGCTGGAGGGGATGTCTCCCCCCTCCCGCCACCTTTCGCGGCTCACCCGGGTCTCCCGTCCCACCGGGAGACCCGGGCATCGTACCTGCATGGCCGCTGAAGAGAAGACCAGATCAAAGCCGCATTCGGCTCTGATCGGGTCTGCATGTAAAATGACATCACTTCCAGGTACTCGGCGGCAAATTAAAAAAAAATGTGAGCATTCAAAACAGCCAAACTTGGCGTTTTGAATGATTTTAAGTGCAGAGGAGTTAACGACACCCCCAGATCAGATCGCATATCGCAGTGCGATCTGAAAGTTCGCACAGAATCGGATCGCACTAGTGTGAACCACCATGCGATCCGACTCTGCTGCGGACCAAAAAAGGGTCCTGTGCATGTTTCATTGCGATTGCGGTGTGAATTCAGCCATACAAACTGTATGGCTGAATTTGCACTGCACAGACATCGCATGTAATTTTAGGAGCAGTGCGCTCCGAATTACATGCGATCTCTGTGAACTGGCACTGAGTGTTCATAATCCATTGAAACAGTTCCTTTGAAATAATGTGAAGAAAGTGTCCAAAATGAATATCAAAATAAAAATAAAAGATTGGCTGATAATTTAATAAACCAGTATGCAAGCTTTTTCTTTTGTAGGGAGTGACGGTCTGCAGCCCTCTGGATCAATCTTTTAAAACATTCCTTTCTCACTCTCGATGAATATCTCAGGCAAGGAGGAAATCAATGGAAGAGAAAAGAACTCGGCATAGCATGAGATTCTTTAAAATTCCCACTTTATTAAAAACAGTTTAAACTCACATTTAAAAGTGTCTCCACTGACACAAGTGTAAACAGCTGTCTCCAACTTCTCAGCTGCTGGGAGCCGACTCGGCTCAATGTGATAGCAATCTCTCCAGCTCACACCCGATGTATGTTTCGTCGTTGGACGTCTTCACAGGGTAGTTCCCCCCAGAGAGAGATTGACCTGCTGAAAAATCAAGCCCGTACCATGTGGGGGAGATGGCAAGAGCGAGAGGACTATGTTGCTGAGTCACTGCAAGGATATGTACCTTGCTACACTGCCTACTGGAGTCATCACGGGCAACCCAGAGTGAATGGACACCTGATTGAAGGGACCACTGCTGTTGCGTCAATGGATCTGGTAAAAGGGGTCTTGCAGCTACTAATTGCTACCACCACTAGAGAATACATCATTAGGAACTATCTAACCAGCTACCTTATAGCTATTGTACCAGTGGCCAAACTACTAGGATTGCAAAAAGTCATAATCGTGACCGGAGAGTGTTACCATGTTTTAACACACCAGGTGACACCAAAACTAGTGACGCCACTGGTTGGGTCAGAAAACTTGTGTACTTCTGAATCCTTTGCGAGGCTTCCTGGGAGTGGTCCAGGAGGGTAGAACAGAGGTCCCTCAGCCAAGCAGTAGCTGGGACCCCATAAAAGGTGCAGACTGCTCCAGGCAGATCTCCCAGGGATACTACAGCCTTCAGGTTGGGTCTTACTCCACCAGTGAAAAGAGACTTCTGCTCTAGGCAATAGCCCATTTATACCTCCCCCACCCCCCCCCCCCTGCTGGTCACCTGCCATACTAACCAGGTATTGGCTTAGGTTGGATATATTAACATGCAGGCTGAAGTCATATTCTCCCACCCACTATGTCCCCGGGTTCTCCAAGAGACAGGGGGAAGTAATTGAGCCCATACCTACAGAGCCCAGAGAAGACCTAACTAATCAAACATTACTTCCCCCTGATTACAGGGAAGCCAAAGAATTGGATTTTTGACTTTCCATAAAAATCAATTTCTCTGATGTTCATTGACAGACACAGCTCCTGATTCTTCTTAACCATTGGTCTATACTGCCCCCTACAGGAGTAGGACAATAGGCAGGAAAAAGCTTTACTATGCCTATGGGCAGTCCCAGGGGGTATACACTAGAAATTGACTGATTATCGGCAACACCGATATATCGGGGGGCTGATATGCACTTTCCCCGATATATCGGAATCGGCCTTTGGGTTTACCGATATTGCCAGGACGTCATCGCGTATGTTGCGCCATGCACCTCCGTGCACTGGGCAGCTCTTAGGCCACCTCCCTCAGCCTCGTTACAGTGTGTGTTACCCGCCGCGACCACACTGGAGTCTGCATGCTGCACAGGCAGTCAATCGGGACAGTGAGTTCTACATCTAGTGAGTGATAACAGTGACCAACAGTCTGACACACGTTCTGTATCTGTTCTGTGAATGATAACAGTGACCAACAGTCTGACACACGTTCTGTATCTGTTCTGTGAATGATAACAGTGACCAACAGTCTGACACACGTTCTGTATCTATTCTGTTCTGTAACACAGCCGCCGCAACCACCCACCACCCACAGCTGCCCGGTGCCAGCCAGCCACCTAGTCCCACACACCCACTGTGTACCAGCCAGCCAGCCACAGGCCTTGCCTGAGTCCTGAGACTCCTGTGTCCTGACTGTACCAGCTAGCCAGCTACAGGCCCTGGGCCTGTACGTGCCAGCCACCACACAGGGTGCCAGCCAGCCACAAAAGGGTCCCAGCCAGCCACCAAAGGGTGCCAGCCAGCCACCAAAGGTTGACACAGCCAGCCAACCAGCCACCCACCCACCCAGTGCCAGCCAGCCAGCCATGAAAGGGTGCCAGCCAGCCATCAAAGCGGTGCCACTGCCAGTCAGCCACCAAAGGGTGCCAGCCAGCCAGGGTGCCACCCACCCACCCGGTGCCAGCCAGCCAGCCACAAAAGGGTGCCAGCCAGCCACCCACCCACCACAGGGTGCCAGCCACCCACCACAGGGTGCAAGACAGCCAGCCAGTCACCCACCACAGGGTGCAAGCCAGCCAGCCACCACAGGGTGCCAGCCACCCACCCACCCGAGGGTGCCAGCCAGCCACCCACCGACCACAGGGTGCCAGCCAGCCAACCACACACCACAGGGTGCAAGCCACCCAGCCACCCACCACAGGGTGCCAGCCAGCTACCCACCACAGGGTGCCAGCCAGCCACCCACCACAGGGTGCCAGCCAGCCACCCACCCACCCACCACAGGGTGCCAGCCAGCCAGCCACCCACAAAAGGGTGCCAGCAAGCCACCCACCCACCACAGGGTGTCAGCCAGCCACCCACCCACCACAGGGTGCCAGCCAGCCACCCACTACAGGGTGCCAGCCATCCACTACAGGGTGCCAGCCAGCCACCACAGGGTGCCAGCCAGCCATTTTGTTTAAGCCTATATTAGTGTCTGACTCTTTCTTGTTTCAATGGAGATGGATGGAGATAGAAAAATTAAAAGTGTGGTCTGGGACTATTTCTCTTCTCCATCTTCAGGAAAATCAGCAGCACTGTGCAACACTTGCAAGAACAATGTGAGCATGGGATTAATAACTGCAAAAAACAAAAATATGTCTAATCTTTGGGCCCATATAAGAGTTCATCATGTTTAATTGTATAATGCAGCACAGAAAAAAACAAAATGAATCACAAGGTGAATCATCCCTATTCCAGGCAACAATAACAGATATGTTTCAGAAAAAAAACAGGTTTGCTAAAATGTGATGGAAGATCCCAACTGCTGGACAGAGTAATCACAGAGATGGTGATTTATAACCAACCATTTACAATAGTGTCTGACTCTGGACTTAAAGTGGAGTTCCAGCCTATTTTGCAACTTTAGTGATTCCTGGAGTGCTCGCTATGCTGATAAACAATTGGGAATTTTCAATTTTTTTCGGGGGTCCCTTACCTCATTTTCAGGTCATTTTTGATTGTACTTCCTCCTTCTCCCCCTCTGTGGCCACGGATCAACTGATCCACCAGCTCCGCAAAGACAAGGGGAAGCCGTTTCCCCTCCAGGTCCCGGCATAAAAGTTTAGCCCACTCGTCAGAGTTTGCAACACAAGGGCAATAGTAAATACCGGCCTAAGCCGAACCCCAGATCTTTAAAGCCCAAGGACTCCTCAACCGGAATTAAGGTAGCTTTATTTAACCTGCAAACTGGCGAGTCCACTTTTTAAGTAGGGAATCCTTATAAGGATACTGCTAAAATGCTTAGGGACCGCAAGAGTGCGTTTTGGACAACCCCACTGCCAATGTTGTCAAAGTAAGCGGGAAAGGGGAACACCCCCACCACAGTGGAGGACCTGTGGTTCCAAAAAGGGACCGGCACCTCCAACACAGCATCTCCGTCATGTTGTAAATTTCAGAGCAGAGGAAACATCCTCATTGTCTGAGCACTCAGGGTGCGTGGACGCAGACCAAGACGGGTGACTCGCGTCCACAAAACAGATTTAGGATCTGATGGGCAGATGAGGTGGGGGGGAGGCGGCGGTCGCTATATACTAAGGTCACCCGGATAACAATCGGGAGGGCCACCGACTGCGACTCCACAAGAGGGATACGGACCCAGGGTCCATGAATGGACCACTTACTGGACCCAGCAAAAAACAAGGGGGTCGCCCTCCGAGCCCCTCCAAAGGGGCCCGCGCAATAGGAAATAGCCCCCTTAAAAGGGGGCTGCCCACTGTGACGCGGACGTGCAGGCAGGGTATCCTGATAGTCCCGCAGCGCTAAAAGGGGTAGGTGCCCTCCACAATAATAGCGGCATGGTTGCCATCAAAAATTAAACTGCCCCCACAGCGTCAAGGGGGGGCCTAGCTGGCCGTATGAACTAGTAGGCCGCAAGCCGCGTCCCAATTTGTGTTGAAGCTCAGCCACAAGTGCACTCATCCCAGCCAGGCTCACTGGGGACCGCCCCCTCAACAGAAGCGACTCGGCCGCATGGCCTAGCAGGCCTAGTTGGCCGCAAGCCGCGGCCTAAATTTTTGTGGATGGGCGCGAGCCTCAGCGGAGCCGACCACCCAGGGGCAACAGAGGGGAGGGCAGATGCCCAAATGGAGAGTAGTGGCTTCAGCCACCCTCACTGGGCCCGCCCCACATAGCTTCCAACTAGTAGGCCGTAAAGCCGCAACCTAAATTTGGGGCCGGATCTGACCATGTGAGGCATGGAACTGCGGATAAAAAACCATCTGCTCCCTCAGCCCAACAACTGCAGCAGGGAGCCCAGAGGACATCGCTGTCCTAGTCACCAACCCCCAGGGCAGCAGGGGAACCCTGCTCAACCCCACGTTGTGCACCAGACAAAACCCAGTCAGCAGCAATTCCAACAAGCCCCCCTTAAGAGCATGTAGCAAAAGCCAGCTCATAACCTCACCCAGGTGAGGGGTGGGGGAGGGCCTGAAGACCCACAGTGACCGCCAAATTTTTAGAGGGTTGGGGGGGAGGGAAGGGAACTCGGGGGTCCAACCGTCTCAGGGAGGGGCCCACGTCCACCCCAAAACCCTTAAGGGGTAGAGGGGGGACAGCTACTTACCATACAAGGAACATGTTGGGCACCCTGACAGACTACCACTCCATCAAGATGTGGGTGGCTGTTGGCCAGGAGGAATACTGCGACTCGCTGCCGACCTAGCGCAGAGCTGAGGCCTGCACGCGCTCACTGGCCAGACTGGGGGGACCCTCTTGATTTAGATTATTCAGTTCCTACGCCCAGTCCGGCAGTTGATAGTAGATTTTCACAGAAACAAAATAACAAAGATAGGAGAAAATCCATTTAAAGCGGAGTTCCAGCTACAAAATCGACATAATCGATTTTGTGGCCATCCGCTTGCTTTTAGTCACCTGAAAAGGAAATGGATAGTTAAGATTTTTTTTTTTTTACTTACCTTGTTATCGTAGAAAAATATACTCACCTTTCTTCCACTTCCTCCCTCGGTGGCCGCGGCCCGCTCCGTCACTTCCGGTTTGCAATGATTCCTGGGAGCTGAACGTCATCGCTCCCAGGAATCAATGCGACGGCACCGGCCCCGCTCGTCACTTCCGCCGCGCCGGGAAGAGGACGCAGAAGAGGATTGCGCTGGCTTCAGCTGCCCACATCCAAGATGGCAACGCTGGAGAAGAAATTTTAAAGGTGAGTATTTCTTCTTGCAGGTAAGTGCGACCCGGGACAGTACAGAGGCTATCCATTATGGAATGTACTAGCCCTGACTGTCCCGGGGGTATTTTTATTGAAAACATTTTTTCATGGCCGGAACTCCGCTTTAAAAGGAAAAAAATTGCCAGGACCAGAACTAGGTCCTTGCTCCTGACTTGGCAGGAAAAAAAGTGAGTTCCTATAGCTGAGTGTTGGTGTATACCCCCTGGGGGCAGTTTAATCCAATGAGTAAGAAGAATCAGGAGCTGTGTCCGTCAATGAGCGAAAGAGAAACTAAGTTTAGCAAACAGTAGCTCCATGGGGTGTTACACTTTAAAAAGACAAGTAACTGGCACCCAATATCCTTTCTCGGTCCCTCTGTCCCCTCATTTTAGCTAGGGACTCAACCCTTGGATGAAATGCAGGCCCTTGTTGCCTCTGGAGGTTCTATCCTGCCTTAAGGGGTGTCAGAGGGGTGCTACATACAGGACATGAAGACCACCAAAGGTAGGGGGGGAAAATAAATTATATTTATTTGAGAGGGTGAAGTTCCCCTTTAAAGTGGAACTAAACGTTCTGATTCTTTAGGGTCCATTCACACCACCAGCTGCACTGAATGTACGGCCGCCGGAGTGCTCTAGGAAGATACAGTGCTGAAAAAAATGGTCCCAGTGCATCGTACTATTACTTTTTTTTTACATCAGAACATTTTAAAATGTCACACCGTGGTGTTGGGATGTGGTAGTTTTCACCGCAACCTGCTGCGCTGAAAACAACTATTGTGTGCAGTCGTTGTCAGCGCACACTACTACAACGCAGTGCTGTGAACTGACACCATAGGAAACACGGCAAATTTCCTTGTCTTTGTGTTGGGACTGCACTGGGCAAAGTTGCCCAGTGCACCCTGAAGCAAATGGTATGAGTGGGCCCTCACAACCAAGGAAGCTGCTATTTTAGCCTTTGTTTGATCTGCAGTTGCCATTGTACTGCACAAGTGATCAGTTATTACACTAGTTGTTTGATGGCTTGACAGTTCTGTTTAGAGCACAAGCAACTGTAACATTATTATTGACAGCATGCCTTAAATGCTTAGGGAAACCATTAAATTAATGGGTTTATTTTTGCTTTAAAGGGTTAGCTTACCTTTACCAAAAAACTGCCTATGCAGATAAGGGGAGTCTGTATGTAGCACTGTCCCCGTTGGGTCTGCTGTATGATGACTTTTGGGCTTCCTCTAAATACCAGCACACAGTCACTTAGGGTACAGTTCACACCCCCCCCCCCCCCCTTACTCCCGATAGCTTGTCACTCATTAAACAGTCCAGGGTTATTGGTTTTTAGTGTTTATTTTGGAACTTGGATGGGAGAAGGGAATGGTGGGATACTCCAACTGTAACTATTCACAATGGATAAGGACAACTCTCATTTGGCCTCATCAGGTTGCTTGTGGAAGCAACTGCACTGTTTAATCCATACTGCCACATGTATGGAAAGGGTTAAGTCTCCTTGCTCTTCTCTCTTCAGCAATAGACTTAGTGAAATACATTCTCTTCGGGACACTCACTAGCATCTGCTTTACTGACACCCGTCCACTGACTCTTCTAGCTGCAGGGGTGGCCCCCCTCAGGTCAGGCCCCTTGACACAGATCTGTACTCACTGTACTACAGAATCAGATCCTCCAGTGTCTCCCCTTTCAGTCAGCTTTACAGGACCTCTGGGTTCAGTTTCACACTGGCACTCTCTAGGCCCTCAGGTCGACCACCTGAGGCCGCATGGCACCTCTACAGAGGAGCAGGCAGCCGCCCCCTCCTTTCGGGACTCCACTATCCAACTAAAAGAACCCGAGCACATGTGCTTCTGGCTTTTATACAGTATCCCAGCATGCAACGAGGCACTTTTCCTCTGCCAAATCACTACGGCTGTATCAAACACCTGTGCACTCATTTGTCAGGTTTCCTCCCCCTGTTCAACATGCCTCCCTATTGGACCAGTGTGAAACACTCTGCAGACAGAATGAGTTGCACCTTAGCACATGAACAGACCTCACTAACAGATCCTTCTCTCTGGTAGGCAGAGTACAATATAGATTTATCTGCAGTCCCTCTGGTAAGCAGAGAGGATCCAAAAACTATACTCTCTCTTTAGCATCTATCTTTGAGGGTGCTACATGTAGTTTAAAAACAAACTGTGCAGCTTTGACCAAAGCTGAAAATTGCCCTTGATATTGGTGTAGGCCATTTATGTACCTCATAAAGCCTGGCTGAAAAACTCCCAGGATGTTGCTACAACGTTGCTAAGCAAAGCCCGGCTATTACTCTTCACCTTCACCATAACAAGAGTGAGCTCTCAAATTCTGAGCTCAGAGCTACTACATCAGGGGAGAGAAAGCTCATGTGAGGGGGTTTGAACCAAAGAAAGATCTTGCTCCTGTGATGGCAAATATGAAGAATAATAGCTGGAACTCGTTTATCAAGGTCCTAGCAAAGTCCTGGGATTTTTTCAGCCAGGCTTTATGAGGTACATAAATGGTAGATAAATGGCCCACACCAATAGCAAGGGCATTATTCAAGTTTTTTTCTATCTAGACACTTCTTATCTGCATAGATAGTTTTTGGTAAAGGAGAACTAAGGCCCCGTTCACACCTAAGCAATTTTCTATTTGAAGCTTGTAGCTCTAAAACGCTCAACAAGCCAAATCCCATTCTTTTCAAGGACCCCTGTTCACATCTGAGCGTTCTGTGACCTAAAGCAAAAAGCTTTTTTTTTTATTACAAGCGTTTTAGACCCCCCATAGACTTCAATAGAAATGCCCGACTTGAGATTTTTATGAGTGTTTTGTTGCTTGTTTTATGCTCAAACAGCAGCTCTCCACCCCTAGTTTCCTCTCCCTCTCTTCCCCCTAGTACAGGAAAACCTTGGTTTGAGAGTAACTTGGTTTGAGAGCGCTTTGCAAGACAAGCACATTTTTTAAATAAATTTTGACTTGATATACAAGCAATGTCTTGATATACAAGTAGCGTCATGTTTAAAAAGAAGAGAGGAGCCTCTAAAGTGTAGCAATATGGTTACATTTAATGAAGGTACAATATTTAGCAACTCACATGGTTGATGACTACAACAGGCACATCTAAGAATGCAGGCATCTGGGGTAAAGCTGTCCACATAGACCATCCTCTGCAGAGCCATCTTCATCATCCCTTCCCCGCTGCACTCCACGAGTGAATCCAAGCCTCACTTTCAGATCACTCTACTGCAGGCTATTCTTCCCGGTCACAATTGCAGACTGACAGTGGTGAGAGTCAGTGGTTCAGAAGATGGTCTATGTGGACAGCTTTACCCCGGATGCCTGCATACTTAGATGTGCCTCTTCTAATCATCAACCATGTGAGTTGCTAAATGATGAACCTTCATTAAATGTAACCATATTGCTACACTTAGAGGCGCCTCTCATCTCTCTTATATTCTGTAGCTCTGCTAGATTTTGCTTCTAATCCCCTTGGGAAGGCTGCATATTGTGGATGGACATTTTATGGTTACACAACCTATCACATTGCTATAATCTTTGTATATAGACTATAAACTGAAGGACTTGTGGAACAAATCATCTGAGTTTCCATTATTTCTTATGGGGAAATTCACTTTGATATAAGAGCGCTTTGGATTACAAGCATGTTTCCGGAACGAATTATGCTCACAATCCAAGGTTTTACTCTTTCTATTGGCTAAACAAAAACGCCTGAAGTTGTAAAACGCTTGTAATACGCTTTTTAAACCCTTGCAAAAAGCTGCAAAAACGCTTTAAAAAAACTCCAGTAAATCACTATGCTCAATTGTGTATGGAGCCTAAGGCCCTGATCACTCCGGAGCGATTTTTTGCTTGAAGATTGTAGTTCTAAAATGCTCAATGTGACAGAACCCACTGTCACTGTGTGGTTTGGAAGGGACTGTGCGCGTGCCTCCTACCAACAGACTATGGGCCAGAAAATATTGGACACCCGGGGACATGCTGGCATTGAGTTAATGTTGAGTTAATGTAATGCTACAGCCCTTCTCCCCCCACCCCCCCCCTTTTGTTGAGTGCCCCCACAGCAAGTACACTCAACAACCCGAAACCCATTCATTTCAATGGCCCCTGTTCACATGTGAGCATTCTGTCAAGCACATGAGCTTCATTTTGGTGGATTACAAGCATTTTTGGCCCCATAGACTTCAATAGAAACACCTGAAAATGCGTGAATAAAGCGTTTTACAAAATACCTGAAGATGTAAAACGCTTGTAGTACACATCTAAAAACGCTCAAAAACTCTCAAATAAAAATGGCTGAAAAATGCTCTGCTTACGTGTGAAGGCCTTTTCCACATGGGGTGGGCTCTACTAGGAGTCTGCTTGCTCAGTGGGGAATCTGTCCACTGATCCCCACTGAGAAGGCAGATGACAGGTCCGTGTCCGCTCCGTTTATGCAGAGACGACACAGACTCAGCCCGCTCTCCTCCATGGGTGGTCAGAATGTAAAAAGACTGCCTGTCCATTTACACCCAACTGCTATCAGATCGGATTGAATGTGGGAAGGTGTACACCCGCTACTCCATAGAGGACAATAGAGAGGTCCACCTGAAAAACTGACAGGCGGACCCGATCAGTCCTTTCATGTGAATGGGGCCTTTCCCTTTAAACTATTGGCAAAAAGTTTTTATTTTTTATTTTGGATAGAGTAAAGGAGATCAATGATAATGGTAAACAGGACAAATAGAGAGGGGGAATCTCCCTAATGGGGGCACAGCAGTGTTCATTTTGGCATTAAATTTTGATTTAGTTTTAGTTATAGTCTTTTGACTAAAATGCCATTTTAGTTTTAGTCCTATTTTAGTCATCTGCAATTGTTTTAGTTTTAGTCGAATTTTAGTCTCCAAAACATTTTAGTCAAAATAATTTTAGTCAACTAAAATCTAATGTGTTTAGTTAAATTGTAATGCATTATTTAAGCATTTCTATAGAATTTCCAAACTCATTATATACTCCTGGAGTAAAAAAAATCTAATATGGTTATTATTTATGTTATTAAGGTTTGAACAAACTCACAGATACAGATTTAGCCACTCTGGATAGTCTGAATGCTGCACAGTGCTCCGGACGGTGGTCTGAGGAGGCCTGTAATGCTGCACAGTGCTCTGGACGGTGGTCTGAGGAGGCCTGTAATACTGAACAGTGCTCTGGATATAGATAGTCTGAGGAGGCCTGTAATGCACACAGTGCTCTGGATATAGATAGTCTGAGGAGGCCTGTAATGCACACAGTTTTCTAGACATGGATAGTCTGAGGAGGCCTGTAATGCACACAGTTTTCTAGACATGGATAGTCTGAGGAGGCCTGTAATGCACACAGTTTTCTATACATGGATAGTCTAAGGAGGCCTGTAATGCACACAGTGCTCTGGATATAGATAGTCTGAGGAGGCCTGTAATGCACACAGTGCTCTGGATATAGATAGTCTGAGGAGGCCTGTAATGCACACAGTGCTCTGGATATAGATAGTCTGAGGAGGCCTGTAATGCACACAGTGCTCTGGATATAGATAGTCTGAGGAGGCCTGTAATGCACACAGTTTTCTATACATGGATAGTCTGAGGAGGCCTGTAATGCACACAGTTTTCTAGACATGGATAGTCTGAGGAGGCCTGTAATGCACACAGTTTTCTAGACATGGATAGTCTGAGGAGGCCTGTAATGCACACAGTGCTCTGGATATAGATAGTCTGAGGAGGCCTGTAATGCACACAGTGCTCTGGATATAGATAGTCTGAGGAGGCCTGTAATGCACACAGTGCTCTGGATATAGATAGTCCGAGGAGGCCTGTAATGCACACAGTTTTCTAGACATGGATAGTCTGAGGAGGCCTGTAATGCACACAGTTTTCTATACATGGATAGTCTGAGGAGGCCTTTAATGCACACAGTGCTCTGGATATAGATAGTCTGAGGAGGCCTGTAATGCACACAGTGCTCTGGACATAGATAGTCTGAAGAGGTGGCCTGTAATGCATTGCACACAGTGCTCTGAAAAGACCTGTAATGCACACAGTGCTCTGGATGGGGGTCTGAGGCGGTCTGTAATCATTGCTCCCAACTGTCCCTGGTTTGGAGGGACTGTCCCTGATTTGGAACAAAGTCCCTCTTTCCCCCTTATTTGTCCCTCATTTTAATCTTATTTATATAGTTGTATATAAAATGCACTTTGTATCTTTAAAAAGTGTTTCCCAGTGCAAAACCTTTTATCTTCTTTCTAATTCAAATGTAAAGGAATAGTAGTGGTAAAAAAAAATAAATAAATAAAAACTTGTAGGTTTTCTAATCATTTTCTTTTGTATAATACTCCTTTAACCACTTCAATACCGGGAACTTTCACCCCCTTCCTGCCCAGGCCAATTTTCAGCTTTTAGCGCTGTTGCATTGTGAATGACAATTGTGCGGTCATGCAACACTGTACCTAAACCAAATTTATGTTATTTTTCCCCACAAATAGAGCTTTCTTTTGGTGCTATTTGATCACTGCAAGGTTTTTTCTTTTTTGCTAAACAAATAAAAAAAGACCGAAAAGTTTGGAAAAAAAAAAAAAGTTTTTGTGTTTATGTTATACAATTTTGTAAATAGATACCTTTTTCCTGCACTAATGAGGCCGCACTGACAGGCACTGATGAGGAGGCACTGATGGGGTGGCACTAATATGCGGCACTGATAGGTAGACCTGATGGGCACTGATAGGTAGCACTGATATGCAGCATTGATGGGCACTGATAGGTGGCACTGATGGGCACTGATAGGTGGCACTGATAGGCGGAACTGATCGGCACTGGTGGGCGGCACTGGTGGGCAATAATGGGCACTGGTGGGCGGCACTGATAGATGGCAATTATGGGCACTGGTGGACAGCACTGATGGGGAGGGCACTGGCGAGCTCCCTGAGCCCTGATTGCCATCCTTGGTGGCCATGGTGGGCATCCCTGGGGTCATGGGTGGGCATCCCTAGTGGTTCTAGTGGCACCTAGTGATTACCAGCGCAGACCCCCCCCCCCTTCAGGAGAGCCGCAGAGCGGCTCTTCTCTACTCGCGCCTGTGAGGCACGAACTAAGGAAAGCTGATCAATGGCTCTTCCTGTGTACTATGTGACCAGCTGGGATTGGACACAGCTGGTCACATGGTAAAGAGCCTACTTCAGTAGGCTCTTTACCGAGATCGGAGATGCGGTGTGTCAGAGTGACACGCCACATCACTGATCGCTGCTCTGCACGCCCCCCGGGGGGGGGGGGCGCAGAGCGCATTATCCTGCCGCCGTCATATGGCGTCCGGTCAGGATAATGCAACCACATTCCCGCTTTCAATCACTTATAGGGCGGGCAGGAAGTGGATAAAGGGGTGTGGCAGGATGTGTGTCCTATTGCTATATACTTTTGCTCATAGGTGTTCTCATCTCAGTAAGTTGGGAGGTATGCTGTAATGCTGCACAGTGCTCTGGACGGTGGCCGTAATGCTACACAGTGCTCTGGGAGGTGGTCTGAGGAGGCCTGTAATGCAAGTGCTTTGGATGGTGGTCTGAGGAGAGGCCTGTAATGCACAGTGCTCTGGGATGGTGGTCTGACTGAGAGGCCTGTAATGCTGCCCAGCACTGGATGGTGGTGTCGGGTGTGAGGGATGGCCTGTAATGCACAGTGCTCTGGATGCCGGTGGTCACTGGTCAGTGGTGGCCTGTAATACTGCATAGTGCTGGATGGTGGTCTCAGGTCTGAGGGATGGCCTATAATGCACAGAGCTCTGGATGCCGGTGGTCATTGGTCAGAGGAGGCCTGTAATGCTGCACAGTGCTGTATGGTGGTCTCAGGTCTGAGGGATGACCTGTAATGCACAGTGCTCTGGATGCCGATTGTCAGAGGAGGCCTGTAATGCACACAAAGTGCTCTGGGTGGACGGTGGTCTGAGGGGAGGCCTCAGTCCTGTAATTGTAATGTACACACATTTACAGTGCTCTCCTCTGCTCTGGATGGTCAACGTTGTTATGACTCTTGGAGGGAGGCTGCACAGTGCTGCTCTGCTGTGGACGGTCATCTGAGGATTTGGAGGAGGCCTGTAATGCTGAATGCACAGTGCTGCTAAGCGATGCACGCTACAGACTTGACTGGCTTGCTTGCTGGGAGCGGAAGCACATGGAGCTCTGTGGTAATCGGAATTTACGAGGGTAAACGTCCCTGCCTCACGTTTTCATTTTGTTTTCGTTTGTTAACGAAAACAGAATTGATTTTCATCATAGTTTTCGTGAGTGGACGAAAATGTGCTGTACTTTTTGGTATCCAAATCCTCTATGGGGTTTTCACCCTTTGAGTTACTCTATGGGAGACACCAAGAGGACTGTTGGACATTGCAAAGGAAACTTGGGAAAGTGAGAGTTCCCCTTCACAGGAGTGTGATTGAGGATGTCGCACAGATGCAGAATAGGATTGCACAGGTAATGCCCCTGGTAAAGGAACATTTGGCCCAAGCGCAGTTAGCACAGCAGAGGGTGTACAATCGTGGGGCCCAGACTCATACATTTTCCCCGGGGGATAGGGTACTAGTGTTAATTCCTATAGTTGAAAGCAAATTCCTGGCCAAATGGCAGGGCCCATATGAGATACTTGAAAAAGTGAGTGAAGTAAACTATAGAGTTATGCCTCGTACACACGCAGCGATTATTGGCCGACCGATCGGCCGTCTTTTGTCCAGTGTTGTTTGAAATGTGCTCTAGACTGCACACAAATTTTCTCGGCCAACAAAAATCAACTTCAGAAGTGATGTCATGCGCTGGTTTACTTTCCGTGTGTTTTTTCTTCTCTGAGCATGCCCAGTCTTGCTCATCAGATTTTCGTCTGCCGAAATCTGTACTGACTGCACGAAAATCAGCCGTTATGTTGACGGCCAACAAAAATTTTATAGCCTGCACACCAGATATTTTTCGGCCGAAAAGTCGGAGTCGGTTGTCGAAAGCATCATACTAACAAGCCGAAAATCGGCCAGTCGGACGTTGGCCGAAAATTCACGGCCAACTATCGATGCGTGTGTACGAGGCATTAGACAACCAGGAAGGTGAAAACCCGAAAAGTTGTACCACGTTTATCTGTTAAAAGCTGGAGGTATGGGGAATCCCTGGTCGCAGAGACTTGTTTGTCACTGGCACAGTCTGATTGCTTGGTCCCTGAGGTTGGAATAGCAGTCACCTTGTCGAAACCGCAACAACAGGAAGTTAAAGAGTTTGTGCTTTGCAACAAAAAGGTTTTTTCTGAGTTGCCGGTGTTCTAAAATTTTCTCGGACCCGTGAAAAGAATCGGACCTCGTCACTTCCGGTGATGGGAGTCTCAAGTGCGCATAAGACATTATCTTGGTTTGGTAAACTTATAACACATAGCGGGCAGTTGAATGAGAGGAGGCGGGGCTGAGGTGGGACGGAAGACACCGCCGCGTCATGTGCAGAGCTGAACAGAGGAGGCGGGACGGAGGTGCGGCCGTGTAATAAATGCAGGACTTTAGCGACTCCTTGTTTTATTATCTTTAGCAATTATCGTATTATTTATCCTTAGGATTTCATAACATTTAGTATTTCTATAATACAAAATAAGAAATACTAAATGTAATGAAATCCTAAGGATAAATAATACGATAGATACTAAACATAATAAAACAGAAGGAGTCGCTTAAGCCCTGCATTTATTACACGGCCGCACCTCCATCCCGCCTCCTCCCCCAGCTCTGCATATGTGCCTCCGTCCCTAATGTCTCGATGACGCAGCGGTATCCTCCGTCCTCCGTCGCACCTCAGCCCCGCCTCCTCTCAATCAGCTGTCCGCTCTCTGTTATAATTTTGCCAAACCTCGAAAAATGTCTTCTGCGCATGCGCACGGACGACTCCCATCAGCTGTTTTGTGATGCTCTATCACCGGAAGTGACGAGGTCCGATTTTTTTCACGGGTCCGACAAAATTTTACAACACCGGGACAAACATCTGGGGTGGAGCATGACATTATCACCCTGCCAGGTGAAAGGGTGAAACTGAAACCATATCGAATACCAGAGGCCCGACAGGAGGCAATACGTGGGAAAATAAAGAGAATGCTGGACTTGGATGTAATAGAGGAGTCTCAGAGTTACTGGTCCAGTCCCATAGTGTTAGTACCTAAACCTGATGGGAGCTGGCGATTTTGTAAAGATTTTCGACAATTGAATAAAGTTACAAAATTTGACACCTTTCCCATGCCACACATAGATGAATTGATCGACCGACTGGGAACAGCCTGGTACATGACAACGCTTGATCTGAACAAAGGGTGTTGGCAAATTCCCTTAGCCGAGTCGGCAATGGAGAAAACTGCGTTTGGGGCATTCCAGTATAAAAGAATGCCTTTTGGGTTACAGAATACACCTGGCAAAGTTTCAGCGGAAAATGCATACGATTCTGCGGCCCCATCAGAAGTATGCTGCAGCGTACCTGGACAATGTGATTGTCCATAGCACAGATTGGGCCTCACATCTGCCAATAGTCCAAGCAGTGTTGGACTCTATACGGGAAGCTGGATTTACAGCCAACCCAAAGAAGTGTACTACTGGACAGGAAGAGGCCAAATATCTTGGGTACACTATTGGGAGGGGAGAAATAAAACCCCAAATCAACAAAGTTGAAGCTATACAGAGTTGGCTGCGTCCCAACAGCAAGAAGTAGGTACGAGCATTTTTTGGAATTGCAGCTACTATCAGGGAATTATTCCTTATTTTGCTTCTCTGGCTGTGCCCCTCACCAACTTGATAAAAGGAAAGGAAAGCGTCGTGGTTAAATGGTCCCCAGAGGCTAAAGCAGCGTTCCAGTCACTAAAAAAAGCCCTCTGTAGCCAGCCAGTGTTGTATTCACCCAACTTCTCCAAAGACTTTGTGGTACAAACAGATGCATCAGATGTTGGCTTAGGAGCAGTGTTGTCCCAGGTTTGGAAGGGGGAAGAGCACTCGGTCATTTACCTCAGCAGAAAATTGAAATCTCACTAGGGGAATTACCTTACTATTGAGAAGAAGTGTCTAGCTGTGAAGTGGGCCTTAGATTCCCTTCGCTACTATCTGCTAGGTAGACATTTTGACCTGGTTACTGATCATGCTCCCTTAAAAAGGAGGGCCCAAAACAAGGAGACCAATAGAAGGGTAAGGAAAGGTGGTTCCTGGCTCTACAAGAATTCCACTTTACTGTAAAACAGTGGTCCTCAACCCTGACCTACAGGGCCCACTAACAGGCCAGATTTTAGGTATTACCTTGGGGAGATGCAGACTAGAGTACTACAATCACTGAGCAGCAAATGATATCACCTGGGATGTATTTCAGTTATCTTGAAAATCTGGCCTGTTAGTGGGCCCTGTAGGCCAGGGTTGAGAACCACTGTTGTAAAGCATCGCCCTGGTGTTTCAAATGGGGAATGTGGATGCTTTGTCCCTAGTTCATGCGTGCCTGATTGCTGTTGTTCCAACCCCAAGGTTGAAACAAGAGGGGGTGGGGGGGTCTGTACTGAGGGAGAGGGGTCTATACTGAGGTGGAAGGGGGGGGTCTATACTGAGGGAGGAGAGGGGTCTATACTGAGGTGGAAGGGGTGGGTCTGTATTGAGGGAGAGGGGTCTATACTGAGGGAGGGAGAGGGGTATATACTGAGGTGTAAAGGGGGGGTCTGTACTGAGGGAGAGGGGTCTATACTGAGGTGTCAGGGGGGGTTTGTACTGAGGGAGGGAGAGGGGTCTATACTGAGGTGTCGGGGGGGGGGTCTGTACTGAGGGAGGGAGAGGGGTCTGTACTGAGGTGGAAGGGGTGGGTCTGTATTGAGGGATAGGGGTCTATACTGAGGTGTAAAGGGGGGGTCTGTACTGAGGGAGAGGGGTCTATACTGAGGGAGGGAGAGGGGTCTGTACTGAGGTGGAAGGGGGGGGTCTGTATTGAGGGAGGGAGAGGGGTCTATACTGAGGTGGAAGGGGGGGGTCTGTACTGAGGGAGGGAGAGGGGTCTGTACTGAGGTGGAAGGGGTGGGTCTGTATTGAGGGAGAGGGGTCTATACTGAGGTGTAAAGGGGGGGGTCTGTACTGAGGGAGAGGGGTCTATACTGAGGGAGGGAGAGGGGTCTAAACTGAGGTGGAAGGGGTGGGTCTGTATTGAGGGAGAGGGGTCTATACTGAGGTGTAAAGGGGGGGAGTCTGTACTGAGGGAGAGGGGTCTGTACTGAGGTGGAAGGGGGGGGGGGTTGTACTGAGGGAGGGAGAGGGGTCTATACTGAGGTGTCAGGGGGGGTCTGTACTGAGGGAGGGAGAGGGATCTGTACTGAGGTGGAAGGGGGGGGGGGGTCTGTATTGAGGGAGAGGGGTCTATACTGAGGGAGGGAGAGGGGTCTATACTGAGGTGTCGGGGGGGGGGTCTGTACTGAGGTGGAAGGGGGGGGTTGTACTGAGGGAGGGAGAGGGGTCTATACTGAGGTGGAAGGGGGGGTCTGTACTGAGGGAGGGAGAGGGGTCTGTACTGAGGTGGAAGGGGGGGGTCTGTATTGAGGGAGGGAGAGGGGTCTATACTGAGGTGGAAGGGGGGGGTCTATACTGAGGGAGGAGAGGGGTCTGTACTGAGGTGGAAGGGGTGGGTCTGTATTGAGGGAGAGGGGTCTATACTGAGGTGTAAAGGGGGGGGTCTGTACTGAGGGAGAGGGGTCTATACTGAGGGAGGGAGAGGGGTCTAAACTGAGGTGGAAGGGGTGGGTCTGTATTGAGGGAGAGGGGTCTATACTGAGGTGTAAAGGGGGGGAGTCTGTACTGAGGGAGAGGGGTCTGTACTGAGGTGGAAGGGGGGGGGGTTGTACTGAGGGAGGGAGAGGGGTCTATACTGAGGTGTCAGGGGGGGTCTGTACTGAGGGAGGGAGAGGGATCTGTACTGAGGTGGAAGGGGGGGGTCTGTATTGAGGGAGAGGGGTCTATACTGAGGGAGGGAGAGGGGTCTATACTGAGGTGTCAGGGGGGGGTCTGTACTGAGGTGGAATGGGGGGGTTGTACTGAGGGAGGGAGAGGGGTCTATACTGAGGTGGAAGGGGGGGTCTGTACTGAGGGAGGGAGAGGGGTCTGTACTGAGGTGGAAGGGGGGGGGGGGTCTGTATTGAGGGAGGGAGAGGGGTCTATACTGAGGTGGAAGGGGGGGGGGGTCTGTACTGAGGGAGGGAGAGGGGTCTGTACTGAGGTGGAAGGGGTGGGTCTGTATTGAGGGAGAGGGGTCTATACTGAGGGAGGGAGAGGGGTCTATACTGAGGTGTAAAGGGGGGGAGTCTGTACTGAGGGAGAGAGAGGGGTCTATACTGAGGTGTCAGGGGGGGTCTGTACTGAGGGAGGGAGAGGGGTCTGTACTGAGGTGGAAGGGGGGGGGTTGTACTGAGGGAGGGAGAGGGGTCTATACTGAGGTGTCAGGGGGGGTCTGTATTGAGGGAGGGAGAGGGGTCTATACTGAGGTGGAAGGGGGGGTCTGTACTGAGGGAGGGAGAGGGGTCTGTACTGAGGTGGAAGGGGTGGGTCTGTATTGAGGGAGAGGGGTCTATACTGAGGTGTAAAGGGGGGGAGTCTGTACTGAGGGAGAGGGGTCTGTACTGAGGGAGAGAGAGGGGTCTATACTGAGGTGTCAGGAGGGGTCTGTACTGAGGGAGGGAGAGGGGTCTGTACTGAGGTGGAAGGGGGGGGGTTGTACTGAGGGAGGGAGAGGGGTCTATACTGAGGTGTCAGGGGGGGTCTGTACTGAGGGAGGGAGAGGGGTCTGTACTGAGGTGGAAGGGGGGGGTCTGTATTGAGGGAGGGAGAGGGGTCTATACTGAGGTGTCAGGGGGGTCTGTACTGAGGGAGGGAGAGGGGTCTGTACTGAGGTGGAAGGGGGGGGGGTCTGTATTGAGGGAGGGAGAGGGGTCTATACTGAGGTGGAAGGGGTGGGTCTGTATTGAGGGAGGGAGAGGGGTCTATACTGAGGTGTCAGGGGGGGGGTCTGTACTGAGGGAGGGAGAGGGGTCTGTACTGAGGTGGAAGGGGGGTCTGTATTGAGGGAGAGGGGTCTATACTGAGGTGTCAGGGGGGGTCTGTACTGAGGGAGGGAGAGGGATCTGTACTGAGGTGGAAGGGGGGGGGTCTGTATTGAGGGAGAGGGGTCTATACTGAGGGAGGGAGAGGGGTCTATACTGAGGTGTCAGGGGGGGGTCTGTACTGAGGTGGAAGGGGGGGGGTTGTACTGAGGGAGGGAGAGGGGTCTATACTGAGGTGTCAGGGGGGGTCTGTACTGAGGGAGGGAGAGGGATCTGTACTGAGGTGGAAGGGGGGGGGGTCTGTATTGAGGGAGAGGGGTCTATACTGAGGGAGGGAGAGGGGTCTATACTGAGGTGTCAGGGGGGGGGGTCTGTACTGAGGTGGAAGCGGGGGGGGGTTGTACTGAGGTCGGGAGAGGGGTCTATACTGAGGTGGAAGGGGGGTTCTGTTCTGAGGGAGGGAGAGGGGTCTGTACTGAGGTGGAAGGGGGGGGGGGTCTGTATTGATGGAGGGAGAGGGGTCTATACTGAGGTGGAAGGGGTGGGTCTGTATTGAGGGAGGGAGAGGGGTCTATACTGAGGTGTCAGGGGGGGTCTGTACTGAGGGAGGGAGAGGGGTCTATACTGAGGTGGAAGGGGGGTCTGTATTGAGGGAGAGGGGTCTATACTAAGGGAGCGAGAGGGGTCTAAACTGAGGTGGAAGGGGTGGGTCTGTATTGAGGGAGAGGGGTCTTTACTGAGGGAGGGAGAGGGGTCTAAACTGAGGTGGAAGGGGTGGGTCTGTATTGAGGGAGAGGGGTCTATACTCAGGTGTAAAGGGGGGGGAGTCTGTACTGAGGGAGAGGGGTCTGTACTGAGGTGGAAGGGGGGGTTGTACTGAGGGAGGGAGAGGGGTCTATACTGAGGTGTCAGGGGGGGTCTGTACTGAGGGAGGGAGAGGGATCTGTACTGAGGTGTCAGGGGGGGTCTGTACTGAGGTGGAAGGGGGGGGGGTTGTACTGAGGGAGGGAGAGGGGTCTATACTGAGGTGTCAGGGGGGGTCTGTACTGAGGGAGGGAGAGGGGTCTATACTGAGGTGGAAGGGGGGGTCTGTACTGAGGGAGGGAGAGGGGTCTGTACTGAGGTGGAAGGGGGGGTTGTACTGAGGGAGGGAGAGGGGTCTATACTGAGGTGTCAGGGGGGGTCTGTACTGAGGGAGGGAGAGGGGTCTATACTGAGGTGGAAGGGGGGGTCTGTACTGAGGGCGGGAGAGGGGTCTGTACTGAGGTGGAAGGGGGGGTCTGTATTGAGGGAGGGCGAGGGGTCTATACTGAGGTGTCAGGGGGGGGGTCTGTACTGAGGGAGGGAGAGGGGTCTGTACTGAGTGGAAGGGGGGTCTGTATTGAGGGAGAGGGGTCTATACTGAGGTGTCAGGGGGGGTCTGTACTGAGGGAGGGAGAGGGATCTGTACTGAGGTGGAAGGGGGGGGGGGTCTGTATTGAGGGAGAGGGGTCTATACTGAGGGAGGGAGAGGGGTCTATACTGAGGTGTCAGGGGGGGGTCTGTACTGAGGTGGAAGGGGGGGGTTGTACTGAGGGAGGGAGAGGGGTCTATACTGAGGTGTCAGGGGGGGTCTGTACTGAGGGAGGGAGAGGGATCTGTACTGAGGTGGAAGGGGGGGGGGTCTGTATTGAGGGAGAGGGGTCTATACTGAGGGAGGGAGAGGGGTCTATACTGAGGTGTCAGGGGGGGGGGTCTGTACTGAGGTGGAAGCGGGGGGGGGTTGTACTGAGGTCGGGAGAGGGGTCTATACTGAGGTGGAAGGGGGGTTCTGTTCTGAGGGAGGGAGAGGGGTCTGTACTGAGGTGGAAGGGGGGGGGTCTGTATTGATGGAGGGAGAGGGGTCTATACTGAGGTGGAAGGGGTGGGTCTGTATTGAGGGAGGGAGAGGGGTCTATACTGAGGTGTCAGGGGGGGTCTGTACTGAGGGAGGGAGAGGGGTCTATACTGAGGTGGAAGGGGGGTCTGTATTGAGGGAGAGGGGTCTATACTAAGGGAGCGAGAGGGGTCTAAACTGAGGTGGAAGGGGTGGGTCTGTATTGAGGGAGAGGGGTCTTTACTGAGGGAGGGAGAGGGGTCTAAACTGAGGTGGAAGGGGTGGGTCTGTATTGAGGGAGAGGGGTCTATACTCAGGTGTAAAGGGGGGGGGGGTCTGTACTGAGGGAGAGGGGTCTGTACTGAGGTGGAAGGGGGGGTTGTACTGAGGGAGGGAGAGGGGTCTATACTGAGGTGTCAGGGGGGGTCTGTACTGAGGGAGGGAGAGGGATCTGTACTGAGGTGTCAGGGGGGGGTCTGTACTGAGGTGGAAGGGGGGGGTTGTACTGAGGGAGGGAGAGGGGTCTATACTGAGGTGTCAGGGGGGGTCTGTACTGAGGGAGGGAGAGGGGTCTATACTGAGGTGGAAGGGGGGGTCTGTACTGAGGGAGGGAGAGGGGTCTGTACTGAGGTGGAAGGGGGGGTTGTACTGAGGGAGGGAGAGGGGTCTATACTGAGGTGTCAGGGGGGGTCTGTACTGAGGGAGGGAGAGGGGTCTATACTGAGGTGGAAGGGGGGGTCTGTACTGAGGGCGGGAGAGGGGTCTGTACTGAGGTGGAAGGGGGGGGTCTGTATTGAGGGAGGGCGAGGGGTCTATACTGAGGTGGAAGGGGGGGGGGGTCTGTACTGAGGGAGGGAGAGGGGTCTGTACTGAGGTGGAAGGGGTGGGTCTGTATTGAGGGAGAGGGGTCTATACTGAGGGAGGGAGAGGGGTCTATACTGAGGTGTAAAGGGGGGGGGAGTCTGTACTGAGGGAGAGGGGTCTGTACTGAGGGAGAGAGAGGGGTCTGTACTGAGGGAGAGAGAGGGGTCTATACTGAGGTGTCAGGGGGGGTCTGTACTGAGGGAGGGAGAGGGGTCTGTACTGAGGTGGAAGGGGGGGGGGTTGTACTGAGGGAGGGAGAGGGGTCTATACTGAGGTGTCAGGGGGGGTCTGTACTGAGGGAGGGAGAGGGGTCTGTACTGAGGTGGAAGGTGGGTCTG
Source organism: Pelophylax lessonae (assembly GCF_965119305.1). Classification (NCBI taxonomy): domain Eukaryota; kingdom Metazoa; phylum Chordata; class Amphibia; order Anura; family Ranidae; genus Pelophylax; species Pelophylax lessonae. The sequence goes on from NC_138769.1 coordinate 99,672,681, forward strand.
TATTGAGGGAGGGAGAGGGGTCTATACTGAGGTGGAAGGGGTGGGTCTGTATTGAGGGAGGGAGAGGGGTCTATACTGAGGGAGGGAGAGGGGTCTAAACTGAGGTGGAAGGGGTGGGTCTGTATTGAGGGAGAGGGGTCTATACTGAGGTGTAAAGGGGGGGGAGTCTGTACTGAGGGAGAGGGGTCTGTACTGAGGTGGAAGGGGGGGGTTGTACTGAGGGAGGGAGAGGGGTCTATACTGAGGTGTCAGGGGGGGGTCTGTACTGAGGGAGGGAGAGGGATCTGTACTGAGGTGGAAGGGGGGGTCTGTATTGAGGGAGAGGGGTCTATACTGAGGGAGGGAGAGGGGTCTATACTGAGGTGTCAGGGGGGGGGGTCTGTACTGAGGTGGAAGGGGGGGGGGTTGTACTGAGGGAGGGAGAGGGGTCTATACTGAGGTGTCAGGGGGGGTCTGTACTGAGGGAGGGAGAGGGATCTGTACTGAGGTGGAAGGGGGGGGGTCTGTATTGAGGGAGAGGGGTCTATACTGAGGGAGGGAGAGGGGTCTATACTGAGGTGTCAGGGGGGGTCTGTACTGAGGTGGAAGGGGGGGGGGTTGTACTGAGGGAGGGAGAGGGGTCTATACTGAGGTGGAAGGGGGGTTCTGTACTGAGGGAGGGAGAGGGGTCTGTACTGAGGTGGAAGGGGGGGGTCTATATTGAGGGAGGGAGAGGGGTCTATACTGAGGTGTCAGGGGGGGTCTGTACTGAGGGAGGGAGAGGGGTCTGTACTGAGGTGGAAGGGGGGTCTGTATTGAGGGAGAGGGGTCTATACTGAGGGAGGGAGAGGGGTCTAAACTGAGGTGGAAGGGGTGGGTCTGTATTGAGGGAGAGGGGTCTATACTCAGGTGTAAAGGGGGGGAGTCTGTACTGAGGGAGAGGGGTCTGTACTGAGGTGGAAGGGGGGGGGGGTTGTACTGAGGGAGGGAGAGGGGTCTATACTGAGGTGTCAGGGGGGGGTCTGTACTGAGGGAGGGAGAGGGATCTGTACTGAGGTGTCAAGGGGGGGGTCTGTACTGAGGTGGAAGGGGGGGGTTGTACTGAGGGAGGGAGAGGGGTCTATACTGAGGTGGAAGGGGGGGGGTCTGTATTGAGGGAGGGAGAGGGGTCTATACTGAGGTGTCAGGGGGGTCTGTATTGAGGGAGAGGGGTCTATACTGAGGGAGGGAGAGGGGTCTATACTGAGGTGTCAGGGGGGGTTTGTACTGAGGGAGGGAGATGGGTCTATACTGAGGTGTAAAGGGGGGGGGGGGAGTCTGTACTGAGGGAGGGGAAGGGAGGGGGGTCTGGTCTATACTGAGGTGGAAGAGGGAGGGGGGGGGGGGTGACGCAATGTTTTTTCCGCCCTGTGACGCTCCTGGAGTGGGGGAAGAACCGATAATGACATAACTGGAGCTCGGCCAGCCAGGGCTGTGAGGAAGCAGAAGCGAAACCACGTGATCCGCCCCCGGACTCTTGAAGAAGGGAAAGAGCTCTACAAGGCAGGGGCACGTGACCGAACTCCCTCCCCTACAGCTGTCACTCAGGGGTGTTCCGCCAATTAGATTGCCTTGTCGCTGGAGGGGGAGGCGGGGACACCGAGCAAGCCTGTGTGCTTCCTGGAAATGACACAGATGGGAGTCGGAGGAGGTGCAGGTAATGTGCTTCTGTTTACATCTGCTACGTGTGTTGTATGTATGCTCGGTGTTATACATATATATAATATACACTCACAGTACTCAGACCTCCTGCTGGTTTCCAGCATCCCCTGTCTCTGGGTACAGTCAGTGCTGCTCCACCCTGAGGTCAGTTATAGGTGAAGTGTGGAGAGTTGTTTGTCTATGGACTCCCCAGGCTGCTCAGTTTGTAACCCCCCCCCCCCCCCTGCAGTCTCCCTGTTCCTCCAATTGCATTCTTCATAATATAAATCCTATTAGGAAGTGTGGTGACCCCCCCCCCCCCAATATAATGATAGGAGGGATCTCCAGTCTATTGGTTTCCTGGCTGTCATGCTGATCCTCTGTCTTGGCTGACATTCCCTCCCTTAGCAGACATTAGTAGTCACATGTGAGTCATCCCAATGAATGTCCTGCCCTCGGGTTGCACCGATACTGAACATTGCTGTGATACCTAAAACCGATCATTTTGCGGTGTGGTTTGAACCCATATAAAAGGAATGGGCTTAAATCGCACTGCAGAGAATCGCATGCGAGTTGAACACAAATGCAATGTGATTCCTGACCAAATGAAATGCAATTTCCCTGACCGCTCCTGTGTGATCCCAGGCTTGTCGTAGTGACTTCAGTCTGGATTCATATGGGGGGGGGGGGGGTGGGGACCGTTTGCAATTCAGACAGTTACCTCGTTGCATTCCTGTTTGAATTGCATGCGATTGTTTGCAGTGCAATTTGGGTCCATTCATTTTATATGGGCTCAAATCGCACTGCAAAGGTGTCGGTGAGCCAATAATCCATGCTGGTTCACACTATTGCGATGACAGACATCGCATGTGATTCAGAGCGCACTGCTCCTAAAATTACACGCGATAGCGGTGCAAATGCAGCCATACAGTTTGTATGGCTGAATTCACACCACAATCGCAGGGAACTCGCAAAGGACACTTTTTTTTTTGGTCCGCAGCAGAATCGGATTGCATGGTTCACACTAGTGCAATCCGATTCCTGTGCACTGCGATATGCGATCTGATCTGGGGGTGTCGTTAACTTTGAATTGACACCCCCGGCGATTCTCATATGGCAGTGTGAACTGCCTGTGCTGCGAATGCGATGCGGGAACACTCAGTAGATTCGCAGTGTTCCCACATCACAATAATGTGAACCGGGACTAATTGTATTATTGCAACCCTAGTGTGGACCTTCCCTGCCCAATAACAACAGCAGGGACGATTCCTCCTTTCACCTCGTGGTGTTTTTTTTTTTTTTTATGAATCGCCTCTGGTGACTGATCGAGGGGGAAAAAAAAAAAAAACTCCCTTTTATGGCTAGCTTTAAGCCTCGTACACACGCAACGATTATCGGCCGTCCGATCGGCCGTCTTTTGTCCAGTGTTGTTTTGTTGGTTGAAATGTGCTCTAGACTGCACACAAATTTTCTCGGCCAACAAAAATCTACTTCAGAAGTGATGTCATGTGCTGGTTTACTTTCCTTGTCTTCTCTGAGCATGCCCAGTCTTGCTCATCTGATTTTTGTCTGCCGAAATCTGTACTGACTGACGGAAAATCGGCCGTTCTGTTGACGGCCAACAAAAATTTTATAGCCTGCACACCAGATTTTGTTCAGCCGAAAAGTCGCAGTCGGTTGTCGGAAGCATCATACTAACAAGCCGACAATTGGCCGATCGGACGTTGGCCGAAAGTTCACAGCCAACAATCGTTGCGTGTGTACGAGGCACTAGGCACGGGTTAGGTAGCCCCCACCCCCTTCATGGAAGCATCCTGGGAAGGTTACATCACTAGTCCCTTTCAGGGAGATCTTTCTAAAGTGCAAGATCTCCAGAGGGAGAGGATTTCCCTCCCCCAAGATTCATTTATGTATTACAGGTGCCTGTATAGAGCCATCGATTCATGCAGTGCTTTACATGTATATTAAACAGTCACATTTTTTCCATTTTTTTGATGTGTAGGCAGATAGTGCTGATTTTCCACTGCACCCGAGGGGTGGGGGGGGGGGGGTGTAGGTGGGATGGGGGGGGGCACCGTCAGAAATCATGGGGGCCCATACAGTCCTCCTAACAGCGCCCTGTGTACAACATTACACTCCTTTGTTGAAAAATGAATTTCCTCTTGATGTCTTAGAAGATTTTGCAGAATCTTGTATAATCTCTAGGAAGGAAAGGCTTTTTTTTTTTTCTTCTCAACAGATGAGTGTAGTGTGGCTCAGTGTGAAGTGAGGTGCAGGTATCGTTATAAGGAAGGAGAAAGCAGCTATTGATGACATTTACTTTCTAACCACTTCCAGACCGCTCACCGTATATATACTGTGGCAGGGGGTGGTCCCGGCTGCGCAAAATTATGTATAGTAGGTACGTGATTTTGTGCAGGGGTTCAGGGGGGGGGGGTGGGGGATGTGATTAGACACATCAGGAGCCAATCAGTGGGTCCGGTGACTGCGATCGTACAAGAAGAATGACAGAACGGCTGTCTGCCTATGTAAAGAAGGCGGACGGCTGTTCTGTGTTTCAGCTTAGATCTCACTCTTCCTCTGTAACAGATTTCTCTTTTCCTCTAGTCCAGGGATTCCCAAACTATGGCCCTCCAGTTGTTCAGGAACTACAATTCCCATCATGCCTAGTCATGTCTGTGAATGTCAGAGTTTTACAATGCCTCATAGGATGTGTAGTTCTGCAACAGCTGCAGGGCCGTCGTTTGGGAATCCCTGCTCTAGCACATCCAATCCCCCACACAGTTAGAAAGCACTCCCTAGCAGCACACTTCACCCCTTGATAACCCCTTCCCTGCCAGTGTTATTTATACAGTAACAGTGCTTTTATTTATTTTATTTTTTTTAGCATTGATCTCACTGGTCCTCAAAAACTGTCACTCAGGCCCCGTTCACACTGGGGCGACGCTACTTCCCGGGGCGACCTCACAGGTCGCGGTGTGTAGCTCGCACTGCGACCTCGGAGCGGCCGGCACGGACTTCATAACATTGAAGTCAATGCAGGTCGCTCCGGGTCGCCCCAAAGAAGCTCCGGACCCTTTTTCTAAGTCGGAGCGACTTGTGTCGCTCCTATTAGAACGGGTCCACAGCTTCTCTGTGGAAGGTGACCTACGGCGACCAGGTCGCCCCAGTGTGAACGGGGGCTTACGCCCCGTACACACATACCGATTGTCGGCCGTAAATATTCGGCCAACGTCCGATCGGCCGATTGTCGGCTTGTTAGTATGATGCTTCCGACAACCGACTGCGACTTTGTGGCCGAACAGAATCTGGTGTGCAGGCTATAAAATTTTTGTAGGCCAACAAAGAACGGCCGATTGTTCGTCAGTCAGTAGACTGGGCATGCTCAGAAAAGAAAAAACACACGGAAAGTTAACCATCACATGACATCACTTCTGCAGTCGGTTGTTGTTGGCCGACAAAATTCGTGTGCAGTCTTTAGCACTTTTCAACCGACAGGACAGCACCGGACAAAAGACGGCCAAACGGTCGGCCGACAATCGGTGCGTGTGTACGGGGCTTTAGTGTCAGATTTGTCCACTGCAATGTCGCAGTCCCACTAAAAATCGCTGATTGCTGCCATTACTAGTAAAAACAATTTTTAAAAAATGCCATAAATCTATCCCATGGTTTTTAGACGCTATAACCTTTGCGCAAACCAAAATACACTTATTAGGATTTTTTTTTTACCAAAAATATGTAGCAGAATATATATTGGCCTAAATTTAAAGAAAAGATTTGATTTTTTAAAAAAAAAAATTATTGGGACTGTTTTATATCGGAATGTAAAAAAATGTTCTTTTCGAAATTGTTGGTCTTTTTTGTTTATAGCGCAAAAAATAAAAACCACTGAGGTGATCAAATAGAACCAAAAGAAAGGTCTATTTGTGGGAAATAAAGACATTAATTTTATTTGGGTACAGCATCGCACCACTACGCAATTTTCAGTTAAAGCAACGCAGTGCCGTATCGCAAATAATGGCCTGGTCATTTTAAAACCTTCTGGAGCTGAAGTGGTTAAAAATGGCAGAGTGGGTTTCCGTCCGGCAGTGGGGAAAGAGCGCTGAGATGGGGGACAGTAGAAGAAAGGGGTAAGTACTACTGACTTTGTTAGTTTTACTAAATAGATTGCATTATTGTATTCGGGTTCATAAAAGTAGAAAAAGGTGAGGTATGACTCAGGAAAATGGGGGTAAGTATACATTTTTTTTTTTCTTACATATATATTTTACAACTACTTTCAGTAGGTGAGTTGTAAAGTGGCAGGGGCCTGTGCAATTTGAGTGAACCGTTTTACTGCAGGGCCTGCTTTAATATGACAAGGTATAGGAGAGATGTACAATAAAAGAGATGTATGGGATGGGATTCTGTTTCTCCCCCCCCCCCCCCCATATTCATATTTACCTTGGTGGATGCAGCATCTGTCCCCCGGTGCCTCTGCACTGAGAACCAATCGATGGAACACTGTCGATCGCTCAGTTCTGACAGCTCCCAGGGCAGAGTTGCTGACTGTCATTCATCAGCTCTCTGCTCTGCTCCCCCCCCCCCCCCTCACTCACTGGAGCGCTGGGCTGTGGAGGGTTGGGGAGTGGCTGGCTCAGGCTCTCAGTGGCTAAAATACATAACCAGTAAATAATTGTCATCGACCCAGTGATTGTATATACCTAAAAATGTGCATCATAAATAATACTTGTGTGTCAATCCAAAGTGTCCTTAGAAAAGTGATCCATAAAGTTCAGAAAAGGTGAGAATTGGATAGGCTATCCGCCAGGATTCCTTCCCTGTAGTTGTTGTGAAGTATAAAATAAAGCACACTGGGCTGTTGGAGGAATGAATAAATTGCCAACTAACCAGATGCAGTTGATCTTACTTGCTATACAGCAATAATTAAAAATGAAAAGTGCCCCCGTATACGCGTGCTCGCACGTGGAAGCGAAAACATGCGTTCTCCGCGGCCACATATGTAAACGGCGTGCAATCCATACATGTGAGGTTATTGCCGGGAACGTTAGAGTGAGAGCAACAATTATAGCCCAAGACCTCCACTGTAGCTCTAAACTAATAACTTGTAAAAGTTTTAAAGCATCGCCTATAGAGATTTTTAAGTACCGAAGTTTGGCATCATTCCGTGTGCGCAATTTGAAAGCGTGACATGTTGGGTATCTATTTACTCGGAGTAACATCGTCTTTCACATTATACAAAAAAATTGGGCTAACTTAAAGCGGAGTTCCGGGCACAAAAACTAACTTTTTTTTGTTGTGCCCATCCGCTTGGTCTCCCTCACCTGAAAAGGAATTGGATAGTTAGGCATTTTTTTTTTTCACTCACCTTGTAATTGTAGATAGAAAATACTCACCTATTCTTCACTTCCTCCCTCTGTGCCGCGGCTCCGACATCACTTCCTGTCTTGCGATGATTCCTGGGAGCTGAACGTCATCGCTCCCAGGAATCAATGCGACGGCACCGGCCCCGCTCGTCACTTCCAGGGCGACGCCGCATTCCCCGCTAAACAGCTTCTGGGCATGCCCAGAAGCTGTGGAGGAATGCAGCGCCGCCCCGGAAGTGACGAGAGGGGCCGGTGCAGGCACATTCTGGGACAAGAAGACGCGGAAGAGGACGCCAAAGAGGATCACGCTGGCTTCAGCTGCCCACAACAGAGATGGCAACGCTGGAGAAGAAATTTTAAAAGTGAGTATTTCTTCTTGCAGGTAAGTGCGAACCGGGACAGATCAGAGGCTAGCCATTGTGGAATGTACTAGCCCTGACTGTCCCGGGGGTATGTTTGTTGAAAAATGGTTTCTGTGCCCGGAACTCCGCTTTAAGTGTTTTTTTTTTTTTTTTTTTATTCCAAAAAAAGAACGCGTTTGAAAAATTTCTGCGCAAATACCGTGTGACATAAAAACTTGCAACGACTGCCATTTTATTCCCTAGGGTCTCTGCTAACAAAAAAAAATAAATATACGTTTGGGGGTTCCGAGTAATTTTCTAGCAAAAAAGAAAAAAAATTTCCATGTAGGAGCAGAATGCCAGAAATCATCCAGTATGGAAGTGGTTAAAATCGCATGACAAGTCGCACCCTACTTGTGCCTATGGAACTGTTCAAATTGATGTGACTCCAAATTGAACCGATTTTGATAGTGTGGCGGGGAATCAAGCGCTAACTGACACTTACTGGGAGGAATGCTAACTGACTAATTGACACTGACGTCACTAGTGCCACTAATACAGTGGTCAGTGATAGTACTAAAGACACTGGCTGGGAGGGGGTTAACATCTAGGGGTTAACTGTGTGCCCAACAAGTGCAACCTGTGCTGCTTTTACGAACTGATCTGGCTGCTTTTTTCTGGAGGTCAAGTGGGTAAATGATAGGGGTGGAGAAATGTGCATCATCATCCTCCATGCCCAAGAAAAAGGCCTATAAATATTGAAGTAAGTTATTCCAGGGGATGGTGGGCATCATGTCCGCTGCACCACAGACAGTAAGTGATGGGGAGGACACAAACAGGAGTGAGTCAGTGGAATTGGGTAAAATGGAGACTAAAAAAAAGAAAAAGCAAAATGTAATCAGGTAACTGTGCTATGAATTCCTGGAACAGAGGTGGTGCTAGGGATGTGGGAGATCGGATTTTGTTGCCAGGGAATATATAAACAGGAAATGGGACAGTGGATCTGAGATTCTCACTGGACTGGAATCATTTTTATTATACAGGATTTATATAGCGCCAGCAGTTTCTTCAGCACTTTACAAAATAAATGAAGTCTTTCAGTACAGTTGCAAAACATTTCAGGAGACGGCGATAGGAGGGCCCTGCTTAAGGGGGTTTACAGTATAAAAGCTAAGGGAAGTGATTCAGAAACTAAAGTTCGGCTGCTGTTTGCTGCGAGCAGGCAGGTTTTTTTGTGTTTGTTTTTTTTTTTGTTTTTTTTTGCAGAAGCGACATGGGGTTTATTTAGAAAGGCCCCTTTCGCACATACGGTCCGTTCAGTTCTTCAGTCACGTCAAAATTTTCCATCCGTTTTTCCTCCGTTGTCACCTGTTTTTCCTCCGTTGTCACCTGTTTTTCCTCCGTTGTCACCTGTTTTTTCCTCCGTTGTCACCTGTTTTTTCCTCCGTTGTCACCTGTTTTTTCCTCCGTTGTCACCTGTTTTTTCCTCCGTTGTCACCTGTTTTTTCCTCCGTTGTCACCTGTTTTTTCCTCCGTTGTCACCTGTTTTTTCCTCCGTTGTCACCTGTTTTTTCCTCCGTTGTCACCTGTTTTTTCCTCTGTTGTCATCCGTTTTTCATCCGATCCGTTTTTTTGACGGATTAAAAATAGGGCATTCATCCGTTCAAAAAAACGGACATTGACGGAAGCGGATGAAAACGATGTTAATTGATGATCATCCATTTTTACACAGAGATACATTGATGTCCGTTTTTTCATCTGTCAACGGATGGATGAAAAACGGACAAACGCACAGCATGTGTGAAAGGGGCCTAAAACTGGAGAATTTAGAATCTGGTGCAGCTGTGCACAGTGGCCAATTAGCTTCTAACTTCAGCTTGTTCAATTAAGGCCCCTTTCACACATACGGATGAAAAACGGACATCAATGCATCTCTATGTAAAAACGGATGATCATCAACATCCGTTTTCATCCGCTTCCGTTAATGTCCATTTTTTGGAACGGATGAATGCCCTATTTTTCATCCGTCAAAAAAAAACCGGATCGGACGAAAAACGGATGTAAACGGACAAACGGTCCGTTTTTTGCATTGGTAGTGGATGTAAAAAAAAAAACGGATGAAAAACTGATACATTTTGACGTGACTGAACTGATGAACTGAACGGACCGTATGTGAAAGGGGCCTAAAGTGGAACTTCACCCATAACTTATTACCACTTGCCTACTGGGCACCTAAACCCCCCTCCCTGCCCAGGCCAATTCTCAGCTTTTAGCACTGTTGCACTTTAAATGACAATTGCGCAGTCATGCAACATTGTGCCCAAATGCATCATTTTTTTTTTTTTTTTTTTTTTTAACCACTTTCAGACAGAGGATTTTAACGGACAATTGCACGGTCGTGCGACGCTGTACCTAAATAAAATTGACGTTCTTTTTTTCCCACAAATAGAGCTTTCTTTCTCTATCGCTCATTGACAGACGTAGTCTTCTTGATTCTCAAGAGCTGGGTTATGTTGTCTCCGCAGGAGTAGGACTAGGCAGAATGACAAAACGTTCTGGCTCCACCCTAGGGGGCAGTCCCTGAGGATATATCCTCCCTCTCTCTGCTACAGGGAATCAGTTTTTTTCTGTCTAGTCAGGAGTAAGGACCTAAGTTCCTTGCTGGGATCTTTTGGTCCTGGCAAGACTTTTTTTCTTTAAGAAAAAGACATTTTTTAGGTAGTTTTCTCCAGTGTTTTTTTCCTGTGAGATCTTCAAGCAAAAATGCCGGACTGGGCGACACTTGTGGTCACCCCAGCCGGCCTACGAGCGCGTGCAGACCAGGCATTGCGCTTGGTCGGCCGCGACATATTCAAGTAAGTATGCGGGGCCGGGCGACGGGCTGGATGTGAGATCCAGTGGTCACCCCGGTTTCTGCCTAAAGACGCGTGCAGACCAGTGCGCTGAGTCGGCCGCGACGGAGTCCCAGTAAAGGGACTGACTTTGCGAGTTAAAAGCTCGCTTGGACGCCAGGGCCAGAGAGTCGAGGCGTCCACAAACCCCCACCTCGGTGGAGAGGGTATTATGAAGAGAGGGTGCCTGTCGGTTCGGTATGGTGAGTAAAACGTTCCCTTTTTTTCCTCATTTATGAGGCAGTATATATTATGGGCCCCTCCATATATGGTCAGTATATATCTGACACTTACAAGTCCCCCTTGTAATACAGCATGTGTTTGTGGGAAGTGGACTTGGTTCAAGAGCTAACACTCTACCCAGCAGACTGTAACATTACAGCAAACATAGGAGGTATAATCCTACCTTATGTGCAGTGTATCTCTGTAGATCCATATGTCACCTCTCAGCAGAGTGCAGGTGGATGTGCTGGGAAGACGATATCGGCGGTCCGCCGCCATTTTGCCGTAGACCGAATGCATGTATGTCCTCAGGTCACGCCGGCCGCCATGTTTTTGGAGTCTTATGTCTCTTCTATGGGGGCGGCCATGTTTTGTGAGCCCAGCTTCCTCGTGGAGGGCTGGGAACGCCCGAAGGCGTACACAGGGGGCGGAGCCACGCCTTCTGCCCGGGAAAAAGCAAACAGCTCCTTCCAGTCTGTGTAAGACAGACGCTGGCTGCAGTTTGTTGGAAACTGCACTGCATCGGTTGGTGAGCCTTGGGGGTCCCTCTCTCTCTCTCTGGGATCGAGAAGCAGGTACTCTGAGGGGCGCTATTGCGCTAGGGGGAGACACACAAAAAAAAAAAAAAAAAAGAGTTTTTTTGTTTATTGCTGGCAAAAAGTGTCCTGTATTAACATGGACCCTGCCACTCATGTATCTCCTCCGGATCCCCTCGAGGGGTCTGCGGGATCCTCCAGCACCCCATTGACAATTGAATCTTTGTCAGCCATTATGGAAACTTTTGTGTCCCGGGTGGAAGTGGCTTGTCAGGGACAGGGCGCAAGAAAGCGACCCCCGCCTAACCCCTTATTATCTGAAACCTCGGATTCAGACTCTGAGCCTATTTCTGCAGTTGCAAGTACTTCATCTGGTATTGGTGTCTCGGGTCCTGTCTCTTCAGACAGTGAGGAGGATGTTTCGGCATCTGCCATAGCCCGAGAGGAAGCGTTGGTAAACGCACTCATTGTATCTGTTCAAGAGACTTTAAGGTTACAGGGTATTCCATCAGAAATAGCTGAAACTGAGATCCCTTTTGGGACTAAAAAGCGCATCAAAGTGGCAAAGGTTTTTCCATTGCCCAAATGTTTTGGCAATCCAATCGATGAAGAATGGCGTCTGCCAAAACGCACTTTTAATATTTCCAAACGCATTGACAGGCGTTATCCGTTTGAGGAAACCCTTATTGAGAAATGGACAGAACCACCTGTGGTGGATTCACCAATTGCTAGATTGAATAAAGCCACGGTTATTCCTTTAGAAGACGCTCCGTCTTTTAAAGATCCAGTGGATCGCAAGATAGAAGCTATGTCTCGCACCATGTTTTCCTTGATTGGATCAGCTTTCAGGCCAATAATTGCTATTGGTCTGGTTTCGCAGGCTGTAACTGAATGGACCAAGTGGTTACGCCGGGACTTAGAAGAAGTCCCTCAGGCGGTATCAGATTTGTTGGAACAAATGATACAGGGGTTACAGTTTGTATGTGATGCGGCGTTAGACGCCACTCCATTAATGGCGCGAGCATCAGTCTCAGCAGTGGTTCTCAGGCGTACACTGTGGCTAAAAGGTTGGATAGCCGACCAAGGTTCCAAAAAAGCATTGGCTAATATCCCCTTTTCAGGAGAACGTCTATTTGGAGCCAACTTAGATGAGATCATTAAGGATCTCACCGGTGGAAAAAGCACCTTTTTACCGCAAAATTTTAAAGGTAGAGGAACTCGTCAAAGACGAGGGCCTTCTTTTTCTGCTCACAAGAGGTTTTTTCGTCCAGCGGGTGAAAAAACTAAGTCCTCCAAGGTTCCTACAGGAGGCGTCAGGGGTCGTTGGTCGGGCAAGCAAAAGCCCGCCCCCTCCAGACCTGAAGATAAACCATCCAAAGCCTGAAGGTGCGCCCCCACCCATAACTGGGGTGGGGGGACGTCTTCGCCGGTTCCCGGATCCATGGCTTTCCAGAATCCCGGACAAATGGGTTTGCGAAGTCATAAAGTCAGGGTACAAGATCGAGTTTCGATCTCTCCCACCGGCGCGATTCTTCCCTTCCAATATCCGACTATCTCCGGATCGTCTAGAAGATCTGCGGAGAGCAGTCACAGATCTACTACAACAAGGAGTGGTAGTCCACGTTCCTTGGACAGAACGGTTTCAAGGGTTTTATTCAAACCTGTTTACAATACCCAGGAAAGAGGGCAAAGTGCGTCCAATTCTGGACTTAAGAGCACTCAATTCTTTCGTCAACATAAGAAGATTCAGAATGGAGTCCATTCGCACGGTAGCAGCCTTCCTGCATCCAGGGGATGTCCTAGCGTCCATAGACATCAAGGACGCCTATCTTCACATTCCCATTTTCGCAGGACATCAGCGTTTTCTACGCTTGTCCGTAGAGGAGAACCACTATCAGTTTGTGGCGTTACCTTTCGGTCTCGCCACGGCTCCGCGGGTCTTCACAAAAGTGTTGGCCCCAATGTTGGCACTTCTGCGCCAAAGAGGTATATCGATTCTAGGTTACCTAGACGATCTTCTGCTTCATGCAGAGTCTCCTCAGACCTTGCTACAAAACATAGAAATTACTATGATTTCTTTACAGGAATTCGGGTGGCTGGTGAACCAGCAAAAGTCTTTTCTGGTTCCCACCCAGAGGCTCGAATATCTGGGTCTAATTCTAGACACAGTCAGGACAAGAGTGTTTCTTCCGGTAGGGAAACTTCGAAAGATTCAATCAGCAGTCCAGTTGTTACTGTCCAACAACTGGTCTTCCCTTCGGACTTGCATGAGGGTTCTGGGGTTGATGGTGGCTTCCTTCGAAGCAGTCCCATTTGCCCAGTCCCATACCCGAATTCTTCAGCAAGAGATTCTCCTCAGATGGAATCGGAATCCGGAATCCCTGGACAATCAGATACGATTGAGCAAACAGACCAGAGAGTCTCTGGTTTGGTGGCTTCGGTCTCCAATGCTCAGCCAGGGAAAGTCATTTCTGCCAATATATTGGACGATAGTGACCACGGATGCCAGTCTATCCGGATGGGGAGGAATTCTCGGTCAATTATCTGCCCAGGGACTTTGGTCCCCGGAAGAATCCAGATTACCGATAAATGTATTGGAACTGAGAGCGATCAGACTTTGTCTGATTCACTGGACCGAGCAGCTCCAGGGCAGCCCGGTTCGGATCCAGTCGGACAATGCCACGGCCGTGGCTTATGTCAATCACCAGGGGGGCACCAAGAGTGTCCGAGCGGCCAAGGAAGTGGCTTGCATTCTTCGCTGGGCGGAACGATTTGTTCCAGCAATCTCTGCGGTGTTCATTCCGGGGGTGGAGAATTGGCAGGCAGATTATCTCAGCCGTCAGACCCTGGATCAGGGGGAATGGTCCCTCCATCCAGACGTTTTCCACCAGTTGTGCCTACGGTGGGGCACCCCGGATGTGGATCTGTTGGCATCACGATTCAACAGGAAAGTTCAGAGATTCATGGCTCGCTCCCGCGATCCTCTAGCAGAAACCGCAGACGCACTGATCGCCCCGTGGGGGCAATACCAGCTAATATATGCCTTCCCTCCTCTCGCGTTACTGCCAAGACTTCTTCGCAGGGTAGAGGAGGAAGGAATCCCAGTAATCCTGGTAGCTCCGGACTGGCCTCGTCGAGCTTGGTACGCCGACATGGTCAGACTGGTGGCGGACGTCCCGTGGAGACTTCCTCTCAGAGAGGATCTACTGTCTCAGGGACCGATCTTCCATCCTGCTTTACGATCGCTGGCTTTAACGGCCTGGCTATTGAGACCCAGGTGCTGAAGGACAAAGGTTTGTCAGCTTCAGTTATTCCTACTCTAGTTGAAGCAAGGAAAGCGACTTCCAGAAAGATTTATCATCGCACATGGAAGTCCTACATTGCATGGTGTGAACCTTTGGGGTTCCGTCCTCGGTCTTATTCGATTAGTCGAATATTGGCTTTTCTGCAACAAGGGGTTGAGCAGAAACTGGCCTTGAGTACTATCAAGGGTCAGGTCTCAGCATTAGCCATCTTCTTTCAGAAGCCTTTGGCTACTCATTCCTTGGTGCGGAATTTCATCCAGGGGGTGCGACATCTGGCTCCGCCAGTGCACGCGCCGTTACCCCCCTGGGATCTTAATTTAGTGTTGTCGGTTCTTCAGAAACCTCCCTTTGAAGATATTAGGGAGATTCCTCTACCCACGTTGTCCCAGAAGGTGGCCTTCTTGGTGGCTATTACTTCTGCACGCAGGGTGTCAGAACTGGCCGCATTATCTTGTCGTTCACCATATCTGGTGGTTCATAGAGATAAGGTGGTTCTTCGTCCGAATCCATCCTTCCTACCAAAAGTAGTTTCAGAATTTCATCTGAATGAAGAAATTGTATTACCTTCCCTGTGTCCTAAGCCCAGTCATCCTCGGGAATTTGCTTTGCACTCCTTGGATGTGGTCCGGGCGATCAGGGTATACTTGAAAACGACAGACTCGTTTCGCAAGACGGATTCACTTTTTGTGATCCCAGATGGACCCAAAAAGGGGTTGCCTGCATCTGCCGCGACCATTTCCAGATGGATCAGACAGACGGTAGTGCAGGCTTATTCTATTAAGGGTCGGGAGCCCCCGTTCCCTGTTAAGGCGCACTCCACTCGGGCACTTAGTGCGTCATGGGCCTTTCGCCATCAGGCGTCAGTGGTCCAGGTGTGCAAGGCGGCTACCTGGTCGTCGGTGCATACCTTCTCAAAACATTATAAAGTTGATGTAATGGCATCGTCTGATGCCTCATTTGGCCGCAAGGTTTTGCAGGCCGCAATTTGAGGAGACCAGTGGTCTACCTCGAGGGTTTTTTTCCGTTGGAAATTTTTTTCTTTAGTCTCATTCTTTGTTTATAATGAGCCTTTAAAACTTCTAGTTTGGCACCGGTTGGGCCTACTAGATTGGATTTGATTTTGTCAATCCCACCCCTCATTTGTGGCACTGCTTCTGGATGTCCCAGCTCTTGAGAATCAAGAAGACTACGTCTGTCAATGAGCGATAGAGAAAAATGGATTTTTGTAAGAACTTACCGTAAAATCCTTTTCTCTTAAGCTCATTGACAGACGTAGTACCCGCCCCTCTATCATTGAGTTGGGTTGGGTTAATTTCTCTGTACTGCTTTAAACAGAACTGATTCCCTGTAGCAGAGAGAGGGAGGATATACCCTCAGGGACTGCCCCCTAGGGTGGAGCCAGAACGTTTTGTCATTCTGCCTAGTCCTACTCCTGCGGAGACAACATAACCCAGCTCTTGAGAATCAAGAAGACTACGTCTGTCAATGAGCTTAAGAGAAAAGGATTTTACGGTAAGTTCTTACAAAAATCAATTTTTTGGTGGTATTTGATCACCTGTGCGATTTTTATTATTTGCGCTCTAAACAAAAGAGCAACAATTTTGCAAAAAAAAAAAAAAACGATATTTTTCACATTCTGCTATATAATATTCCCAAAAAAAAATTAATCAATTTTTTTTTAACATTTTAGGCCAATTTATTTTCTGCTACATATTTTTGGTAAAAAAAAAATTGCAATAAGCGTATTTTGATTGGTTTGCGCAAAAGTTATTGCATCTACTAACTACGGGAAATGTATTTCATTTTCATTGTTTATTTTTTTTTACTAGTAATGGTGGCGATCTGCGATTTATTTATTTATTTTTTTTTTTTTCTGGACTGCGACATTGGGGCAGACCGTTCGGACACCTAACTGACGTTTTTGACACTTTTGGGGGGACCAGTGACATTACTACAGTAATCAGTGCTAAAATATGCACTGTTACTGTAATAATGACACTGGCAAGGAAGGGGTTAACACTATGGGTGATCAGGGGGTTAAATGTAAGCCTAGGGGAGTGATTCTAATTGTGGGGGGTGTGGCTTGTGAAATGATCATAGAGACATGCGATCCTATATAGCAGGATCGCATGGTCTCTGTGATCATTGCAGGGAGAAGGACGGACGGCTGTGTTTACATCAGCCAACCGTCCTCCCTCAGTGGGGAGAGATCGCCGGTGTCAGGCGGCAATCGGACAGGCTTCCCTGCTGACGTGCAGGAGCGCGCCGGCAGTGCGCTCACCCCCTATCCTCCTGAGAGCGAGCGATGCAGAGCTACGTCGGTTCGCCCAGGAGCAGCTGCCTGCCGCAGTAGATCTGCGGCAGGCGGTCGTAAAGGGGTTTCAAGTGGAACTTCACCCATAACTTATTACCACTTGCCTACTGGGCACCTAAACCCCCTCCGTGCCCAGGCCAATTCTCCGCTTTTATCGCTGTCGCACTTTGAGTGACAATTGCGCGGTCATGCAACACTGTGCCCAAATGCATCATTTTTTTTAAAAACAAATACGGCCATCCGTGCCGTTCCTTCAGAGCCCTGTGCCGTGAACGGCGGCTCCCACGTGCATGCGCGGGAGTGATGTCATCGCGCCTTCGGCCAATCAGATGGCTGGAGGAAGCGAACCAGGAAGTTGGACGGCTGAACATGTCGGCCGTGTCACCGGTGAGCGGGCGGCACTGCGGGGGCTTCGTTCTAAGGTAAATATTTCATAATTAACTAGTATGGGATGAATACTAGCTCATTATGCCTTTGTATTACAGGGTTTTCATATATATTTTTTGGGGGGTTTACAACCTCTTTAATCTGGGGTTTTTATTTTTTTGCTGAACAAAAAAAAAAGTTTTTTTAAAGTTTTGTTATAAAATTTTGCAAAGAGGTAATTTTTCTCTTTCAGTGATGTGCAGTGATGGGCAATGATAGGCCACGATGATGGGCTGCACTGATGATGGGGCACTGGTGGGCATTGCTAGGTGGCACTGGTGAGCACAGATGCTCCTCCTCTTCGGGACCGATGTCCCTCTGACAGCAGCTGTCGATCTGTGTTTTTTTTTTTTTTTTGTCTCCTCACGCTCACAAAAAGCTGATTGCGGGCTGCTGTTTACCTCATGTGATCAGCTGTCATTGGCTGACAGCTGATCAAGTGGTAAGGAGCCTCATAGACTCGCTGATCACAGAGCAAGCTGTGCATGCTCCGCAGGGAGCACGCAGGCAGCTCATGCAGGCGAGGACGTACATGGATGCCCTCCCGGCAATTAACGTCTGCGCTTTAATCGTCTTTCGGTTATAGCACGGACGGGAAGAAGTTAAAAATGATGTTCCTTAGGAATGAACATGCATTCCAGATGAATAATTATTTATGCTACCAAAATTAGTGTATGCTGTAAATTGCCTGCAGTATTGTTCCTATGTCTTCTTGCTGGAGGCTGCCCAGAGCCCCTGAACAGCAGTAAATCTTAAGGCTATCAGCAGATCAGCCTCTACAAATTTGGCACAATTGGAGGGCAACTAAGCATGGCAGAGCAGGGTAAGACCGTGTATTACTGGATTTGAAATAGTATTGTCACTTTTTATTGTTTTACATTCAGTTAGGTCCATATATTTTTGGACACAGGCACAATTTTCATACTTTTTGGCTCTGTATGCCACCAGAATAAAATTTAAAATTAAACAATCCAAATTAATTTAAAGTGCAGAGGTTGAACATGAATATCAATTACAAATTCTAGGAAATGCAACCATTTTTATACACAGAGCCCCCCCCCCCCCCCATTTTCAGGGGTTTAGATGTAATTGGACAAATGAATATAATCAGAAATAAAATCTTCATTTTTAATATTTTGTTTTGAGAATCCTTTACTGACAATGACTGCCTGAAGTCTGGAACCCATGGACATTACCAAAGACTGGGTTTCCTCCTTTCTGATGCTTTTTCCAGGCTCTAACTGCAGCTGTCTTCAGTTGTTCTTTGTTTGTGGGTCTTTCTGCCTTTAGTTTTGCCTTCATCAAGGGAAATGCATGCTCATCTGGGTTGAGATCAGGTGATTGACTCGACCATTGCAGAATATTCCACTTCTTTTCCTTCAAAAGCTCCTGGATTGCTTTTGCAGTGTTTTGGATCACTGTCCATCTGTACTTTGAAGCGCCGTCCATGATGCATATCTCCCATTCCACCACATCCCATAGGTGCTCTATTGGATTGGGCTGACTGTGGAGGCTGTTGGAGTACAGTGATCTCATTGTCATGTTCAAGAAACCAGTGGTGAGATGATTTGAGCTTTGTGACATGGTGCATTATCCTGCTGGAAGGAGCCATCAGAAGATGGGTACACTGTAGTCATAAAGGGATGGACATGGTCAGCAACAATACTCAGGTAGGCCGTGGCATTTAAACGATGCTCAGTTGGTATTAAGGGGCCCAAAGTGTGCCAAGAAAATATCCCCCACATCATTACACCACCAGCCTGAACCATTGATACAAGGCCGGATGAATCCATCCTTTTGTTGTTTACGCCAAATTCTGACCCCCCCACCATCTGAATGTTGCAGCTGAAGTTGAGACTCCTTTTCTATGCAACGTTTGGCCAATTTTGGTGAGCCTATGCGAATTGTAGCCTTAGTGTCTTGCTAGCTGACAGGAGTGGCAACTAGTGTGGTCTTCAGCTGCTGTAGCCCATCTGCTTCAAGGTTCGATATGTTGTGCGTTCAGAGATGGTATCCTGCATACCTTGGTTGTGACGAGTATTTATTTGAGTTACTGTTGCCTTTGTCATTTGAGAACAGTCTACCCATTCTCCTTTGACATCAACAAGGCATTTTCCTCCACACAACTGCCGCTCATTGGATATTTTCTCTTTTTCAGACCATTCTCTGTCTACCCTAGAGATGTTTGTGCGTGAAAATCCCAGTAGATCAGCAATTTTTGAAATGCTCAAACCACAAACAACAATGCCACGTTCAAAGTCACTTAAATCCCCTTTCTTTCCCATTCTGATGCTCGGTTTGAACTTCAGAAGGTCGTCTTCACCACATCTAGATGCCTAAATGCATTGAGTTGCTGTCATGTGATTGCCTAATTAGTTTGCCAGCCAGTTTGTTAGGTATAAAGGTATGGAAAATATCCACACTATACAAAAGAAACTTCTAAAGTTCAAAAAAAGGAAGGGTTACAACCAGCCAGCCAAAATTTATAGACAGTAACATAAAACAAGATAAAAAAGGTTCATAAGCAGCGCTTGATAGGAAGAAGTTTCCACCACCTTCAGTGCATGTGATAGCGCGCACCACCGCAATGTGATCTCCCAATCTCCTTACCAAATAGAAGGTAATCCAGGGACATAAAAAATGTGTAGGCAGGGGATCTTCCAAATAGCAGATCAGTCCCAAAATGCAGCACTGAACAATCATCCGGGATAGCGCACTCCGAACTTCACCTCCAGCTCAGATGTAGAACCAAATGAACAAAGGAGATCTCATGGTGCAGTATATTCGATCAACTTCCAAAATTTCTTTGCAAACCTACGTGTGTGTCAGCGTTGCCCACCTGACGTGTTTCGGCCAATCAGACGTCGTCTTTCCTGGGACATTCCTAAAGTTAATAAAAAATCACTGCCAGCTCCTTTTCATAGATCCTTCCTGCACTATCTGTGTATAAACCGATGCCTGTAAATACCTTATTAGCTCTGTTCTTTCCGGCCACTTTCTCCCTCCTCCGAGTGTAGCTTTAGATTGGAGGAGAGCGGTCACGTGACAGGCCATGAAAGGATAGAGGTAATAACGGGCATTGGTTTACCATTACACAGACAGTGTGGGAAGAATCTTTGAAAAGGGGCTGGCAGTGTTTTTTTTTTTTTTTTGAGTACGCTGGCAGGGCTGTCCCAGAAGACTGGGGGTCTCCAGGGAGTGCAGGGGGGCTGTGCAATTTAAGAGGGGGTGTGCAATGTAAAGGGGCTCTTTAATGGAAAGGACTGTCTGTGGAATGTGTTTTTTTGTTTGGGGGTGGGTTTTTTCTTTGTTTGGGGGTGGGTTTTTTTTTTTTGTTTGGGAGTGGGTTTTTTTTTTGTTTGGGGGTGGGTTTTTTTTGTTTGGGGTGGGGTTTTTTTTTTTTTTTGTTTGGGGGTGGGGGTTTTTTTTTTTTTTGTTTGGGGGTGGGGTTTTTTTGTTTGGGGTGGGTTTTTTTTTGTTTGGGGGTGGGTTTTTTTTTTTTTTTTTTTTTTGGGGGGGTGGGTTTTTTTTTTTGGGGGGTGGGGGTTTTTTTTTGTTTGGGGGTGGGTTTTTTTTTTTTTTTTTTTTAAGAGCAGATCAAATGAAAAAAATTGAGCTCTTCTGACTGCTTGATTTTTATTTTTTTTTGATGAGAATCGTGGTCAGTAATCCTGATGCATTGCGCAATCCAATCAAATTGTTGACAGGATAATCGTAATGGAATCGTGAGACCAGTGAAGATGCGCACCTCTATTCATTATTATGGTAGATGGCAGCAGATTTTTTTATCCTTCACTGACATGAAATTTGCCAGTACCGTATTCTGAAAAATAGCCCAGCAACATGATGTTCCCACCTCCAAACGTCACTGTTAGTATTGTGTTGTTTTTGGGGTGATGTGCAATGCCATTTGACCTCCAAGCATGGTGTGTATTATGGCATCCATAAAGTTCAGTTTTGGTCTCATTTGACCAGACTACGTTCTCCCAGTATTTCACAGACTTGTCTAAATGCTGCAGAGCAAACTTTAAATGAGCGACAACATGGTTTTTCTTCAGCAATGGAGTCTTGCATGGTGAGTGTGCATACAGACAATGACGTCTGAGTGAAATACTTATTGTTTTCTTTGGAACATTTGTACCTTCTAATTCCAGTTCCTTTTTTTTTTTTTTGAAGCTCTCCACAAGTGGTCCTTGGCTCTTGGACAATTCATCTGATATATTTATTTTTACTCCTCTGTCAGAAGTCTTGCAAGGAGCACCAGGTCGTGGTCAGTTTATGGTGAAATTATATTCTTTCCACTTCCGAATTGTGACCCCCAACAGTGCTCACTGGAACATTCAGATGTTTAGAAATCCTTCTGTAACCAATGTTTTGCTAAAATAAGGTTGCACAGGTCTTGAGAGAGCTCTTTTTTCTATTAGGGTCCTTTTACACGGGCTTTCCGCCTGACGGACCCCGTTTTGCTCAGTGGGGGCCGATCCCTGCTGAGCAGGCAGATGACAGCCCATCTCCACTCTCTGCTGAGATGGACCTGTCAGATCCCCACTTTCCTCTATGGGAGATCAGATGATCTGATGTCTGTTTTCATCCAATCCTATCCTCCAGACGCATGGAAAATAGGGTTTCCATCCGTCTGGGTTTCACGGACAGGATTGGATAGCAGCGGATGTCAGCGGTGACATGTCCACATAGGGGTGCCTCCATAGGGCTGCATGGAGCATCCGATCAGGTCCGCTTGAAAAACTGACAGGTGGACCTGATCAGAAAGCCCGTGTGAGGGGCCTAACCCATTATGAGAGGTTTCTTGTGTGACACCCTGGTAATGAGACACCTTTTTATTGCCCATCAGTTGAGACTGCTGGCCAGCTGATATTATTTGCACTGGCAAGGGGCAGGATTGCTTTCTAGTCTTTTCGTGCCTTTTTGCACTTCCCCTTTCTTATGTGTTCAATACTTTTAATACTTTTTTTCCCCTGTGTCATTCCATTTTATTAAACATTAACTTCATTTCTGAACTTGCTTGTTTTGGTTTCTATGTATGTATGGATTGCATGGGCTGTTATCAACATTTTCATGTCAATGGCACCTTACGAAATCTATTTACCTAGAAAAATGGTGACGTGTTCAACATTTTATTTTACCCGCTGTGTGTGGGAGTGGTGGGGCCTCAAAACCTCCCCAAAAAAAATGGGGGGGAATTTGATGTGCATGGGTGCAGTTTTCATTTTCTACTTAACCACTTACTACCTGCCCACCGTCAAATGACGGCGGAGCGGTGTAGCTATTATCCTGGGACGCCATCATATGACGGTGCACCAGAACAGCCTCTCGGAGCGGCGATCGTGACCGCGCCGTGTTCCTATGACACGGTGTGATCTCGGTAAAGAGTCAGTGACACAATTCTTTACCCATGTGATCAGCTGTGTCCAATCACAGCCGGTCACATGTAAATGAGGAAGTGCCGTTATTTGGCTCTCCTCATCTCACACTGTCAGTGTGTAAGGCAAGGAGAGCCAATCAGCGGCTCCTCCTCACACGGGAGACAAATACAAGTAATCAGGGCACTGATCATCAGTGCCCTGATTGGCACTATTTACATTTTGTGTAATTACTGTCCAGTATCAGTGCCTGCTCATCTAGGCACTGACTGGGAGCACTATGGGCACTGATTGTGGGCACTGATGGTGCCGCCCATCAGTTCTCGTCAGTGTCCATCAGTGCCACCTATCAGTGCTCATCAGTGCCCACCAGTGCGGTATATTAGTACCTCCTCATAAGTGCCACCTCATCAGTGCAGCCTATCGGTGCCCATCAGTGCCGCCTCATCAGCGTACATCAGTGAAGGAGAAAAATTTATTTATTTTCAAAATTTACTCACAGAAAATAAGATTTTTTTTTTTTTTTCAAAATTTTCTGTCTTTTTTTGTAAGAAATAAAAAAACCCAGAGGTTATTAAATACCACCAAAAGAAAGCTCTATTTGTGTGAAAAAAAAGTGATAAAAATTTCATATGGGTACAGTGTAGCATGACCGTGCAATTGTCATTCAAAGTGTGAGAGCTTTGGCAGGAAGGGGGTGAAAGTGCACTATAGGCAAGTGGTTAAAAAGTTCCACCGTTACCAGGGGTGTGTGGAAGCAATCGGGTGGCTGCGAATTCTTCCTCCTGACAGGTAGGAGTCTGCCAACAGGAATGTGTGTAAAACAATTTGGTGTCTGGTCCGTACAACATACGGGCCTGGCAGCGAAAGGGTTAAAGTGACACTAAACTCGCACGGTTTATAAAATCAATATATGTAAATCGAAGTAGAATGTACCTTCTGTCTTTTACTTCAGTTGTTTCATTAGTCAAATGCAAGCTTTTTCTGTAATTCTCAGACTTCCTGTTCTAGAGTAACTACATTTGTTCCATGCACCCTTCTTTGCATATGTGAATATAGCCACTCTTTCCTGCTTGCCCCCGAGATTGGCGACACATTCAGCTCCATGAGAATAGTAGTGTGCATTGAGCGGATTGTGACCAGAAATAATGGCACTGCTTGCTCTATACCAGTAGCTGTGAGGAGCATCAGTGGGGAATTGATTATTTGTGACCCCATTAGGGAGATTCACCGTCTCTATTTGTCCTGTTTACCATTATCAGAAATGGAAAGAAGATCCCAAATTTTGAGTTGACATCAGCACACTAATGGAGGGGAAATCTTTAACCACTTAAGCCCCGGAAGATTTTACCCCCTTCCTGACCAGGGGGTTTTTGTGATTTTTTTTTTTTTTTTTGATCATGCGATATAAACAAAAAAAGAGCGTCAATTTTGCAAAAATAACTATTTTTCACATTTTTTTTATATGAAATTCCCCCAAAAAAATGTAAAAATCAAAATTTAACATTTCCGGCCAATTTGTTTTATGCTACGTATGTTGGGTAAAAAAAATCACAAAAAGTGTATTTTGATTGGTTTACGCAAAAGTTATCACGTTTACTAACAAAGGGAAAGATTTTTGTCATTTTTGGTGTTTTTTTTTTTTTTTTTAACGAGTAATGGCTGCGATCTGCGATTTTTGCGAGACTGCGACATTGCGGCGGACAGATTGGACCCTTGACTGACATTTGACACTTTTGGGGTTACCATTGACATTACTGCAGTAATCAGTGCTATACATATGCACTGTTACTGTAAAAAAATTACACTGGCAGGGAAGGGGTTAACTGTATTGGAGAGGGAGGGGTTAAGTGTGTCCTAGGGGCGTGTTTCTAACTGTGATTGAAAATGGCTACTAGTGTAAAAACAGAGATCAACGGTCCTACATAGTAGAACCGTCTGATCTCCATTTTTACACAGGGGAGAATGACAGGCGGCTTGTTTACATTAGCCGCCTGCCTTTCTCCCTTCCCGGCGAACGATCGCGAGTGACCGGCTGACATCGGGTCCACCGGTCACACGCACTGACTTGTTAGGGAACGAGCCGGGGCGGGCGCGCGCTCGCCCGCCCGCTATTGGCTCACAAGGGAGTGACAGGCTAGTGATGTACCGGTACGTCACTTTGCCTGGCCGGGGCTGACCGCCACAGTATATGTACTTGCGGCGGTCGGCAAGTGGTTAAGCGGCACACTAATGGAGGGGAAATCTTTAAGCGGCACACTAATGGAGGGGAAATCTTTAAGCGGCACACTAATGGAGGGGAAATCTTTGAGTGCCGAATCGCATATATGCTATGCAGGAACACTGCGGATTCTCGCATTCAAATCGCAGTCAGTTCACACTGCCATATGCGAATCGCTGGGGGGTGTCAATACACAGTTAACACCCTCTCCCCCAGATCAGTTTGCATATCGCAGAATCACAATGCCATCCGATTCTGCTGCGGACCCAAAAAAGGGTGCTGTGCGCGTTGTGTCCGAATACGATGTAAATTCAGCCATACAATCTGTATGGCTGAGTTCGCATTGCACAGACATCCCATGTGGTTTTCAGACCACTGCACTCCGAATCACGTGCAATGTCTGTCATTGCACTCATGTGAACCGGGGCTTAATGGAGACACTCGTTTTAATGACCCTGGTGAGACATCAAGTTTCCCTAACGTTTGATGTATTGCCTCAAAATTCTTGTTTCTCTTACGTCCTCCGACAGTCGCCGCCTCTTCATATTCGTCACAATGGGGGTATTAGACTTTGCTCCAAAGGAGCAGCTAGGCAACAGAATATGTTAACATTAAAGCTTTTAACATATCCCACCCTCAAGGGGTGGTCCCCTCAGTCAATACCCTCCTACTTCCTGCAACCATATCTCAGTTTCAATGTCTAGCTTGTCAGGAGTGGCTGGCTCTCTCTGTGCTGGGGCTTTGTGCCCCAGACTCTTTCTTCTTTTTTGATTTTTTTGTTTGAGTTTTCTCTCTACCTTTACTTAGCTGTTCTTTTTGTCAGCATTAGTTAGTTCTTCTGATGAAGAGGATCATGCGGGCTGGGTCTCGGGCTGATCCCCCTGGTCGCAGGTCGTGGGTCAGTGGCTTCCCAGCCTGCCATCGAGCGTTCAGCCAGGTAACGCTCCTGGCACAGTGAACGACCCATCCCTGTTCGGTGCAGGGATGATTGGTGAGGTGGCTACCTCACTGGACGCTGTGCGGTTTCTTAACCCTCATTTTGTGCGTCTTGTATGCGACTCTCCCTGCCTCATGTGCAGCGGCTTGTTCGCCTGTGCGGGTCCCCCACGCCATTGTGAGGTAAGTGTATCTATGTGGGGACCTGTCTGTCTGGGGGGGGTGTCAGTCTGGGACTGTGTAACCTGCCTCTGCTCTCACTGTTTGTCTCCCTATCACTCGGCTGCATGCTGTGGGCTGCAAGGGGGGGGGGGAGCTGTGTGACACTATGTGTGTCAGCTTTGTCAGTGTGAGAAGCTGTGTGCTGTGGGGCATGTTTTGTGGCATGTTTGGGCACTATACAGCGATCGCTGCGGCGATCTACCATGTTTTTTATATATGGCTAAAATGTGTGCATTACTGTACTGTGGAGCGGCAGTTTCGGCGCCAAACGGCGCCATTTTGCCTACACTCGCTCCGGCCGCATGTTCTACATGCATGGCGGCCATTTTCTTGTAGCCTCCCATAGGCTTTAATAGAGCGCCCTGGTTGCATCACTTCCTCTTCTCCTGGGTACACCGATCGAGGCAGCAGCAGCGGCGAGGGTCTCCTCAGGTTATATCCTTCTTATCCATTGCCTGTGTCAGTTTTATTGTCCCTGTGGGGGTCTCATTGTGCTTGTGTGTGGTGCGGTGGGCTGCGCTCGCCGCGCTTGTTAAAGGGGCAGTTAACCCTTTATTATCCGGCATTTGATATTGGGGCAATGGATTCTCAGGAGGGCAAATTTCCTACCGCTTTGGTGGATAGCCGGGGGACCGCTGTTTCCCCCCCCCCCCCCCAGGAGGGGATTTAGCCACTATTGTGGCTGGCCTTGCTGCTCAGGTACAGATGCTGGTGGCTGCTCAATCTACTAAGAGACCCTGAGTTTCTCTTTCCTCTGATTCTGAGGGTGAAGGTGATGGGGCTGTTATGGCGGGGGTCTCCTTATCGGGGTCCCGCTCCTCCCTGGATCTAGTGGGGTCCGAGGTGGAGGCTGAAGTTGAAGGGGTTGATAATTCTCCCCCTGGCTCGCCTGAAGAGCTTGCAATCATGGATGACTTGATTGCTTCCATAAAACAAACGCTGCGTTTGCAGGATGAAGTGTGTCCCCCCGCTGCCTTGGCGGCTTATGGGACGCAGAGAAAACGCAGGACGCCGCAGGTTTTTCCCTGCAATGATGATTTTCAGCGCGCTGTTAAAGAACAATGGCGCAATCTACGCAAACCTTTTGCTGTGCCAAGTAGGTTCAAGCTGCGTTATCCTTTCTCGCCTTCCACTGATGAACGGTGGTGTGTGCCACCCCCGGTGGATCACGCCATTGCGGTTTTAAACAAATCCACTGCGATTCCTGCAGAGGATTCCCCAGTGTTCCGTGATGCCACGGATAGGAGATTGGAGTCTCTTGCCCGTCATCATTACTCTGTTATGGGTTCTATGCTTAAAGCTCTGTTTGCCTCTCTCATGGCGGCCCAGGCTGTCGCAAGTTGGACGCAGATGCTTAGGCGCGTCCTAGTGGCCGATTCGGCCTCGCCGGCGACCCTGGATATGGTGGATCAAATCCACCAGGGTGTCATGTATCTGTGTGATGCGGACTTGGACTTAGTCCCGTTGGCTGCACGTGTGCACAGCGTGGCGGTGTTGTCTCGCCGCCTGGTTTGGTTGAAATGTTGGTCGGTGGACCAATCTTCACGTAAGACCTTAGCCAATCTGCCTTATGATGGGTCTCGCCTTTTTGGGGAGTCCTTGGATGTGTTGATTAAGGGGATCACCGGAGGTAAGAGCACTCTCTTGCCCCATTTCCCCAAGGCTAAGGGGGCTTCTGGGAAGAAGCATGCTAATTTTCGGCCCCCTCAGGGGTCCTTTCGTGCCTTTCGGTCGCACTACAAGGGCAAACCGTTCAAAGGTCAAGGCTCTCAAAAGAAGCCCTGGTCTGGGAAACAGAAGTCCGGTCAGTCCAGATCCGCAGCCCATAACAGTGCGGCCTGAAGGGGCGCCCTCACCCGGTTTTGGGGTGGGGGGACGCTTGCTCGGTTTTCTTCAACCCTGGTTGGCCCGCGTGCGGGACAGATGGGTTCAGGAGATCGTTCGATCTGGTTACAAGATCGAGTTTCTCTCTCGGCCGGAGAGCA
Organism: Pelophylax lessonae; assembly: GCF_965119305.1. Taxonomy (NCBI): domain Eukaryota; kingdom Metazoa; phylum Chordata; class Amphibia; order Anura; family Ranidae; genus Pelophylax; species Pelophylax lessonae. Next base: position 99,700,486 of record NC_138769.1, read on the forward strand.
GATTTTTTCCCTCAAATCTTCAGCTGTCTCCGGAGCGTTTACGGGACCTGCACCTGGCGGTGCGGGACCTGAGGGCTCAGGGAGTGGTGGTTCCGGTGCCTCATCGGGACAGATTTCGGGGGTTTTATTCCAATCTGTTTACCATGGACTTGAAGGCTCTGAACCGCTCTGTGCGGGTTCGCAAGTTCCGCATGGAATCCCTGCGGTCGGTGGTGGCTGCCCTGGTTCCGGGGGAATTCATGGCCTCCATCGATTTGAAGGATGCGTATCTTCACATCCCCATTTTCGAGGGTCACCAGCGGTACCTTCGATTCGCCATTGCGGAGGATTACTACCAGTTCGGGGCGTTGCCTTTTGGTCTCGCCTCGGCTCCGCGGGTTTTCACCAAGGTGCTTGCACCGGTTCTGGCATTATTGAGAGCCCGGGGCATTTCTGTCCTGGGGTATCTGGACGACATTCTGGTTCGGTCTGCGACCAGCCAGGGTCTGGAGAAGGACCTGTCTGTCACGATGCAAACTCTGCAGGAGTTTGGTTGGACGATAAATTTTCCAAAGTCGACACTGAGTCCGTCGGTTCGTCTTCCCTACCTGGGAATGATCCTGGACTCGGTGCAGGCGAAGGTCTTCCTGCCGGAAGACAAACTCAGAACTCTTCAGGAGGAAGTCAGGTCCCTCAGGGACGTTTCGCTCTCGTCTCTGCGGACGTGCATGAGATGTCTGGGATTGATGGTCTCGGCCTTCGAGGCGATTCCCTTCGCCCAGTTTCACACGCGGGGTCTCCAATCGGAGATCCTGTCCATGTGGGACGGGCGACCTCAATCTCTGGATCTTCAAATCTCGTTAAGTCATCGCACCAGAAGAGACCTTCTGTGGTGGCTCCAGTCCCCGATGGTGTCCGGGGGCAAGTCGTTTCGTCCTATCTCGTGGACGGTGATCACCACGGATGCCAGCCTGTCGGGCTGGGGTGGTGTTCTGGGCGTTCTGTCCGCCCAGGGAACTTGGTCGGAGGGGGAGCCCTCCCTTCCGATCAACATTCTGGAATTGCGTGCGATAAATCTCTGTCTTCATCGCTGGACGGACCGGCTGCAGGGCTGCCCGGTTCGGGTGCAGACGGACAATGCCACGGCGGTGGCGTACATCAACCACCAAGGGGGCACCAGGAGTGCCCGAGCGGCTCGAGAAGTGGCCGCCATTCTGACTTGGGCCGAGACTCATGTCCCGGCGATAACGGCGGTGCACATTCCGGGGGTGGAGAACTGGCAGGCGGACTATCTGAGTCGCCAGACCCTGGATCAGGGGGAATGGTCTCTCCACCCGGCTGTCTTCCAGATGTTGTGCGCGAAGTGGGGTCTTCCAGATGTGGACCTGTTCGCGTCTCGTCTCAACAACAAGGTTCGTGGCAAGGACGCGCGACCCTCGGGCAGACGCGTCGGACGCGTTAGTGGCCCCGTGGCATCAGTACAAGCTGATGTACGCGTTTCCACCGATTCAGTTGCTGTCCAGGTTCCTTCGCAGGTTACACTCGGAACGCAGCACGGTGATTCTTGTGGCACCGGACTGGCCTCGCCGGTCCTGGTACGCAGACCTCGTGAATCTGGCGGTCGACGCCCCGTGGCGTCTGCCTCTTCGAGACGATCTCCTGTCTCACGGACCGATATACCATCCTGCTTTACAGTCGCTGGCTTTGACGGCCTGGCTGTTGAGACCGAGGTCCTGAAGGAGCAGGGTCTCTCCCCGGAGGTCGTTCATACCTTGGTCAACGCGAGGAAGTCTTCCTCGGGGAAGGTTTACTACCGTTCTTGGAAGGCCTATTTTGCCTGGTGTGAGTCCAGGGGGTTTTCACCCCGCACGTACTCGGTTTCCCGAGTGCTGTCCTTCCTTCAAACAGGTGTCGATCAGCGTTTGGCGCTGGCTACGATAAAGGGTCGGGTGTCTGCGCTGGCCGTTCTGTTTCAACGTCCCGTGGCTTCCAACTCCTTGGTTGGCACTTTTGTTCAGGGAGTGCGGCATCTGGTTCCTCCTAGGAGGGATCCTCTGCCCCCTTGGGACTTGAATCTCGTTTTATCTGTGTTACAACGTGCTCCTTTTGAACAGATCAGGGAGATCGCGTTGTCTATGTTGTCCAAAAAGGTCGCCTTTTTGGTTGCGATCACTTCGGCTCGCAGAGTGTCGGAGCTGGCGGCTTTGTCCTGCAAGTCTCCGTATCTGGTTATTCACTTGGATAAGGTGGTCTTGCGACCTAATCCTTCTTTTCTTCCGAAGCGAGTTTCGGAATTCCATCTTAATGAGGATATTGTCTTGCCTTCGCTGTGCGCGAAGCCTAAACATCCAAAGGAGGTGAGTCTACATTCTTTGGATGTTGTTCGGGCGATAAGGGTTTACCTTAAATCGACTGCATCTTTTCGAAAGACGGACTCTTTGTTTGTTCTTCCAGAGGGTCCTCGGAAGGGCATGGCGGCGTCGGCCTCTACCATCGCCAAATGGATCAGGCAGACCATTGAACAGGCATATGCCTTGCGGGGGAAGGTTCCCCCTGTGCCTGTGAAGGCGCACTCTACTAGATCTCTGAGTACGTCTTGGGCCTGTCGTCATGGGGCTTCTGTAGCCCAGGTGTGTAAGGCGGCGACCTGGTCGACCGTGCACACTTTCACAAAATTCTACAAGGTAGATGTTCAGGCATCGGCGGATGCTTCCTTTGGCCGCAAGGTTCTTAGTCCGGCGGTTCCCTAGGGTCCCTTGTTGGGACCTCTGGCTGTTGGGATAGCTTTTTATCCCCTGGTTCTTTGTTTTTTCCTGGGTTGTTGCTCCTGTTGAGCAATTTTTTTCCTGTTGCCCAGCTGGTTTCCTTCCTTTGGTAAGGTTCCTTTCTTTGATGCGGAGACTGCGTTGCCTTATGGCGCGGATGCGTTTCCCACCCCTCATGTTTGCACTGCTTTGGGACGTCCCCATTGTGACGAATATGAAGAGGCGGCGACTGTCGGAGGACGTAAGAGAAAACGGAATTTTTGTAAAATCTTACCTGTAAAATTCCTTTCTCTGAGTCCTCCGACAGTCGCCGCCCCCGCCCCTCTTTGGGGTTTGGTTGTATACTCTACTGCTATTCCACTGAAACTGAGATATGGTTGCAGGAAGTAGGAGGGTATTGACTGAGGGGACCACCCCTTGAGGGTGGGATATGTTAAAAGCTTTAATGTTAACATATTCTGTTGCCTAGCTGCTCCTTTGGAGCAAAGTCTAATACCCCCATTGTGACGAATATGAAGAGGCGGCGACTGTCGGAGGACTCAGAGAAAGGAATTTTACAGGTAAGATTTTACAAAAATTCCGTTTTTGGCTGTGAACAGGAACTAAAGAGAAATGGGACGGATAGCAAAAAAAAGGATTTGTGGTTGTAACCTCCCTTACTCCAAAATGAAAAAAGGTTTTGCCTTCAGTTACACTTTAAAGAGGTTGTAAACTTCCTTAAAAAAATAAAATAAAAATAAAAGACAAAGGCATAATGAGCTTGTAAACAATTTTGGGGTTAAATTTTTAGGCATTTTGCCGAGAAACCTTACGGTTTGTGCAGCGCTTTGAATTTTTAAACGTTGGACTAATGGAAGCCAGTGAAGAGATTGACAGAGAGGCACAGCAGTCCTTTGCATTTTGCTGCTTGTTCTTGGCACAGCTTTTAGAGTTGGGATCTGTCAATCATCTGTCTAGTGATGGCTCCTACCTCAGTAGGTCCTGCAGACAGGTTATATTAAACTAAAGATCTTTCCCTTGTTGATGTCTAGGACTGCAGGAGACAGTAGATTGAAATCTGTTCCGGATAGCAGTTCCTGCGGTTGGTGATAAAGAAAAAGTCTGTTACTGCTTCTGTAGCATCCTGTTGCCTTGCCAAAATGTATTCGGCACCAAAACCGCACTCAGATACAACAGATTCATTATATATAGACAATGTTGTTTAGTTCTCTAAAAGGAACATTGACTGGTTGAAACTAGTTCTTAGTTTCAATGATACTTGCAGTCTTGTATCCCAACTACACTTATTCATAAATCATAACTCTGGAGCCGGCTTTGGTTTGCAACCAGTTGAATTGCCAGTAACATTTACATTTTAGTGTTCCTGATTTGAATCCAATCTAAGACCACGTTGCTGTAAGCAGAGCCATAATGTATCTTTGTGCACCATAATCATCTGCTTACGGTATAGGCAGGTTTCCCTGTATAGTTAGAGGACACAGTTTTTTTTGGCACGCTGCAGCTACTTGTGTACAATAGCCAGCAGTGCCGATTCCTCCACCTAAAGCCCCGTACACACGTACCGAATGTCGGCCGAACGATCGGCCGTCTTTTGTCCGGTGCTGTCCTGTCGGTTGAAAAATGCAAAAGACTGCACACGAATTTTGTCGGCCAACAACAGCCGACTTCAGAAGTGATGTCATGTGATGGTTAACTTTCCGTGTGTCTTTTCTTTTCTGATCATGCCCAGTCTTGCTAATCTGCTGTTTGTCGGCCGAATTCTGTACTGACTGGCGAACAATCGGCCGTTCTGGTGACGGCCAACAAAAACTTTATAGCCTGCACACCCGATTCTGTTCGGCCGAAAAGTCGCTGTCGGTTGTCGGAAGCATCATACTAACAAGCTGACAATCGGCCGATCGTTCGGCGGCCAAATATTTACGGCCGACAATCGGTACGTGTGTACGGGGCTTTAATCGTAACATTGCAGCCAGAGTGATATGGGTAGTAAACATTTCACAATGATTCCTTCGCAGCAAATGTAACTCAGCTTGCAGAGTTTGACAGGCAGCACCACTTGTCTAACTTGGCCATTGAAATCAATGGGAGCGCGCTGCACCCACAATCCAAACCCTTGGCTCAGTGTTGTGGTATATCCATCCAAAATTCCCCTTGGGTTTAAAGAAGAAACATACATTCAGAATGCCGTAGAGACACCTCGTGAATGCCTGGCAGCCACTACCTCCCTCTGAAAAAGGATTCGCCATGGCAGAGATTGACATATCAGGGCCCTTTAGCATCAATCCTGTACACCTGTATGCTGGATCTACCATAAGTGGTCCAAGGAAGGCGACCTAAAATGAAAAACGTCTGTAACTCCCCTTGCAGACCATTTCATAGCTCCCTTTAACTAAAATACCTTACTTGTCCTTTTTATACCTAGCTAACGTCCGACTCCTAACCCGCCCACCTTGCACAGCATGGCTTATCTCCTCCAGAAAAATAATTTAACACTTCTTTGCTCCGAGATGTTGATGATGGCGAAGGCATTCAGAAATTACATACACCAGTCAGCCATAACCTTATGATCACACACCTAAGGCTAATATTGAGTTGGTCCCCCTTTTGCTGCCAAAAATATACCTCTGGAGGTATGCTTTGGTATCTGGCACCAAACCATCAGCAGCAGATTTTTAAGCTTCCACCAGCTTGCCGCCGCCTTCCCATAGTGTATCCGGGTGCCATCTCGTCCTCAGGTAAGTGACATACACGCACCCGGCCAATAATATAGAAGAAAACTTGATTCATGCAATCAGGCCACCTTCACCCATTGCTCCATGGTCCAGTTCTGGTGCTCCTGTGTCCATTCTAAGAGCTTTTGTCTGTGGACATGGGTCAGCATGGGCATCCTGACCGGTCTGTGGCGACGCAGACCCTTGCACAACAAACTGGGATGCACTGTGTGTTCTGACACCTTTCTATTGGAACCAGCATTTTTTAGCAATCTGTGCTACAGTAGTTCTTCTATTGGATCGGACTTCATGGGCCAGCCTTCACTCCCCACGTGCATCATTGAGCCTTGGACACCCATGACCCTGTCGGCAGTTTCCTTCCTTGGACCACTTATGGTAGATCCTGATCACTGCAGACCGGGAACATCCCAACATCCTATAAGAGCTGCATTTTGGAAAGTCTCTGACCCTGTCGTCTAGCCATTACAATTTGGCCCTTGTTTAAGTCGCTGAAATCTTAACACATTTTTTTTTTTTCTTCTTTCAACTTTACTTCAATGATAACATGTTCACTTGCTGCCTAATAAATCCTCCTCATTTTCAGGTGGCATGGTAACAAGATAATAAAGGTTATTCACTTTACCTGTCAGTGTTTTTTTATATTACTGTATATGTCCTAAGGACTTACCAGGAGTAGGGTTAGGGTGTATTTTGGGATGGACTAGGGAAGGGTAAAACCCTCTGCCAGTGTATTTATTTTTGTTGTCTGTATACCATTAGAAAATGTTTCCTTTCATTTTCTGTCCCAGATACTCAACTGGAAATCTCCCAGAAGTGACATTACTAGAAAAAGTTTTTTCAAGAAATACACTTTTTAGAGCTGTATATAACTCTAGAAATTAGCATGCACAGCATACTAGCACATTATGATAGACTTGCCTTTCAAGCTGAGCCCTTCACGCTGAGCTGTCACTGCTTCTGACGCTTCATCTACGCCTGATCCTCCTTCCAGGTTTGCTCACTCTGGCCATTTAAATTACCAGGCCGCGATAATGTCATTTCTGCGCATGTGCACGGGAGTCACAATCGCACCACAGCGCTCTCAGTGTACTGCCCATGTGACATTGACGTCATTGGCTGGAGTCAATGTGAATATCTCCTAAAAAGCACAAGTTTAGCAGATATTCACAATACTTACAGGTAAGGTTTATTATAGACTTAACCTGTTGGGAAAAAGGTTACCACCACTTTCGTTTGCCACTGGTGTCCTCCAGCCAGGAAATAAGGTAGGCCCTATCTGACTTGCTACAGCTTCTAATGCATGTTGTGAGAAGTTCACTCATGGTAATAAAATCAGAGTAAGCAATTTCAGTACAGGAGACGCGCCTGTACATTTGTACAAGACTGAAGGGAAGGCTGGAGTTCAGTTCTTTAACAGTGTATGTTTTTTTTCCTCCCTGCAGGACTGTGCCTACACACCAGAAGAGGATGATTCAGAGGATGTGACCAGCGGCTGCCATGGCAAGCTTGACACCCCTCCTCCTAATCTGTCATGTGATCTTCCTGGGTAGGACTGCTTTTACAATGCCAGTGCTCATTGTTTGTACATATTTAACAGGAGTGAACTCGGTGTAGCTTTTTCACTTTAAGGTCATCGCAGATGACCAGGGGCACCCTTTTTCCTCTGGAGGAAAAGCTATTTAATCTCCATATACGAAAAGGCTTCTTCACAGTAAGAGCTGTGAAAATGTGGAATAGACTCCTTCCAAAGGAAGGACTTATGTCTCTTTTTTTTCTGTTGGTTGAAATGGATGGACTTTTTTTTTAACCAGACTAACTATGTATTCAGTGAATGCAGATACCTATTGCAACCAACCATATTTCAGGCTGCCCAGGGAAAATCGAAGTGACTATACCTTGCCCGTTATTCTTTGGCCTTGTTTAAAGTGATCATAAAGGCTGTTTAACAAACGTACACTCGTCTGCTCTGTGCAATGCAAGTGCTCTTTGTACAGAGCAGTCCGGATCCTCCTGTTCCCGGGTCCTTCGCTTGCACTCTTGGTCTATGCTGAGTGCTCCCAGAGCAAGCAGCTTGCAATGGAGGTCACTCAAGCAGGCTTGTTCTTGAGCCGTGGCTCTACGTGTCCATTCACACACAGAGCCACGGCTCGCCCCCGCCCCCCCTCTCCTCCTTGGCTAACTGGCTGTGATTTGTGATTACTGTGGACCAGACTTTTAAGAAGGCCTTATCGTAGAAGGGGCCATTCTTCACGGCTCATAGGAGGCCTTTTTCGTCCCTGAGGGTCTGAAGACAAGGGAACAAAGCCCTTCAGGGCTGCCACCTGAGGTTCCAAGAGGACCTGGTCTGGCATGCCACGAGCAGGCTCTTCCAGACCTGGGGACAAGGTTTCCTCAGCATGTAGGAATGCCCTCACCTTTATCTGGGGTGGGGGGGGGATGTCTTAGCTGGTTTCCCATATCCGCGGACCTCACTAGTACAGGACAAGTGGGTCCACAAAGTCACTTGGTCCGTGTACAAGATCGAGTTTCGGTCTTGTTATCCGGCAAGTTTCTTCCCTTCCAACCTGCGCTCGTCCCCAGATAGCTTACGGGGTCTCTTTGGGGCAGTGCAAGACTTGTTACTTCAAGGGGTGATCTGAATTCGGAACAATTTCAGGGGTTTTACTCAAACGTGTTTACAGTTCCCAGGAAGGAAGGCAAGGTACGTCCAATTCTGGACCTCAAGGCGTTAAACTGCTTTGTGCGGGTACAGAAGTTCCGAATGGAGTCAATTTGCATGGTAGTGGCGTCCCTGCATCAGGGGGATTTTCTCGCTTCTATCGACATCAAGGACACCTACCTTCACACTCCAGAAACATAATTTCCGGCCTGTGTGATTGACTCACCATTTTTCCCAGAAGTCTGCCTAAAATACAAGTCAGATTTCTGGCATCCCCTGCAACAAAAATGTAATTTTAGGTGAGATACTTCCCATAGGAACACATCTAAAAGGATACCGGCCCAACAGCTTTCCTCATTAGTGCCCTGCAACTGCCACCACTGGTTGATAATTATGAAACCACTCCCATTAGACCCACTTGGCACAGAAGAACAAACATGGATTTCTTCAGAATAACAAAAGGTAGGAATCTGCAACACGGGTTGTTAAAATCCTTGCAATTACATAGATCACCCAGAGGGGAATGTTTTTTTATCAACAAAGTGGAGTTATGCTTTAATCTTGAAGGAACGGGGTGTATCTGGTACTGCAGTTTATACCCTGATAAATGCTAGGAAAACAGTCTCTAGATACATTTATTACAGGGTCTGGAAATCCTACATTACCTGGTGTGAAGCAAGGAAATGGCATCACCGCAAATATATCATCGGGAGGTTTCTAGATTTCCTTCAAGCAGGAGTAGATATAAAATCAGCCTTGAGCACTATTAAGGAGCAAATTTTCAGCCTTATCGGTTTTCTTCCGAGAACCGATTGCTTCCAATTAGTTGGTTCAAACCTTTGTCCGGGGAATGTTACGTTTGTTTCCACCTGTGAAGCCACCATTATGTCCTTGGGATTTAAATTTGGTGTTGGCAGTTTTACAAAAACAGCCTTTTGAGCCCATGGGGCAGGTTCCACTGGTTCTTCTGACCAAGAAACTGGTCTTTTTGATTGTGATAACTTCGACTAGAAGGGTATCGAAAATAGAAGCTCTTTCTTGTAAAGAGTAATTCTTGATTTTTTTATCAAGAGAGGGTGCTTCTACGTCCACACCCAGGGTTTTTTTACCCAAGGTAGTGTCCGCCTTTTATTTGAATCAGGACATTATACTACCTTCTTTTTTTCCATATTCTCACTCAGAGGAGGAAAAGTTGTTGTATTCTCTTGATATAATGCGTGTACTTAAGTTTTACTTGGAAAGATCAGCTCGGATTCTTAAGGCCGAGAGCTTGTTTGTGCTACCAGAAGGGCCCAGGAAGGGGTTGGCAACATCTAAGTCTACGATTTCTCATTGGATTCGCCAGGTTATTACTCAGGCATATGATTTAGAAAGGGAAGGTTCCATCTTTTCCTGTAAAGGCACATTCTACCAGAGGAGTAGGTGCCTCTTGGGCACTTCGCCATCAAGGCTCTATGGCTCAGTTTTGCAAGGCCACGACCTGGTCGTCGGTGCATACGTTCACTCGTTTCTATGGAGTGGATGTTGGGACCCAGGAGGATTCTGCATTTGGCCGCAGTGTGCTGCAGGCAGCGATTGTAATCCTTTGTGGTCGGATGGCGATATTTCTTTTGGTGTCCCCTCCCCTCAGATGCATTGCTTTGGGGCATCCCATATGTTATGATTTAGGGCTCCGTGTCTTGTGATGTAAGAAAAAAATGGCTTTTTAATACATACTTGCCTGTAAAATCCATTTTTTTGAAGTACATCATGGAACACAGAGGTCCCTCCCCAACTGAGGTACTTTTTGTGTGGGAGGGGTTATATAGGGGGACATCCTTTCTGATTGGTTGCCAGTGTCCTTCACCTATAGGTGGCCTATATAACGCATATGTAATTTATGGCTCTGTGTCTCATGATGTACTTCAAGAAATGGATTTTACAGGTAAGTATTAAAGATCAATTTTTTGTACTTAAAATAACAACAGATTTACAACAGTAAAGTGGATAAATCCTCTTTTCGAGATTTTTACATGCTGCATGTAGTTTTTCTACGCTTTTAAAGTCTGACTGAAGTTCCTCTTTAACCGGTTCCCTACCACCCGCTGCAGTTTTACTGCAGCAGGCTGGCTCTCCTGCGCAAACCAACGTAGCTCTACGTTGGTCGTGCGCAGGGTGCTGGGGGGCGAGCGCGCGCTGGAGGCGCCCTCCTGCCCCCACTAGGCAGCGGGGGATGCGGATCCACGGGGCCAGCAACCGCGATTGCCGCCGGGCACCCGCGATCGCTCCCTGCTGAGAGAGAATGACGGTCAGCTATTGTAAACACAGCTGACTGTTCTTCTCTCTGAAGGGTTCACAGGTCTCTGTTGTCATTTCACAAGTCCATCCCCCATACAGTTGGAAAACACTCCCCTAGGCTCACACTTAACCCTTTGATCACCCCTGTGTTAACTCCTTCCCTGATAGTGTCATTATTACAGTAACAGTGCATATTTTTAGCACTGATTACTGTAGTAATGTCACTGGTCCCCCCAAAAGTGTCAAAAATGTCAGTTAGGGGTCCGATCTGTCTGCTGCAAAATCGCAGATCGCTGCCATTACTAGGTAAATAAATAAAAATGATGTAAATCAGAAGATCTAGTTTGTAGACACGATTACTTTTGCGCAAACCAATCAAAATACGCTTTATTGTGATATTTTTGATATAAAAAAAATTAAAAATCAAAGTTCTTTATCCTTTTAGGCCAATTTGTATTCTGCTACATATTTTTGGTATAAAAAAAAAAATATAGCAGAATACACATTGGCCTATAAACAATTTTTATTTATTTATTTATTTATTTTATTTTTTTTTGAATGTTCTGTAGCAGAATGTGAAATTTCTATTTTTTTTTTTTTTTCCCCCGGAATCGTCACTCTTTTTTTTTTTTTTTTTGTTTATAGCGCAAAAAATAAGAAAATCGCACAGATGATCAAATACCACCAAAGAAAGCTCTATTTGTGGGGAAAAAAAGGACATCAATTTTATTTAGGTGCAGCGTTGTACGACCGCGCAATTTTCCGGTCCAGAACTGTTTAAAGTGTATTCCAGCCTTGCGTAGCTTGCTATGTCATATGCTTTGTCCAGGGAGTGCCCTGAGATGTCAATCATCCCTCTATTCCTGCCTACATCATGTAGACCCTATGCTGCTATCTGGGGAGCTAATGAGCTCCTGGAATTTGTGACATTGGCAAACACTGCTGATTGTCATTAGTAGCTCCTTAGAGTTTGAGGAGGAAGAGAGGGCATTGGGGTCATGTGACCACCACATAAAAAAGGTAAAGGTATTGTTTTTTTAAAACACAGAGTTTAACATGCAATTAAATCTTGACTGGAGATCAGCAGAGCTTCCTAGTTCTGGGGGATGACTTCTCCTTTTTATAGGGAACGTGACTGGACAGAAATAAGAGAACTGATACTGCTGACTTTATGGTGTTACAGGACTATCATCCTTATTCATGACTTGGGGAGTCACTTGCCAAGAACTGACATGTGACTGCCATGTTGGGACAGTTGATATGTGGAAGCTTCTCCAATGTCGGCGACTATGTAAAGCTGGACTCCAAGCAGATCTAAAATCTACAATTTATTGTGGCTTGCTATTACTGAATACATAATTTTGAGACCAACTTCAAGTGGTTGCTTAAAAGGTTGAAATTTTTTTTAAAAAAATGATAAACGCGTTATATTTACCGGCCCTGTGCAGTGGTTTTGCACAGAGCAGCCCTAATCCTTCCCTTTTAGGGTCCCCCCACCCACACACCACCCAACTCTGCACTGTCACAGTATTTGATTGACAGCAGCAGGGTCCAATGGCTCCCTTTGCTATGAATATGCCCTGTGAGGAAGGCAAGAGAGGTGCTGCTCTCGTGCACATCACAATATGCCCTGTGAGGAAGGGGAGAGAGCTGCTGCTCTCGTACACATTGCAATATGCCCTGTGAGGAAGGAGAGAGCTGCTGCTCTCGTACACATTGCAATATGCCCTGTGAGGAAGGGGAGAGAGCTGCTGCTCTCGTACACATCGCAATATGCCCTGTGAGGAAGGCGAGAGAGCTGTTGCTCTCGTGCACATCGCAATATGCCCTGTGAGGAAGGAGAGAGCTGCTGCTCTCGTGCACATCGCAATATGCCCTGTGAGGAAGGCGAGAGAGCTGCTGCTGTCTTGCACATTGCTGGATTGAAATCAGGTTTAGGTAAGTATATGATGACTGGGGCTGCACACATAAGATATTTTACCCTAATACAGAGAATACATTAAGATAAACCTTCAACCTAAGCACTTTCACCTTTAACCTAAAATAAATACATTTTTGCAGCAAAAATGTGCTTTCTCTTTCGTTCATTGACAGACACAGCTCCTTATCTTCTTGACCATTGGGTTATACCGCGCCCTACAGGAGTAGGACACTAGGCAGGAAAAAGCTTAACTACACCTATGGGGAAGTCCCAGGAGGTATACTCCCACTCTCAGCTATAGGAACTCAGTGTCAGGAGTTAGGACCTAGTTCCATGCTGGGATCTCTGGTCCTGGCAATTTTTTTTTATTTTTTCCTTTTTAAATTGAACTTTTTTTTCTTATCTTTGTTTTGTTCCTGTGAGAATCTGCAATCGACTGCTGGACTGGGTGACCATCTGGATAATCAAGATTCTGAGGGTCCCTCCAGTCTGGCTAGTGAGCATGCGCAAGCCTCAGCTCCGCGCTAGATGGGCCGTGACATAGCCCCACTGGATGGGGGCTGGCCTGCGAGTTAAACCTCTCGCGAGGGCGCATACGACCTGGCCTCGGCCTGAGTCGCAGCATTCCTCCTGGCCGACAGCCCCACATTCCGATGGAGTGGTGGTCTATCAGGAGGGGTGCCCACCCTGTTCCTGGTATGGTAAGTAGCTGTTCCCCCCTCTACCCCTGGAGGGTTTTGGGGTGGACGTGGGCCCCTCCATGGGACGGCCAGATTCCCTTCCTTCCAATACAGCGTCCCCCCCCCTTTTTTCTCGGTCCTCTGCGGACTTGTTACCCCCCATCTGCCCATAACCCTCCCTCCCATGGGGTGGCCATACCTTTTTAGGTTGGTCTGGGGTGTCGAGCTGGCGGTGGGGGGGGGGAGCATGCCGTCAGCGACTAGACAATTGACTTTTGGGAGGGGGCAGTACCTGGTGGGGGGCTCCTGCCAGGGCCCCCTTTCCTGTTTCCTGCTGGGATCGTGTTTGGAGCTCCTGTGGGGCCACCATTTTCTTGTAGCCTTTTGTGCTGTAGATAGGCTGCCATGTTTGTGTAGCCTCGGCAGCCATTTTCTTGTGGGTTTCCCATTGAAAATAGCGGCGGCCATGTTTTTGAAGCTATATGAGGGTGATTGGGCGGTGGGAGCCCCCTCCTCATCCCCTAGTGCTGACTCCTGGATCTTTCTCTTCCTGATCGCTGCATGGTGCGCAGTTAGCTTGGTGCTGTAAGTGCCTGATCGGTGGTGGTGAGTCTTTGTGGGATTCTCTCTCCCTCTCCCTGCTATAGCAGTGGTAGTGCTCTGTGCTTGGCCTTGTGGTGCCGCCAGCACAGTGGGGGTGTCCCTAGCAGTTCATACACCTTTTTTGTGTGTGTCCTATAGGCTCTTCACTAATGGAGTCCGTGGAGCACATTTTCTGACCTTATTCCCTCTCCGAGGTTACCGGCTCCCCGTCTCCCAACAATCCCTTACTGCACGGACAGTGGTCATGGAGTCCTTAGTGTCCAAGGTGGATTTGATTCTGGGACAAAAAGCCTCCCCCATCTTCACCTGCTACATCTGTCTCATCAGATCCTGAATCTGATTCGGCCGTCGCGGATGCGAGTTACCCTTCTGGGTCTACGTCCATGCACCCTGAGTGCTCAGATAGTGAGGATGATTCCTCTGCTCCTCTAGCCGTGCATGAAAAGGCACTGGTGGATGCGCTAATTGTGTCAGCGCGTAAAAACTTTAAAGATGGAGGATGCGGCTGATGCTGCGTTGGAGGCACCAGTCATTTTTGGCACCCACAGACTCTCCAAGGTGGTGAGGTTGTTCCCCTTTCCTGCTTACTTTGATAATAATGTCACAAAACAGTGGAGTTGGCCAAAACGCTCTTTAGCGGTCCTTAAAGTTTTGCAATGCGGTATCCTTGTATGGATTGCCTGCTTAAAAAGTGGACGGTCCCACCTGTAGTGGACTCGCCGGTTCCAGGTTAAATAAAGCCACCTTCATTCTAGTTGAGCAGTCCCCGGCCTTTAAATATCCAGCTGATAGGAGGCCAGAGGCTCTGGCCTGCCATATGTTAACTGCGGCTGGTTCGGCACTTAGGCCGGTATGTACTATTGCCCTGGTGTCGCATACTCTGACCGAGTGGGCTAAACTTTTACATCGGGACCTGGAGGGGGAACAGCTTCCCCCTGCCTTTGTGGAGCTGGCGGATCAGTTGGTCCAGGGGCTGCAGCTTGTTTGCGATGCCTCTTTGGAGGCGACTCCTTTGATTTCTAGACTGCCTGCTTCAGCAGTGGTCTTTCGGCGTATTATCTAGCTGAAATGTCTACTCCACTTTGCCGTGGGTGACGAGCATTATCAGTTTGTGGCGTTACCCTTTTGGTCTCGCTTCCTTCTACTGGGTCCTAGGCCCTGTTCACACTTGAGCGTATTTCAGCTCGTAAAACGTTCATCTCTGAACTCTCAAAATGCCCAACAAGAAAAATCCCATTCATTTAAATGGCCCCTGTTCACATCTGAACGCTTTGTCACCTGAAGCTCAAAAAAAGTACATGAGCTTCTTTTTTGACAGAATACAAGTGATTTTGTTAGATGTCAATGCCTGCCTACAAACACCTGCAAAAAAACGCCTGGAAAAAAGCCCAAAAAAACGCCTGAAAACTATACGCTCAGGCGTGAATGGAGCCTAAGACTACTGATGTACTTTGCTGCTGCCTGGGATTGCAAGCAACCCGCGGTGCCACCAGAACCTCCCCTGTACCTTTTTAGAAATCAGTGCAGCGTCATCAGCACACATCAGTGAAGAAGAAAAATTGCAAAATTTGATAAGAGAAACTAAACTTTTTTTTTTTTTCAAAGTTTTTCAGTCTTTTTTGTTTTGTTAAATTAGCCAAAAAAAATCCAGCAGTGATTAAATGCCTCTTAGAGCCGGTTCACACTACCGCGACCAGAAAGTCGCCCCATGAAGGAGCGACTTTTTTTTTAGCGCGACTTTGAAGAGACATAAATGATAGGCGACTTTGTCTGTGGGGAATGCCTGGGTAATCTTTTTCTTCTTCCTGGAAAGTCTGATCACAGTCACTTGAAAATAGATAAGGATGCGGCTTAGAGGTGACTCCCATTGAAGTCTATGTGCACAAGTCGGATAGAGGTCGCCTTGAAGTAGTACAGGAACCTTTTCTGAAGTCGGAGTGACTTCAGTAGTGCATATTAAGACCACTCTCATTCATTTACATTGAATTTGTAATGACGGCCGACTTGAGGTCGCACAAGTCGTGTCCCAAGTCGGGAGTAATGTGAACGGGGTCTGAAAGAGAGCTCTCTAAAAAATTAATAAATAAAAAAATAAAAAATAAACCTTTCATATGAGTACAGTGTTGCATGACTAGGCAATTGTCATTCAAAGTCTTCGAACCCATCCAAAGGACTAGTGCACCTATTGTTGTAATGTACTATATGCAGCTATGTTGGTGCGGCATCGTTGAAATTTGTATTAAATTAAAATCATGTTGGTTTTTTTATTTTTTTCAGATAGGTTTTTGGTTCAATATATTCTTATTCAAGTGCACAATGAGATGTATTTAAAGTCCCAAACACACTTTTTCTTTCTCTCTCCCTCCCTGTACCAAGTATACAATTATGACACCTCTATGCCAGTATTGCTAATTTATACTAACTCCTTACCATTAAGAGCCCATTCAGACAGGGGCGACACGACTTGCTGGGGCGACCTGTGAAGTTGCGTGCACATCGTGCACCGCAACCTCGGCGCGACTTGCACGGACTTTATATAATTGAAGTCAATGCAAGTCGCCTCCAGGTCGCCCCAAAGTAGTACAGGACCCTTTTTCTAAGTCGGAGCGACTTGTGTCGCTCCTATTGGAACGGGTCCTGTGCTAATCAATGGCAGGCGACCGACCGCGACTTGTCAGGCGACCAAGTCGCCTGACAAGTCATGCTAGTGTGAATGGGGTCTAACACTTTCCTCTATCTTGCCATATAGTCAATTCCTATCTTTTTTTTTTTTTTTATTTTCAGTAGAAGAATGCTTTGTGTTGCAGTGAATTTTCCTTCTCATAGCATCTTCTGCCAGGAAATAATAAACCGAGCAGATCGCTTTTTCCAAGTGCATTTTTGCCAGAATCGAGGAAATGCGTGTTTAGTCACTGGGTTTTGATCTGCTCTTGGTTATTACACCATCATGTAGATTGTGAAAACTGGGCAGGAAAGGAACAAACCACTTCAGCAGAAATGTTTCTATGAACTTCCTTGTGTTTACTGTTGCCAGTTATTTTAAAGTGTATGTAAACCTAATAAAAAAAAAAGTGTAATATATTGCTGTTCACCAGTCCTTAGATGTGGGGGCCACAGTAGCTTTCATTTTGTTTTAAGTTAGTTTTTTTTCACTTGGTGATCCTGCCAGTAACACACTTCCTGTCCTTTTTAATTTTTTCCTAATAACTTTTTGGCAATGCACGAGGTGTTTGTGCCTTCCCAGTTTGTTCTTCTTGTAGAAGTGCCCCAGAAACTCTCACCATTTGGATGGAGTGAACATGTATATTCTAGTAAGGTTTACAACATTTAGGCTTCTTTCACACGGCCGCTCCGTGTGAAAGGTCCGCTGCGGGTCTTTTTTTTTTTTTTCCACGGAGCGGATGACATTTCTGTCATCCGCTCCGTATGTCCGCATATCATCCCATCCGTTTGCGTATGATATGCGGACATAATGTAAGTATATGGCACTGCGGATGTCAGCGGATGACACCGCTGACATCCGAATTTCCTTCCTTTCCGTTTTTTACACGGATGAAAAAATAGGGTTCTGTTCCGTTCCAAAAAACGGAACAGAACTGAAAGGAGGAAAATCGGATGTCAGCGGATGGTATTCCGCTGACATCCGCAGTGCCATTCACTTACATTATGTCCGCAAATCATCCGCAAAAAAATAGGATGATTTGCGGACAAGCGGAGCGGCCGTGTGAAAGAGCCCTTAGAGTGTAGGCTCATAAGGTAAGTTAATGTATCCATCTAGTAATGGAGGCTATAACCATCAATGCTGGGGTGAGTTTTTTTTACTGCTACTGACCATGCACAAAATCTATACCAACAGCAGTTGAAAAGCATTTTGTATGAATTAGCTCCAAAGCTACTTAGCACTGCCATGCTGCTACACTTTTTTGGGGGCTTATACAACAGCGATCCTCTTCTGTTTGGAGGTGTGCAGTGGAGGAAAATAATGTGGGAGATGGAAGGTCTCATCCAGGGGTCAGGGGGCTCCAGCCAGAAGCCAAGAGACAGAATATCTCATCAAGGGGTCAGAAGTGCCCAACCAGAAGCCAAGAGACAGAGGGTCTCACCAAGGGGTAAGAGGTGCCCCAGCCAGAAGCCCAAGAGACAGAGGGTCTCACCGAGGTTTCAGAGGTGCCCCAGCCAGAAGCCAAAAGACAGAGGGTCTCACCGAGGGGTCAGAGGTGCCCCAGCCAGAAGCCAAGAGACAGAGGTTCTCACTGAGGGGTCAGAGGTGCCCCAGACAGAAGCCCAAGAGACAGAGGTTCTCACTGAGGGGTCAGAGGTGCCCTAGCCAGAAACCAAGAGACGGAATATCTCATCAAGGGGTCAGAAGTGCCCAACCAGAAGCCAAGAGACAGAGGGTCTCACCGAGGGGTCAGAGGTGCCCCAGCCAGAAGCCAAGAGACAGAGGGTCTCACCAAGGGGTCAGAGGTGCCCCAGCCAGAAGCCAAGAGACAGAGGGTCTCACCGAGGGGTCAGAGGTGCCCCAGCCAGAAGCCCAAGAGACAGAGGGTCTCACTGAG
This sequence comes from Pelophylax lessonae, assembly GCF_965119305.1. Classification (NCBI taxonomy): domain Eukaryota; kingdom Metazoa; phylum Chordata; class Amphibia; order Anura; family Ranidae; genus Pelophylax; species Pelophylax lessonae. Next base: position 99,718,661 of record NC_138769.1, read on the forward strand.
GGGTCAGAGGTGCCCCAGCCAGAAGCCCAAGAGACAGAGGGTCTCACTGAGGGGTCAGAGGTGCCCCAGCCAGAAGCCCAAGAGACAGAGGGTCTCACCGAGGTTTCAGAGGTGCCCCAGCCAGAAGCCAAGAGACAGAGGGTTTCACTTAGGTTTCAGAGGTGCTCCAGCCAGAAGCCAAGAGACAGAGGGTTTCACCTGAGGTTTCAGAGGTGCCCCAGCCAGAAGCCAAGAGACAGAGGGTCTCGCCGAGGTTTCGGAGGTGCCCCAGCCAGAAGTCAAGAGACAGAGGGTCTCACCGAGGGGTCAGAGGAGCCCCAGCCAGAAGACGGGAGACAGCAGGTCTCGTTCCAGGAGTCAGGTCGACTCCTATCAGGGGGTCAGGAGAAACCCAATCCAATTGCCAGAAGTGAGCCATGCAGCAGGGCACTGCGACTAAAGGATAGAGAGCAAAGTATCCAGGAGAGCTGGACAACACAGTCAAATAGATCAGTAAGAGGTACAGCATACGGCAGTTGAAGCTGAGTGAGTTTATGAGCCAGGTGACTCTGCATTTTGCAGTGTTTGTAATCTGAAGCTGGAGAAGATCCCCTGCATGGGAAACCCTATGTTGAACTGTCGTTTTGCCTTCAGCCGTTTCAATAAAAGTGAGCAACCAGGCCCTTGAATATAGTTCCTGTCTGCCGTGAATTCCCTGTATAAATGCATCTACCATGAGCGCTAACTATCCCATGTCACAAGTGGTACAGAAGTGTTTAACCCTGCTTCACCATTACCTTTAGTAGAAGACATCAGAACTGATTAATAGTATAGTGGTACATACATGACAGTAACAGTTAGGTAGCAGGTAACGGTTGGTTTGACATTGGGGTTCTGCCCCCACTAATTGTGTCCTTTATAACTTTTGTGTCTTTTTTTTTTTTTTCCCCACTTCTTAAAAATAAACTGCCCGTGATTAATTGATTGATTTCATCAAATTCTCCCTTTATGTGTGCGAACTATGGTGGGGACGGGACGATAGAGTGCAAATTCTTTAAACAAGCACTGACATAAATGTTTCTATATAAATATAATTCCTCCATTTTAACACTTCCATTTGTTCTTCCCTTTGTCACAGTCTCCGCTATTCTGAAGCCTCCAACAAATCTAAGACTCACTTCTAAAAACTTTGAGCACATCCTGACCTGGGACGACCCCAACAATGAATCAGTTATCTACTACAAAGTGGAATATCAGGAGGATAGGTATGTATATGGTGAACTTGATTTATTAGAGCAGAGTTTTTCAACTGGGGTGCCGCAAAGAGTCCTCAGGGGTGCTGCAACCGCATTCTGGTCTGAGCGCTACTTGTATTAACTCCTGTGCAGTGCGCCTCTGCGAGGAGAGAGAGGGAGCGCAGTCTGTACGGCTCTCTCCTGCTCCCTGCAGCTATGTGTACTGTTGCCAGAAAAGCAAAAAGCTGTGCAGGTCGCCCACCCATGTCCTGCCAACCAATAACGTCATCACTTGTTAAGGACATGTCGGGTGGCACTACAGCTTTCCGTTTTGTTTAGTGTACATAGCTGCATATGGACTGCTCTCTCTCCTCAGTCACACTGCATGGGAGTTAACACACAGCTCCAATTTGTGCTAGGAGGGGGGGGGTTGTGGATTTGCAAGGATTGTGCTGGCAGTGGGGGTTTAGGAACAGGGAGGGTTTGTGCTGGGATGGGGGTGATTTGTGCTAGGAGGGGGGATGGGGGGGGGATCTGCGAGGATTCTGCTGGGAGAGGGGATTAGGGGGGATTTGAGTGGGGGTTTAGGAACGGGGGTTTGTGCTGGGATGGGGGTGATTTGTGCTAGGAGGGGGATTTGTGAGGATTTGAGAATGGGGGGGGTTGTTCTGGGAGGATGGTTTAAGGGTTTTTGTGCTAGGCAGAGGAATTTCTGGATGGTTGTGTTAGGAGGGGGAATTTGTGCTAGAAAGGGGAACTAGGAGGATTTGCAACCTAAAATCACTGAACATTGCCTCATGGACTACTTTTTTAGGATTTGTTCACAACAGGTACAGTGAGGTAACCCATGAGAAATCGCACATTTGCCTGTACCGCACAAAAATTTACTGCCTTTTGCAGTCGCATGTGGTGCCATTATTAATGACATCCCCACAGATCCTAGCAAATACATGTTCGTTTGTGCCCGTAAATAATGCAACGCACGCAAAAAGACTCATGCTTGGACACACCTCCTGTTATCTATGTAGATATCCTGTGGGGGTTATGTTTATGTGAAATATACCACCATGATTATGTGTACAATTTTTAACCATTTCTGGCCACAAGGACATCCATGGACATCCTCGAGTTTCAGTGTTTATACCGGGATTATGCCTGCACCTCCCAGGCATTATCCCGTTATGTATCTTTTCAGCTGGCGATTCCCTTTCAGGCGAGAAGAAACAAGAAAGCAACGCCTACTGAGTGTAGCATACAAAGTTTAATAGGGGTTAAAAGAAATTGTGCACTCACAAAGGTAAATGGTATGCCAGCATGGTGAATGTAATGGGTCCTCTGCAGAGTCTCTGGTAATGGATGGATGCTGCCGAGACGAGTAGGCTGATGGCTGTCAGCGTCTATCAGTCGGCATAGCTGTTTAATGGCGCCCGGGTCTGTGCAGAGGTGCGGGTGACGTCACATCCGGCAGCTGAGAAGGCAGGAGAAGCGTGCGTTCGGAGCATGTGTGCTCCTTCATCAGGCTCTTTTTTTTTTTTAAGGTTGGTGATCTGAAATTACAAGTTTTGGTTTTTTATATTTTCACTTGTCATTTTTCTGATTGGTAATGTATGTGTTTTATTTATGCATAATAGATTTATGTTACACATATGTATTCACTTCAGAAAGATCTACAGATAACCAGGGGATACCACCTCTAAAAGGTTAAAGGCTGTAATGGTTATAAATTTAAGGTTGGACTAAATTCTGTGGTTCTGGATAATCTCTAAAAAGAAGAAAGGATATCATAATTAGAATTAACCAGTAGCTGCTGTATCTGCTCCAGTTCTTGTGATCAGAAAAAAAGGTTGGTGTCCTTCAGTGCTTCCACAAGGGGATCCTGTAATATGGCTCATCTAACTGCATACTGCAGAAATTTATGCTGTAAACGTTTTATTGTACACCATGATCTACCAAGTCTGCTGCTCGTGAATCACTAAATTAGCAAGAACACCTGCAGGATATAATGCAGGGTTTATAAAGCTTGTCTGAGTTTTCAGGAAAACAAGGGACAAAGAGCTGAAATTACTCACTGCAGAGCTACCGTATTTATTCGAGTATAACGCGCAAAATTTTCTACCAAAAAAATAAATCAGTTTGGGTGCGCGTTATAAACGAGGGGTGGGGTGGCAGTGGCGGCCGGTCCATTGAGGGCGCAGGCGAATTGTGAGTTCGCACTACGCCTTTCCCGGGCTGCAGCCGCTCACTGTACGCGAGGGCGAAGAAAAAAAAAAACGTCCCCTCGTCGCGTACAGTGGGCGGCCCGAACTGGGGGTGAGAATTCTTATTATCCGCTGTATGGTCGCCGCTTCATTTCCTCGCTTCGCCCACATGTTACGGTAAGCATTGCTTTTGTACAATTCAGTGTTTTGCGTACCGTAATTCAGTGTTTATGTTGTCAATAAATGATTTTTATCATGGCCGCACATGTTCAACAACTTTTTTTTGTCAATTACAATGCTTGGTGTGAAACAAAATTTTATACCGATTTTTAATCGAAAATTAGGGGTGCGCGTTATACACGTGTGCGCGTTATACTTGAATAAATACGGTAAGTGAGGACAGATATTTGGAGCAATTGAAGGAACGGTTGGGAGTCTGATCTGGTCGTTTTAGGAGGAGATGTACCGAAGTGATTGGTTTCCCTTTGTCATCTGTTTATCCACATTCAGAGGGTGTTTGACCCTGTGGGGTCTTTAAAGTTGGTAAGAGTACCTTGGTATTTTGACTGGTGGTGGACTCTCCTGCTTGCACCCTTTTATCTATTTGGGATTTATGCGGACTGGACTTTCTTTGCACCTGGGACTTGTTTGCTCCTTATCATCAGCTAAATTAGTTTGTTGATTAGCGCGACACCATTTTTCACCATTTCATTGAAGATAAGGTTTACTGTCTTTTTGTGTCAGCTGCTTTTCGAATTAAAGCGGAGTTCCGGGCACAGAAAACATTTTTCAATAAACATACCCCCGGGACAGTCTGGGCTAGTACATTCCACAATGGCTAGCCTCTGATCTGTCCCGGTTCGCACTTACCTGCAAGATGAAATACTCACTTATAAAATTTCTTCCACAGCGTTGCCATCTCTCTTGTGGGCAGCTGAAGCCAGCGCGGTCCTCTTCTGCGTCTTCTTCCGCGTCCTCTTCTCCCAGAATGCGCCTGCACCGGCCCTTCTCGTCACTTCCGGTGCGGCGCCGCATTCCTCCACAGCTTCTGGGCATGCCCAGAAGCTGTTTAGCAGGGGAATGCGGCGTCGGCCCGGAAGTGACGAGCGGGGCCGGTGCCGTCGCATTGATTCCTGGGAGCGATGACGTTCAGCTCCCAGGAATCATCGCAAGACAGGAAGTGACGGCGGAGCCGCGGCGCTGAGGGAGGAAGTACACTGAGGTGAGTATTTTCGATCTTCAATTACAAGGTAAGTAAACAAAAAAAAAAAACTTAACTATCCAATTCCTTTACAGGTGAAGGGGAACTAGCGGACGGGCAGAAAAAAAAAAGATCGATTTTGTGCCCGGAACTCCGCTTTAAGGATTATACCGTTTGCCATACATTGTTTTAAATGTCTTTTAATGAATATAGCGCAGTGATTCTATACCATATATTACACATATGTATATAATTTGTTTTTGCCGTTGTACTATATTAGTTTAATGTTTGGTCTCCCTTTTGTACTTTTTCTAGTTCTCCAGTTGTCAGTAGCAAAAGCTGCTCCAATATTACAAGCCGGCACTGTGACCTGACCAAAGATTTCATAGATGTTGTGTCCACGTATGTTCCCATAGTCCGCAGTTTCACAGTTAATGAAGTCTCTGCTGTAGCCATAGCTAAGGGTTTTTGCCCGCTTTCAGACAGTAAGTATATTTAGCATCAGCTTTGGACTTTTACTAGTGTGTATGTGTGCATGTGTGACCAATGGACTTTAATATTGTAGCGTCAACATCTTTAACAGCATCCTAAAGTGATTGTAAAGTTTTTTTTTTTTTTTTAAATAACAAACCTGTTATACTTATCTCCTCTGTGCAGTTGGTTTTGCACAGAGCAGCCCGGATCCTCCTCTTCTTGGGTCCCTCATTGGAGCGCCTAGCCCCTCTCTCCTGTCGAGTGCCCACACAGCAAGCAACTTGTGATGGGGGCACCCGAACCCAGCTGCAGTTCCGTGTGTCCATTCACACAGAGTTTCCATTCAGCCCCGTCCTCTGTAGCTTCTGATTGCCTAACTGACTTTGACAGCTTGGGGAGCCAATGGTGCCGCGGCTGTGTCCCAGCCAATCAGGAGGGAGTGTCCCAGATGGCCGAGGGACTTGTGGGCATCGCTGGACGGAGAAGGACGTTGGGTAAGTATTAGGGGGTGCTGAGGGGTGAGGGGGGGGCCGCTGCACATAGGTTTTTCATCCTAATGAATAAAATGCTTTAAACCTTCTGACTTTACAACTCCTTTGACCACTTGCCGACTGCTTACGTTGATGCTACTGCAGCAGAGCCGCTCGGCTGGGTCCAGCAACGTAGACCTACGTCGCTGGATTCCTCCCTCTCTCGGCGGCGCGCTCAGCTCACTCCCGCTGTATTCAGACACAGCGGGAGTCGGGCCAGGGGAGGAGAGGCGGTGATCACCGCCGCTCTTCCCTGATCGTCGGGGAAAGAGTGAGGAAATCCACCCGCTTGTGTAAACTAAGCGGGCGGATCTCTGTGACAGGCAGGGACAGATAACAGGATTCAGCATTGCTGAACCTGCAATCTCTGTCACACAATCCCCTCCCCCCCACTCGTCAGTAAGCATGAGGCATACATGTAACCCCTTGATCACCAACAGTGTTAACCCCTTCCCTGCCAGTGTCATTATTACATTAACAGTGCATATTTATAGCACTGATTACTGTAGTAATGTCACTGGTCCCCCCAAAAGTGTCAAAAATGTCAGTTAGGGGTCGGATCTGTCTGCTGTAATGTCGCAGTCCCACAAAAAAATCGCAGATCGCCACCATTACTAGTAAAAAAAAAAAATAAACAAAAAAAAATTACATAAATCTTTCCCGTAGTTAGTAAACGCAATAACTTTTGCGCAAACCAATCGAAATACGCTTTTTTTTTTTTTGTACCAAAAATATGTAGCAGAAAACAAAGTGAGAAGGTACAGCGCAACTAAATTAAATAACTAACTAACTGAAACTTGCAGAGGTAAACAGAGTCCATAAAGTCCATATAGGAGAAAAAATTCAGATGCGGAAAATATGGCCGTAAATCCAACATCAATCTTGCAAAGGAAGTTTCTGGCAGTGATCACACAAAACAATAAAGGATGTACCCTTACCGGAAGGTTGGACCCCCTGTTACGGAAGGTCAAACAGGCCGACAGTCAAATGGATTTACAATTAGGTTAAATTCCAAACAGTCACTTATAAATATAAAAACAAGCATTATATTCATGTGAATCTGCTATCAGATTAAAAATTACAAAGAACACAAAGAAAAATTACAAAGTGACTGTTTGGAATTTTAACCTAATTGTAAATCCATTTGACTGTCGGCTGGAGGGGGGTCTTTTTCAAGTGGACTCAGTGTGATTTGAGTGTTTTTTCCTGGCTAGCCTTGGGCGGTTGGGTGACCATTGCCTCTTATCGCCGTTGTGGTGGGAAGATGGGAGAGGTGGTAATTTTCAATGGTGAGCACATTGCACTGTATTACAGAGGCTGCTGTGTCCCAGAAAGATGAACATTCTGTGCAGGCAAATTTTCATCTGAGGTCTGTAATATGTGTGATCTGGAGATTAAGTGTACAGCCCGTAGCCCACTAGGACGTTTTACCTGACTGAAGTCTGGGGGTCTTCAAATTCACTGCACTGCTATGCCAGGTTGGGGGACAACAACCCACCCCCCCCCTCCCCCAGGCAGTATGCTGTGCAGGTTCTGCAATCTGCCAACGCCTGCCTAAAATGGTCCCTCTCTGTATTATTGGTTACTAGGACTGCCGGCGTCCTAGCAACCAATGAAGTACTTTAGTGAAGACCTGCTGCACCTCCTGGCTCCTGTTCTACTGTTCACATCAGAGTCTTGTAAAAACTTGACAGAGGGTTTAAAGTGTCACTAAACCCACATCATAAACTATCAATAAATAAATGGTGTATTACATGCTGTTCATACTCACTCAGTCACTATGAGATTTGTTTTCTGTATTCTGCACAAAAACCTGCTTATTCCTGCTCCTTTCTCCCTCTTCTGTTTATGTCCCCAATTCAGCTAGGGATTTTGCAGCTGTGGTAGCAACTCTGCACATGCTCAGTTTTCAGTGAGTTTCTATACTTCGCATTTCCTCCCTATCACATCCGAGCAGCCCATGTTACTATAGAGCAGGGATATGCAAACTGTGGCCCTCCAGCTGTTGCAAAACTACAAGTCCCATCATGACTCTGCCTCTGGGTGTCATGCTCGTGGCTGTCAGAGTTTTGCTATGCCTCATGGGACTTGTAGTTTTGCAACATCTGGAGGGCAACAGTTTGCATATCCCTGCTATAGAGTCACACATGTGGGCGTATACACAGTGCTAAATGACAGTCCACTCCCTCCCTCCCTCCTCCATGCCCACTAAGCAACTAAACACAATGGGGTGGGCTATTACATATAGATTAATAGTGACTTCACCTCCCTCTTATTCTAAGACTCAGGCTGGAGGGGCGTGACACAGCCTGTGACTGGCAGAAATCCACCCACACCATGTTATTGCCACAAAATAATAAAGATTTGATTTTAAATATATTTGTATGAAAATTTAAATAGTTTATTGATATTATTTTATTTTTACTCCTGTATTCCTACGGTTTTTTTTATGTATTTATTTTATTATTTTGAATATGTGACTAGCAGCAGAGGACTAGAAGCGCCTCCTGCTTACAGGCAGACAGGCTGGGTAAAGTTGGGTCATGTGACAGCTGTATATTAATTTAAAAAAAGGTACTGTGTTTTTTTTTTTTTTTAATAATAAAATAATTACAGAGACATCCTCCATATACAGACATCCTCCATATACAGAAATATAAAGGACAATGTAAATTAAACAGTGTGTGCTTAGTATCACTTTAACTTTCTCCATTCCATCTAAAACTTAGAGGTTGTAAACTCAAAAAAAAAAAAAAAAAAAAAAAAAATTATTATATATACCCTGAAAGACCAAGGCAAAGTGAGCTAGTATGCATTGCATACTGGCTCCATTATGTAATACCTTAGAAAGAAGCGCATGCACATCGGTGTCACCGCTGACCTTTTCTCTGGTGTTACTTCCGGGTTCGGGGGCTCCAGCGCTGTGATTGGTCAGAGCCACGATTAGGTCACTCCTGCGCATGCATGCGGGAGCCACCGTTCACGGCATGGGGCTTGGAAGGAAGGGCACCTGTGGCCGTTCCTTCAGAGTGCATGCGCCAGTGATGTCACTGGCTGCATGTCCTATAAATATATCCTAAACGGTAAATGTTTAGGAGATATTAGTTCCTATGAGTAAGCCTGTAATAAGGCTTACCTATAAGTAAATTTCTGCAGAGGAAGTTTACTTCCTCTTTAAAGCATGTTTTGCCTAGAGATGCACTTGAATACCAAAATGGTAAAGATAGTTTTGTGTATCTTACATTTTGTATATAATTGTGGATAGATTGATTTTCTGACTTTCACACAATTGCACTGTTTTCTTACTAAGTTGTTTCCTCCTCTCTTGTTGCTTTGTTTTTTCAGCGAGGTTAGGCCCAGTTTTATTGGATGTGGTTCCCTGCAATCGTTGTATTAACGTGTCTGTCCATCCTCCAATCTCTCATTTATGGGATGAAACAGAACAGCGCAATGTTACCATGGTCAGTGACCATGTCTATCCATATCTGGAGTACACAGTCTATTATGGAGACTCGGCAGAGGTTAGGAGAATTTTTGTTTGCTTTTTAAATATGTTATCGTATATATAATTGCAAAGGTAAAAAATAATAATTTTGACATTTTTTTTAAACACACATTTATACATCAGCCTCTTGGACCTTGTATACACTGTTGGTCCAAGGAAATGTGGGGGAGAAAGGGTGTATAAAAATAGATGGGCAAAAAATAAAGGTCAGCAGCTACAAAGACTTTAATATAAGGACACTTACCTGTCCAGGGATCCAGTGACGTCATCACCTAGGCTGGTTCTTCACTAGCTTTTAGGTTCCTGGCGCCCGCATCCTAACTGTGGCTAGCCGGCTATGCAGCTTTTGGCTTTACAGCCGGCTGCTCGCTGCACATGTGCGTGCTGTGCTTTGTGAATGGTCCCGCAGTCTTCTGGGACCTGCGATAAGTCCCAGAACACTGCAGGGAGGGAGGGGAAAGGAGAACATCAATCCAAGTGGGAGTGCATACCTGTCAAAACCCCCCTTTCAAAAAATGATATACCAAATATGGGAGAGGAGGAAGACTTAAAGGGATTGTAAACGATCACCTTGTAAAACAACCCATTCAATTACAGAAGAAATAAAGAGCAAAACCTCTTTGTATAGATATTAAAAGAAAAAATTTACTTTCTCTTACGTCCTCTGACAGCTGCCGCCCACTCAGTCTTCACCAATGGGTTTTGACCTCTTATCCATAGGAGCAAGCTAGGCATAAGGCTTGTTAGAAACCAAGCAATTTACATAGACACACCTGTAGGGGGCTGTCCCACTGGTCCAATACCCCCCTGCTATCAGCATTCCCAACTCAGTTTGTCTTCTGCCTAGTTAGGAGTAAGATAGGCTATCCCTGTGCTGGGGCTACAGTCTCCGCCTTTCTTCTGTTTTATTACTTTTATTTTCTGCTAAGTGTTTTCTTGCACTACTAGCTTTTTATTTGTTCCAGCGCTTAGTTAGTCCAATCTTCGGAAGACTACAGTGTTTGTGGAGCTGGGAATTGGACTGGTTGTCCTGGTGTCCCAGGACAGAGAACCTAATGGAATCCCAGCCCGCCATCGAGCGCTTAGCAGGCTATGAGTACGCCCTGGCCGCGCAAACGACCTGTCCTCAGGGACAAAAGCCCGCGAGGTGGCCACCTCGCTAGGACGCCTCAACCGCGGGTCCATGCGTTGCTAGAGTCATGTTTTGGCTGAGGGCAACCCCGCCACCTGGGGTGGGAGGCTTCCCGTCGTAGAGAGGCGACCACGCCATCCTGGTACGGTGAGTACATTCTGTGTGGGGCCTCTGTCTGGGGATGACAGTCTGCTGGTTTTTCTCTCCCCTCATGTCTGTGTGTCTGGGGCTCGCATTCCTCCTGGTCCCTGCAGGGGCTCTACCGCGTCCAGGACGCTCTGTGGGGGGTTGTTGGGGGTCCCTAAACCTTGTGGCACTATTAGTGTGTTTTTTACTGGGGTACAGACATGTGTGGGCGGCCCGCAGCGGTGAAACACCGCAGGGCCGCCATTTTGGGTATGAGCGGCTGCTCTGGCTTCACTATGGGCACTTCAGCAGCCATTTTCTGTAGTAGTGTATCGCGCCCTTCGGGCGCCATCTTGTTTGTGTGGCGGTTTGTTTTATACATGTGTTCGGCGGCCATTTTCCCAGAGCCTCCCATTGATTCCTATGGGCAGCCATTTTTCTTTAGTCCGAGTCCTGTTTAGCCTCTAGCGGTGTGACATCACTTCCTTTCCTCATGCAGAGAGATCGTCAGCAAGCATGGAGACACTCCTGGGGGTCTTTTATTGCTGTTTTTTGGGGGATATCTCCTGACTATGAGTTTTATTCCTACCTGTGGGGTATTTCAGTCTAGTCCCTATTGCGGTGGGATCGCCGCTATTGCGATTTAAAGCGTCAGCACCATAAAAGCTTTTATGGAGTCCCAGGACAGCAAATTCCCCCCAGCTTTGGTGGATGATTCAGGTACGTCTGAATCATCTGCGATTACTGCTGCACTTGTGACTTTAGTGTCCAAGGTGGATCTATTGATGTCTGAACGGGATTCTAGAAAAAGGCCTAAGCTTTCTCTCTCCTCTGATTCAGAGTCTGATATGGTTGCCATAGACTGTGTATCCCCTGAAGGTTCTCAGTCCTCTCACTCGGATGGGGAGGCGGGGGATGAGGAGGGGGATGATTCCCCCCCTGGAACGGCCAGAGAACGCGCTGCTATGTCTGCGCTTATTACCGCTGTTAAAGATACACTATATTTAGAGGATGAGCCCAACCCACCAGGTAAGCGGTCTTCCTTTTGGGACCCGTAGAACCCAGAAGGCGGCACAGGTGTTTCCTTGTCCCGCTGAGTTTCACGAAACGGTGAACGAGCAATGGCGCAATTTGAAGAGCAATTTTGTGGTACCAAAATGGTTTCAGCTCCGTTGTCCCTTTGCGTCTCCTACGGATTTGCGCTGGTCCGTGACCCCTAAAGTGGATCACACTGTGTCCAGATTGAACAAGGCCTCTCTTATGCCCACGGAGGATTCTACGGTGTTCAGGGACCCTGCGGATGGAATCTCTTGCTCGCCACTCCTATATGGTGGCGGGTTCCTTGATGAAACCTATTTTCGTGATAGTCTCTCAGACTGTGGTAGATTGGACCAAGGTGCTCAGACGCACCCTTGTGGCTGATTCTGCCCCTCCTACTACTTTGGAGATGGTGGACCAGATTATTCAGGCTGTCCTGTACCTGTGTGAAGCAGCCTTGGATGAGGCCCCTTTAGCCGCAGGACTGTCTGCTGTCGCGGTGATAACCCGTCGTTTGGTGTGGCTGAAGAGCTGGTCAGCTGACCAGACTTCCAGGAAGACGGTGTCTGACATCCCTTATGCGGGGAATCACCTTTTTGGGGACTCCCTGGACGAATTGGTAAAAGGGGTCACTGGGGGCAAGAGCACTTTGCTGCCCCAGAATCCCAAGGATAAGTTTTTCCGCGGTAAGCGGGGCCCTTCCTTTAAACCAAATCGGGGGTCCTTTCGTGCCTTCAAGGCACAGGACAAGGGCAAACCCTTCAAAGGCCATGGCGGCCAAAGGAAGCCTTGGGCGGGCAAGTCAAAAGCAGCCCAAGCTGGCGCGGTGGCCCAGTCTGCCTCGACCTGAAGGGACGCCCTCACCCGTTCCAGGGGTGGGGTGACATCTGCATGGTTTTCTCAAACCTTGGCTGCTCCGGATTCCGGACAGGTGGGTTCAGGAAATCATTCAATCAGGTTACAAGATCGAATTCCTTTCGCGGCCAGCGGAAAGGTTCTTTCCCTCAAATCTTCATTTGACCCCAGATCGTTTGCAAGGTCTTCATCGGGAGGTTCAGGATCTTCTCGCCCAGGGGGTAATCGTCCCGGTGCCACATCGGGACAGATTTTGGGGGTTTTACTCAAATCTGTTCACTGTGCCCACAAAAGGAGGGCAAGGTACATCCAATTCTGGACTTGAAAGCTCTGAACCGCTTTGTGCGGGTTCAAAAATTCCGCATGGAATCCCTCCATTCGGTGGTGGCCTCCCTGAGCCCGGGAGATTTCCTGGCTTCCATCGACCTCAAGGATGCGTATTTACACATCCCCATCTTCGAGGGTCATCAGAGGTACCCCCGATTCGCTATCGCGGAGGAACACTATCAGTTTGTGGCGTTACCTTTCGGTCTCGCTTCGGCTCCAAGGGTGTTTACCAAAGTGCTGGCTCCTGTTCTAGCCCTGTTACGGGCGCAGGGAGTTGCGATTTTGGGATATCTGGACGATCTCCTGTTAAGGTCGAGTGCCAGTCAGAGCCTCTTACGCGATCTGTCAACTACGGTTCAGACGCTCCAGGAGTTCGGGTGGACCATCAACATTCAGAAGTTTACTTTGTCTCCTTCTGTTCGCCTCCCTTACTTGAGGATGGTCCTGGATTCCGCCCAAGCAAAAGTCTTTCTGCGGGAGGACAAGCTCCAGACTCTGCAGTACGAGGTCAGGTCCCTCAGGGACAGAGAATCCTCGTCACTCAGGACCTGCATGTGTTCCCTGGGATTGATGGTGTCAGCCTTCGAGACGATACCGTTTGCACAGTTCCACACACAATCTCTCCAAGCGGAAATCCTAGCCAGGTGGGACAGGCTTCCTCAATCCTTGGAAAGGAGGATATCTTTGAGTCGCCATGCCAGAGAGGATCTTCTGTGGTGGCTCCAGTCTCCGGCTACGACGGAGGGGGAAGTCCTTCCGGCCGTTTTTGTGGACGGTGATAACCACAGACGCCAGCCTATCGGGCTGGGGTGGCGTTCTGGGCACTCTGTCTGCCTAGGGCACTTGGTCGGAGGAGGAATCCTCCCTGCCGATAAACGTCTTGGAACTGCGAGCGATCAGACTGTGCTTACTCCGTTGGTCGGATCATCTTCAGGGCCGCCCTGTGCGGGTGCAGACGGACAACGCCACTGCGTTGGCTTACATCAATCACCAAGGGGGCACCAGGAGTGCCCGGGCGGCCCAGGAAGTGACTGTCTTGGGCCGAGACACACGTCCCGGCGATTTCGGCAGTTCACATTCCGGGTGTGGAGAATTGGCAGGCCGATTATCTGAGCCGCCAGACCCTGGACCAGGGGGAATGGTCCCTACACCCGGAGGTGTTTCAGATGCTGTGTGCGCGATGGGGATCCCCGGATGTGGATCTGTTCGCGTCCCGGCTAAACAACGAGGTAGGAAGGTTCGTGGCAAGAACGCGCGATCCTCTGGCAGACACCTCGGATGCGCTGGTGGTGCCTTGGAATCAGTATCGACTGATTTATGCCTTCCCCCCCGATTCAGTTGTTGTCCAGGTTCCTTCGCAGGTTGGTCTCGGGACCGAAGTTGGTGATTCTGGTGGCCCCGGACTGGCCGCGCCGGTCTCGGTACGCGGACATCATACAACTGGTCGTCGAGCCTCCCTGGCGGCTCCTGTTACGGGACGATCTGCTGTCTCAGGGGCCGATCTTCCATTCTGCTTTATGTTTGCTGGCTTTAACGGCGTGGCTGTTGAAAGCCAGGTCATGAGAGATCGGGGTCTCTCGTCGGCCGTCATTCCTACCCTGCTCAAGCCTAGGAAGGCCTCGTCTGGTAAGATCTATTACCGTACCTGGAAGGCTTATTTTGCCTGGTGTGAATCCAGGGGCATCCATCTTTGCTCCTTTTCGGTGGCAAGGGTGTTGGCCTTCCTGCAAACTGGTGTGGACTAGCGTCTTGCGCTGACCACGATTAAGGGTCAGTTGTCTGCACTGGCAATCCTTTTCCAGCGCCCCTTGGCGTCAAACTCTTTGGTACGCACCTTTATTCAAGGGGTGCGTCATTTGGCTCCTCCTAGGAGAGCGCCTTTACCTCCTTGGGACTTGAATTTGGTCCTGTCCGTTTTGCAACGTCCTCCCTTTGAGAGCATTCGGGAGATTCCTCTGCCTGTGCTGTCTCGGAAGGTTGCCTTCCTGGTGGCGATCACATCTGCCCGCAGAGTGTCGGAGTTGGCGGCCCTGTCATGGCGCTCCCCTTACCTGGTTGTTCATAAGGATAAGGTGGTCTTGCGACCTAACCAAGCTTTCCTTCCTAAGGTGGTTTCAGATTTTCACCTGAATGAGGATATTGTCTTGCCTTCGCTGTGTGCGAATCCTACACATCCTAAGGAGTTTGCCTTGCATTCCTTGGATGTAGTCCGGGCGATCAGGGTGTACCTGGCGTCTACTGAATCCTTCAGGAAGTCGGATTCCCTTTTTGTCCTTCCCGAGGGACCTCGGAATGGTATGGCTGCGTCTGCGGCAACCATTTCAAAATGGATCAGGCAGACTATTGTACAGGCCTATTCTATTAGGGAGCGGGTGCCACCCTTCCCTGTCAAGGCGCACTCTACCAGAGCGGTGAGTGCATCATGGGCTTTCCGACATCCGGCTTCGGTGGCCCAGGTGTGCAAGGCAGCGACTTGGTCGTCTGTGCACACCTTTTCCAAGTTCTACAAACTTGATGTTTTGGCATCAGCAGATGCCTCCTTTGACTGCAAAGTTCTGTGTGCGGCAGTGCCTTGAGGGGGTCATGGCGTTGGCCGGTCTCTATCTGTTGGGGTGTTTTCCCCCTTGTTTGCTTTCCTGGGTTGTTTGCGCCAGTTGAGCTTTTCTGTTACCCAGAGTTTTTACCTTTCTGTTCAGATAAGGTTCCTTTCTCTGACCTGGGTGCTGCGTTGCCTTTGTGACGGTTGCGCTTCCCACCCCTCATGTCTACACTGCTTTGGGACATCCAATTGGTGAAGACTGTATGAGTGGGCGGCAACTGTCTGAGGACATAAGAGAAAACTGAATTTTTGTAAAATCTTACCATAAAATTCCTTTCTCTGAGTCCTCTGACAGTCGCCGCCCCCGCCCCTCTTTTGGGATTAATTTGGACTTTAACTGCTTGCTACCAAACTGAGTTGGGAATTCTGATAGCAGGGGGGTATGGGACCAGTGGTACAGCCCCCTACAGGTGTGTCTATGTAAATTGCTTTATTTCTAACAAGTCTTATGCCTAGCTTGCTCCTATGGATAAGAGGTCAATACCCATTGGTGAAGACTGTATGAATGGGCGGCGACTGTCAGGACTCAGAGATAGGAATTTTACGGTAAGATTTTACAAAAATTCTGTTTTTTTTTTTTTTTTTTTTTTCCTTTTTTAGCAATCACATATTCTCTGTTCTCAGCTGCATAAGAGCGGAGGAGGAGGGGGGTAGGGAACAGCAGCACACTGATCTTCCCAGCAAACGACTCTGCAGTGGGGGACATTGAAGGAGAGGCACACTATGTTCCCAGTACAGCTCAAGAAATGACCGCATTGTGTTCTCCTGCTTAGTGGAGGAGTTATGCAAATATTAAAATGCCTTTATGGGTGGATATCAGTCTGGAGAAGTGGACGATCCTAGGCAGGCTGCATTTGCATGTAGCCAGCCTTAGGTAATGCCCACATGTGATGCTGAGCCCCCATGTTTGAAATAACTGAAAGCCAAATTAATGAAAGGGGCAGACCAGAAATGGTAAAACTGGGGATCCAAGTCTTGATGATGATGATGATGATTTCTTGATGATGATGTTCTCCAGGCCGGAAACGAAAATGAGGCAAGCTCTCTGACTTGCTGAGAAGCTCAGTGTGCAGTAAAATCAGATTAAACAATTTCAGTACAGGAGAGAATCCTGTATGAAACACTAGTATTCTAATGATAATACCACGTGTACTTTTTAACTGATACTTATTGAGTCCTTACTAACAATTTTCTGCTCTTTTCCTTTTTAGAGTTGGCACACCAAAACGTTGAATAGTCTGAATTCTACAGATATCCTAAAACTGCGGCCAAATGCAAATTACTGTGTGTGGGCGGACGTAAAAGCGGGTTCCAATATAGGAACTTTTGAACCATCCCCACAGAAATGTGTCCTCATCCCAGAAGTATCCAGAGGTACGACAACACTATTATGTTGCTTTTACATTGTAATGGTTGTATTACATTGATACAGAAAAGTAACTCCTCTTTTTAGTGCTTGTTTGCACTGCAATGCAGTGTGGGAAACCCACGTTCTGTTTGCGTTTTCTGCTCCAAGTTCAAAATGCTCAGTGCCTGCGACCTGCAGCGGGTGTCAATGTAAAGGTAACGACACCCCAAAGGCAGATGGCAAACCCAGTTCATTTGCCTGCACTGCAAAGCATGGTACCAAAGTACTATGCCATCTGCTGGCTGTGCATTTTTAAAAGTAGTGCATGGTGTGATGCTGTGCGATTTTAGCCCATTCAGATGGTCTTAAAAAGCACTGCACTCAAAGTGCACAGGAACACAAGCGTGTTTCTGGTATGAACCAGCCCTTAAAGTGTAAGTCCACCCTAAAACTGAAATCCCTGCATCTATAGACATCCACAATCTAACACTAACCTATCTAGCCCTGTAAAGAAGAAATCGGTATCCTTTTTTAAGCTGATCCGACCCAGTGTCCAGCGGCGGAAGCTCTGCAGAGGACACGGCTGACTACAGCTGTGAAATGAATGGGGAGTGACGTCACCGATAGAGTTACTATGGGGCTTCCGTTGTCAGATGTGTCCTCTGCATCCGCCTCCACAGTGAAGCCGCAGCTGACAGCTCAGCGTGGGATTGAGTCGGATCGGCTTAAAAAAGGTATGTATACTGATCTCTTCTTTAAAAGGCTAGATAGGTTAGTGGTAGATTGTGGATGTCTGCAGATGCAGGGATTTTAGTGTTTAGTTGGACTTGCACTTTAAAACAGAGATTGCAATAAAATGCATCAGGCCTTCACTTACACAGGGCTTTGGACTATCATCTCAACCCATATGAGCTCTGGACCAATCGCCAAGCACCAGCACTACCAAATGGAAAGCAGGGGAGTTGCATGCTGTCCATTGAGCGCACAGTGCCCATGTGCCAGTGACGTCACCAGCTGCTTCACATGTAAATATCTCCTAAACGTGTACCTGAAGGTACAAGATAAAAAGTGGAGTTTACTACCACTTGAAAGGAAATTTTTGAACTAGATTAGACTAGACTATGGCCAGTGTTAGACTGATGAAAACGAAACAATCTCTAAATAGCCTAAGGCAAGCTAATACACAGTGCGCATTTATTTCCTGTAACCATGGGTTGCTGTGCCATTGTCTTCTCCTGGCAGGGGAAGCCGTCCCCATCAGGAGGAGACGGTTATTATTGCTAGCGGCTATACCAGCAAGTGAATTCTGGCAGGCTGGTTGTAACCAGTTTAATCGATCAACTTGGTACATTTAGCCTGCCCATGTACAGCAGGGACTGGCTGAGATTCAAACAGTCTATGGCCGGCATTAGTTTTGGTCAGATTTAGATCAGAAGTTGTTTAGCAGGAGGGCTGGTTGTGTTTGTCTGGCATTCAGATATTCACTTCAGGAAGGATTTTGAAATTATGGAAGAGCAAAAAAAAAAAAAATCGGTAGTAAAAAATGTTAATAAAAAAAATACTTTTAACCACTTCCATAAGGCTGGACGTCATATGACATCCTGTTCTTTCAGTGGAGATATCTGAATGATGGGTGCAGCTGCAGGCATCGTTCAGATATCTTTTTTTTTTTTCTGCCGGCGATTCCCTGCACAGTAAAAACAATCATAGCGGCTCCGCTCTGCAAGACCTCCCCTTTAACTCTAATCTGGTTACCTGTAAAAAAAATTTAAAGCATAGCCTATAGGGATTTTTAGGTACCGAAGTTTGGCGCCATTCCACGAGTGTGCGCAATTTTAAGTGGTGTTTTGGGTATCTATTTACTCGGTGTAACATCATCTGTCACATTATACAAAACAACTGGGCTAACTTTACTGTTTTTTTTATTTTTTTTAATTCATGAAAGAGTTTATTTATTTTTTTTTATTTCAAAAATAATTTAAAAAATTGCTGCGCAAATGCTGTGTGACAAAAGATTGCAATGACCACCATTTTATTCTCTAGGGTCTCTACTAAAAAATATCTATAATGTTTGGGGGTTCTGTGTAATTGTCTAGCAAAAAAAATGATTTTTACATGTAGGAGAAGAATGCCAGAATTGGCCCGGTATGGAAGCGGTTAAGGTACATTTTTTTTTTTTTTTTCAATATTGGCTCATAGGGCTCTTTCTATAAATGTTCTTTCACAGCTTTTCATCCAAGATTCAAACATTCTTATTGGATTCAATTGAACAAATAGGTGAAAGCTGTGTGAATTTTGTGTTAAAACACTTATAATGTATAATATATGATAATGTGTAATCACTGAAAATACCCTGTAGCTTTCTTTTAGCCATCAATCTTATACATGACCCCATGTTTTTCTTATTACAGATGACAGAACGTATGTGATTCTCTCTGCCGTGTGCGGCATCTTACTGTTCCTTGGAATATTACTGTGTTTATTTGCACTAGACAGAGCCGGATACATAGGCATGCACAGGAAATTCTTCCCAAAAGTCCTGGTGCGTACATTTAATGTCTTTTTTGTCTTACCAGTTCTACATTATAGTGAGCTGGCTTCTTTTGTTGTTCTTTTATTCTGTAGATTTGACTCAGTGCTGCTCTGGCCAAAGTTCCCATCTCCACAGTGCTAGAGATCCTACAGTGTAAGATATTTGGGGGGGGATTGTACATCTCTTGGCCCCCTGCTGCTGTGGTTTTCTTCTGTCAGTTCCTATGTTACCAAAGGGCATAGTAGGGGTTGGTGGATCAAACCACTGAGCTTATTGGGGGACCATGAAATGAACACTTTCTGGTACCGATTTTCTAATAAGACATACTGCACAGATTTATGTGAATGGCAGAAGAGTGGAGTTTTAGTTCCCCTTTACAAAAGTCCCCTAAGCTGTAGTGCAGACCACGCCACATCTTTTCTTCTGCACCACGGATCCTTGAAGCTTCACTTCCTGGACAGTAGGCCATGTATGGGAGAAGCCGCAGAGGCTTAAATGAACCCCCAGTGAAAACCCATATTTATCATTCTACAGGCAATCATTAAGGAATATTGTATATGGGTGGGGGAGAGGATGTATGCGGTTATCTGAAGCTCAGCCTTGCATAAAATAGTTTTGTCATGTAAAGCTCTTTGTTCCCAGAAGATAAGGAGCCTCCAGCTGTAGCCTAGTCCATTAGTTCACTTTGAAGTTTTCGGCCTTGGAGCAACATGTGGGATGGTTACCTTGCTGTCCAAGGACTTTGATAAAATAATTAAAAATAACTGAGCATAAAACAGAGGAAGGAAACTGTTCTTATTTTTTTCATGTATAATAGTTTTATAATAAAAAAAAAAAGTGTGTGTGTGTACAATATATAGTGTGTGTATGTATATATATATATATGTATTTGTATGTATGTATGTATGTATGTGTGTATATATATATATATATGTGTGTGTGTGTGTATATATGTGTGTGTGTGTATATATATATATATATATATATATATATACAAACACACACACACACACACATCAAGGTGATTGTAAACCAGGGCTTGACAAATTTTCCTGAAATCTAGGAGCCAGCTAAAATATTTTTTTTTTTTTTAAACAAACAACCAAGCTTTATTTCCAAAAAAATAACTAACATACTAAATAATTTACACACAAAGACGACTAGAACCCCACTCTCCTCTTTAGCGCAATCAGATGGAAACAGACCGTCTGTTTCCATCCGATGCCATCTGATCCGATCCACGGGATGGATAGAATATAGAACCACCATCCATCTGTTTTTGGCAGACAGAATCAGATGACAGCAGATTACTGCTCCATAGAGGAGACTGAAGGGTCCCATCAGGTCTGCCTGAAAAAACTGACAGGCAGGACCTGATCAGACAGCCCATGTGAAAGGGGCCTTTGGCTGTGGCATGGCGATGAGGGGAAAAAAAAAATATTATTATACAATATATAATTTTTTTTATTATAATTGAAAAAAAAAATAGAAAAATACATTATTTTTTATTTTTTTATAATTGAAAAAAAATTTTTTTTTTTAATAATTAAAAAAAAGAAAAATGTATTAATTAAAAAAAATAAATTAATAATAATAATAATAATAACCACACTCCCTGTCCACTTAACTTTTAAGCAAAGGTAAGTGGACAGGGAGATGAAGCCTGCAAAAACTTACCTCTCCTCTTGGGGAAGGAGATGGACAGGCAGGGGAAACAGCCATTAGTTACTGCTTGTCAAACTCCCGGCCACCACAAGAGGGTGCCAGTTCCCCGTTCTCTCACTGAAGAAGGCCGAAAGGCCGCGGCCTAAATTTTCGGACGGCGCGGAAGTCCGTCCACTTGGTGAGTGGTTGGGGGGAGGGGGCGCAAAAGGGACAGGACAACCTCTTGCAGTGAACCCTAGGCGCCAGGTCGCTAATTCTTCCAGTGTAGGGCTGTACAGAGGGGGCGTGTCAGGACAAGTCTGATGATTTGAGGAGAGCAGGCTGAATTCCCAGCATAGCTAGAGAGCTGACCACGTTGTGTTCTCCTGCTTAGTGTGGTCAGTTTTTAATAGGAAAGCAGTGGGACTAGCAGGAACACCAGGGATTTCACAGAAAGCAAGCAATACAAAGAAAAGAGGATACGTTCTCATTCAAGTACATGGTACAGCAGACGCGTATCAGGAATATGCATTGTTCGGGTAACAAACAGTTTAGGTCTTGAAGACCCTCACTTTTACTGAAAAATGGGACCTGCAGCCCACCAGTCCATACCTGTCTGCATAAAACCTTTTGAAGGGTATTCAAATCCTATTGAAGGTCTTCTAATCTGTCAGTCTTGATCTGTTAAATAGAACAATGAGAGTCTTTTAGTTAAGGGCTCTTTCACACGGTCTGCCTCCGTAGGCAGATCCGTGCTGCTCAGCGAGGATCGATCCGCCGATCCCCGCTGAGCCGGCAGATGACAGCTCCGTCTCCGCTTGCAGTGCGGAGAGGGAGGTGTCACAGCTCCCGCTGCTCTCTATGGGGGATCGGATGAGAGCGGACCGCCTGTCCGCTCTCATCCGATCCCTGAACAGATGGAAAAATAGGGTTTCCATCTGTCCGGATTTCACGGACAGGATCGGATACGGATGGCAGCGGGTGTCAGCGGAGGTGTCTCCGCTGACATCCGCTGCCCCATAGAGCTGCATGGAGGATCCGATCAGGTCCGCCTAAAAAACTGACAGGCGAATCTGATCGGATCGCCCGTGTGAAAGAGCCCTAACACTGTTCTAAACATGAACAAAATACCTGTTGATTCTTCTAGAAATCTTTCTGACTGACAACTTCTGAAGCTCTAAAGCTCTATGCCCAAGCTGCTTTCTTATCAGTTGTATTGTTGTCAGATGAGGATGATGGAACCCTTCCCCTCCATTATATGGAGAGCATGAGGTGTTCTGTAGCCTTAGCACACTTTCCCTCCTGGGGTGGCAACGCAGCTTCTCCATGGAATACGGTACGGGGAGTGAGTGTTGTCACCCTTTGGACAGGAAGTGTTACTGGCAGGACCACCGGGTGAAAAAATAATTATTCAGCCACGACATCTGAGGAATGGCAAGCTGCAATAGCTACGTTTTAAGTTCTGGGTTTAGATACACTTTATTTGTAAATTTTCTCAATAAGGAACACGAAAGCTCTATTCACACCTAAGCCTATCATTTTCAGGTGTTTTTTTTTTTTTTTTTTTTTTTTTTTTGGGGCGTTTTTTCAGGCGTTTTTCTGCAGGTGTTTGGAGACAGGCATTGACATCTAACAAAAATGCTTGTAATCTGCCAAAAAAGAAGTTCATGTAATTTTTTGAGCTTCAGGCCCTGTTCACACCTGAGCGTATTTCAGCTCTTAAAACGCTCATCTCTGAAGTCTCAAAACGCCCAACAAGCAAAATCCTTTTCATTTCAATGGCCCCTGTTCACATCTGAGCTGAAGCAAAACGCCTAACTAAATATAGATGGGATGTGGGGGTCAGCTGGGGGTGTCAGGGTCTCACCTCAGCAATGGCAGCTGCCAGCTCAGCAGGTCCCTGCACAGCTTCCTCCAGTACTGGGGGGGGTTGATGCTCCTGTCCTGGGGTCAAGTAAAATTGCCAGTGCTCAGCCCCGCAGCCTGAGTCAATCAAGTCACATGTGTCCTGACTCCCTAGCGCTCCCTGCCTCTGCCTGCCTCCAAGATCTGGGAGTTGTCGTTTCCTGGCTGGCTGCGCTGCTCTCAAGTCTCCACCCACTAGGAGATTGAGCATGGCCATGGACTACAACTCCCAGAATGCATCAGTGTGGTCAGCTAGTTAGAGGCTGGCCGCTTGCCTGACAGAAACCACAAGACGAAAAAAAAATAATCGTAAATGCAGGAGACTGTCTGGAGTTCCGCGGGCCGCAGATTGGACATGCCTGCTTTAAGCTATTGTATGGATCATAAGACTGACTGAACAGTAATACAGATATCTCAGCCTTGCATTTAACTGTTTAGATGACATTTTGCTTTGTTATCATAGATATGTATTATGTTTAACTATGCCATTTTTTTTCCACTTAAGAAATCCTTGCCCCAGTCGGAGAGTAGATACAGTGCAAGTAACGAGTGCCCTTCTGCGGCATACATTGTACCAGTGGAAGTAGTAAGTCAGGAGCTAGATGTGGAGAAAAGCCAAGAAGATAAAGACCAGTACAAAGAAGGAGGCTACGCCAGCAGAAAAAAACTGTTGGACAGTGACACCAGTGCAGGAGACAGCAGTGGTCCAGTACTTTCAAGTAATTCTTCATCCTTAGAGTCCAGTGGTCAGATGACTGGATCCTCGGATGAAGAGAGGATCTCCACAACGCACCCAGTAGACTTGGACATAATAACAGATTCATCTGGGAGCTTCTCACCAATACCAACCACTGCCTTTGAATCATCGCCAGACCTTCCGTTCAACAACAGTGGGGTCTTCAACGTCAATCTAAACTCAATATGTATAGGAAATCCAACAAATACATGGACAGGTCTCAAAACTGGAGGAACTTTGGAAGTAAAGCCAACTGAAGAACCAGATATGAACTCAGGACAAGGGTTCTCACTCAATGGGGACATCAATGCATGTATATCCAGTGTATTAGTAGATTTGCAACCAATGGCAATTGAGTATGGCAGTGATAATTATGAAGAGGACTTTTCAGATGATGGTGATAATTGTGATGTGGATGATCATGTTGTTTCAGGGTACATGACACGGTGAACTGGACACTATACAATTTTATTACCACTTGTATTTTTTATATATTTTCTTTTTTATATCCTTTTTTTTTTTTACCGTGAAATAGCATTGGAACTCAGGTGATTAGAAAAGGTTAATATGGAGCCTTTGGTTTTCTGTACATAATGTACAGAATTGAAACATAGCTGTGTAAAAAATAAAGACATTTCATGGAGTATAATCTCAGGAAAATTAGAAAATGTAACTTTTTATTATATTGGCACATAATTTAAAAGGTACCCCTGTGGCTCACCCTCCAAGATCCAGAAGTGTAGACACAGTATCAAACAACAAATACCTAAAAGGTAACTCCACTTTCATGGAAAAAAATATAGCAAATACAGCGTATACAATTGCAACACAAGCCATATTGTAATCTAATTTTTTTTTTAATTACCTCTTCATTTCAAGCCTCAGCCGCTGTAATTTTCTATAAAATCAAATGGAATGGGACAGTTTGAAGACATTTTGTACACTCTTGGTGTACAGAATGCCTTCAGAAATATAATTTCCTGCTTGTGTGATTGGCCCACTGATTTTCCCGAAAGTCTGAACTAAGATATAAGTCAGATTTTAGACATCTCTGCAACAAATTTCAAGCAATTGTAAAATCTTGTTTTTTTTTTTTCCTTTAAAAAATAACAAGCATGGTATAATTACCTGCTCTGTTGTAGTGGATTTCCACAGAGCAGCCTGGATCCCCCTCTTCTCTGGTCCCTCTTCTGCTCTCCTGGCCCCTCCTTCCTGTTCAGTGCCCCCCACAATAAGCGTTGAGCCAAGGCACCTGAGCCAAGTCACAGCTCCTTGTGTCCATTCAGACACGGAGCCCTGACCCCGCCCTGCTCACTCTCTCCTGATTGGCTAGCTGACTTTGATTGGCGGCAGCCAATGGCGCAGCTGCTGTGTCTCAACCAATCAGGAGGGAAAGTCTGACGGCTGAGACACTCATGGATATCGCTGGACAGAGGGACCTCAGGTTAAGTGTTAGTGGGGCTGCTGCACACAGAAGGTTTTGTTATCTTAATGCATAGAATGCTTCTTGGCTTTACAACTCCTTTCATTTTGTTGAGATACTCTCTAAGGCCCCATTCACACCTTTTGTAGCTTGAAGCTCGAAACTCCAAAATGCTGGAGAAAAAAAAAATCAATTTTCTCTTTCGTTCACTGACGGTCACAGCTCCAGAATCTTCTTGACATAGTTACATAGTAGTTGAGGTTGAATAAAGACCATAGCCCATCCAGTTCAACCTGTGTAGGTGTGTGTGGCCGTAATCATTTCCCAAACCCCTGAATGTTATGATCCTTGAGATGTGTGCCCAAGAGTCTTTTAAAAGTAGCCATACTTCCCGCAGTTACTATTTTATTTGTGGTAGAGAATTCCATAGTGTTGTAGCCCTTACTGTAAAGAACTCACTGCGTAGCCTGAGGTTAATACGCTTCTCTAATCGCATTGTATGGCCTCGTGTCCTCGTGCATTCCTTGCGACTGAATCGTTTTTTATTTCTATGATGAGATCACCGTTGAGGTATTTATAAATCGCTATCATGTCCCCTCTCAGGCTTCTCTTCTCCAGAGAGAATAAATCAAGCGCTTGTAAGCGATCTTCATAATTAAGGTCTTCTAATCCCCTAGTTTAGTTGCCCTTCTCTGGACTCTTTCCAGCTCCAACACATCCCTTCTGAGGACTGGCGACCAGAACTGGACAGAATACTCTAGATGCGGTCGGACCAGTGTTTTATAAAGTGGTAGGATTATATTTTTATCTCTGGAATACATCCCCTTCCTTATGCATGCTAATATTCTGCTGGCTTTGGCAGGTGCAGCTTGACATTGCATGCTATTGCTAAGTATATCTTCTATTAAGACCCCCAGACCTTTCTCTATTTTTGATTCCCCCAGAGTTTCCCCCCCTAACGTGTATTGTGCTTTTATGTTTTTAGTCCCCAAATGCAATACCTTACACTTCTCCACATTAAACCTCATTTGCTATGTAGTTGCCCACTCCGATTTTGTTCAGGTCCTTCTGTAAGATTCCTGCCTCACGATGTGAAGTTATTGCCCTGCTTAATTTTATTTCATCTGCAAAAACTGATATGGAGCTAATGATCCTGTCCTCAATGCTATCTATGAATAAAATTGGTCCCAGGACTGAGCCTTGGGGGACCCCACTTACCACCCCAGACCAGTCTGAGTATGCATTATTTATTACCACACTTTGGACACGCCCCTCTTAACTAGTTCCGTATCCAAGAGCAAACCTTGTGGTCGATGCCTGCAGACCTTATTTTATATATTAAGTGTTTGTGGGGAACTGTATCAAACACCTTAGCGAAATCCAGGTACACCACATCCACTGGTCTCCCCCTATCTAGCTCACAGCTCACCTCCTCGTAGAATGTTAACAGATTTGTTTGACAAGAACGCCCTTTAGTAAACCCATGCTGATTACTGCTGATGTTGTTCTCTTTAGCAAACTCTTGGATATAGTCCCTTATCATTAGCCATAGCGGCATGTCATGTGAAGTACTGCTAACCATACAGTCATGATCAGTGTACCCCTCCTTTTCCTGTGTAAAGACTGAGGAGAAGAAATCATTAAGCACGGTTGCCTTCTCTGTGTTCACTGTAACCATCCTCCTCATCGTTCATTATGTGTGCAACATGCTATGACCTCGTTTTTTTTGCTAATATATTTAAATAATTTCTTAGGGTTCTTTTTACTATCCTCTATTTGTTTCTCAAAGTTGATTTTAGCCATTCTGATTCCGTATTTACATTTCTTATTTAATTCCTTGTATTGCTGGAAAGCTGATAATGTGCCCTCCGCTTTATGTTTCTTGAAGGCCATTTTTTTTTTTTACCTAATAAGTTTTGTTACATTACGGTTTAGCCACCTTGGCTTTTTCTTTGGCTCTTCTAAATGTATTTCCCATAGGAATGCACTGTGTGATGCTTTAGTTTACTATGTTCCTAAAGCATTCCCATTTTCCCTCTGTGGTCAGTGTTCCTAGGGTTTGGTCCCAGTTTGTTTTCTCTATTATTGAGACATGACCATTGGGTTATGCTGCCCCCTACAGGAGTAGGACACTAGGTAGGAAAAAGTTTTACCATGTCTATGGGGCAGTCCCAGGAGATATACTCCCACTTCCTGCTATAGGCACTCAGGTTTTTTTTCTGCCTAGTCAGGAGTAAGGACTTAGTTCCTTGCTAGGATCTCTGGTCCAAGCATTTTTTTCCTTTTTAAATGGAATTTTTTTCTTTTATGGTAGTTCTCACAGGAACAGAAAATAATCAACTGTCGGACTCGGACTGGATATTCTAAATCATTATGGTCTCCCAGTCTGGCCAGCGAGCGCGCACAGGTCTCAGCTCCGCGCTAGGTCAGCTGCGACATAGCCCTACTGGCTGGGGGCTGGCCAGCGAGTTAAACATCTTGCAAGGGCGCATACGGACCCAGTCGCGGCCTGAGTCGCAGCGTTCCTCTGACCCGCAGCACCCTCATTCCGAGGGTGTGGTGGTCTGCCTTGGGTGGTGCCCACTCGGGTCCATAGTGTGGTAAGTAGTGTCCCCCCCCCCCTCCCATGGTGGCATTTTGGGGTGAACGTGGGCCCCTCCCTGGGACGGTCGGACCCCCTGGTTCCTCTCCTTCCCCTCCCCCCTGCGATCTACTAAGCCATGCGGCCGCATTGGGTGCCGCTGTTGGGGGGGCAGCCTTCGTGAGTTTAGTTGAAGCCCTCGTGGCCTGCTGGTCCATGTGGTCAGCTTGGCGCCTTCCTTGAACCAGGTGGCTCCACGGGGGCCCTTCATTTGTAGTGACCTTTTTGCGGGTGGCCCCCTTTTTAATGGGGCTATGTCCTCTATGGAGGGCGACCCCCCCCCCCCCTGTTTTTTGTGGGTCTCATGGGTGTTCATATATGGACTCTTGGCCGGTGTTCCCTTGCGGGATCGCAATCGGTGGCCTCCCCTTATTATAATGTTTCGGGTGAGCTTAGTATGTAGCGACCCTACTGGGTCTGCGTCCACGCACTTTGAGTGCTCGATAGTGAGGATGATTCCTCTTCTACTGCAGCTGCGCATGAAAAGGCACTGGTGGATGCACTGATTGTATCGGTGCAAGCAACTTCAAAAATTGAGGATGCAGCTGCTGCTGCTTTAGAGGCGCTGGTCTCCTTTTGGTACCCGCAGCTCCTCCAAAAGCGGCTAAGGTATACCCTTTTCCCTCCTACTTTGACAAAATTGTCGTGAGTCAGTAGGGTTGTCCTAAATTCAATATGGAAGTGCCCAAGTGTTTCGCTAGACGGTATCTCTTTGAAGAGTCTCTGTTGAATAAGTGGACAGTCCCACCTGTAGTGGACTCTCAGGTTTCCAAGCTAAATAAATCCACCCTAATTCCGGTGGAGGAGTCTCCGGCTTTTAAAGATCTCTTTGACAGGAGAGCTGAAACCTTGGTCTGCCACGTTTTCTATGGCCAGTTTGGTCCTCAGGCCGGTGTTCACCATAGCCTTGGTGTCCCAGACTGTCAGGAGTAGGCAAATATTTTGCACCAGGATCTGGAGGGGGAACAGCTTCTCCATGCCTTTTGCGGAGCTGGCGAACCAGTTGGTCCAGGGGTTGCAGTTCATCTGTGATGTCTATATGGATGCGGCTCCCTTAGTCTCTAGGCTGTCCGTGACAGCAGTGGTCCTTTGGCGCAGAATATAGCTGAAATGCTGGTCTGCAAACCAGACTTTCCAGAGGGCCTTATCTGATCTTCCCTTTGTGGGGGGGATCGCCTGTTCGGATCCTCCCTGGATGATATCATTTAGCAGGATCTCAAGACAAGGGATCTAAGTCTGTAAGCACCTCCTCCGGAGGTTCCAATAGGACCTGGTCTGAGAAAGCCAAGAACGGGTCCTTCTAGACCCCTGGACCTCCCTGATTCATGAAAAGTGGGTCAACGAGCTGATTCTGTCTGGCTACAAGATCGAGTTTCGGGCTTATCCTACAGAGAAGTTCTTTCCTTCCAACCTGCGTTTATCCCCAGACTGCCTGCAAGGTTTCTTTCAGGCAGTGCAAGACTTGCTACTACAAGGGGTGATTGTTCCGGTTCCAAAATCGGAATGTTTTCAAGAGTTTTCTTCAATCCTGTTTACAGTTCCCAGGAAGGAAGACCAGGTACATCCAGTTCTGTACCTCAAAGCTCTGAACCGCTTTGTGCGGGTACAGATATTCCGAATGGAGTCTATTGATACGGTAGTGGCATCCCTACATCAAGGGGATCTTCTGGCCTCTATCGATATCAACAACGCTTACCCTTCATACTGATATGTCGGTCATCCGTGCTTCCTCCGTTTTGCCGTAGGTGAGGAGCATTCTCAATTCGGGGCATTACCCTTTGGTCTTGCCTCACTCCTCGGGTCTTCATAAAGTGTTGGCCCCAGTGTTGGCATTGTTGCGCCAGCGGGGGGGATTGCGGTACTGGAGTACCTGGACGATCATCTTCTGCGAGCAGAGTCTCCGACTGCTCTGACGGACAACCTGGAGATTACTGTGTGGACTCTGCAGGAGTTTGGTTTGAAATTTAATTTCCAGGAATCTGCTTTGGTTCCGTCCACCAAGTTGGGTCTGGGTCTGCCTCTGGAATTGGCCTCAGCCAGGGTGTTTCTTCCATGGGACAAGCTCCCAAAGCTGCAGGATGCAATTTGGCTCTTGTCCAGCAGCCGGTCATTTCTCAGGTCTTGCATGTTGGCTGCTGGGTTTGATGGTGTCTACCTTCGAGGCGGTTCCATTTGCACAGTTCCACACAAGACCTCTGCAGGGAGATTCTTGCCAGCTGGGACAAGAATCTAGTCTCTAGACACTCTGATCCTGTTGAGCCAGGGTAAGAGAGGGTCGGTGATTTGGTGGCTTCTCTCTCCGGCGCTTTGACAGGGAAAATCTTTACCCCCCCACCTGTACTGGACGGTGGTTGCAATCGGACACGGCCATGGCTTATGTCACTCACTAAGGAGGCACATGAAGTGTCCTGGCGGCTCTGGAAATAGACAACATTCTAAGGTGGGCAAAAAAACGCTTAGTTCCAGCCCTCTCTGCTGTGCATTTTCCAGGGGTGGAAAATTGGCAGGCGGATTATCTCAGTCGTCAGGCATTGGACCAGGGAGAATGGTCACTTCATCCGGAGGTGTTTTCATTAGTTGTGTCTCCGGAGGGGAACTCCTGAAGTGGACCTGTTGGACTCTCGTCTCAACAGGAACGTGCAGAAGTTTGTGGCACTGTCTCGGGATCCTCTGGCCAATGCCACAGACGCACTGGTGGCTCCTTGAGGCCAGTAGCGTCTGAGATACGTCTTTCCCTCTCTAAGAACCTCTGCCAAGACCCCTGCGAAGGATCGAAGCAGAAGGAATTCTAGCCATCCTAGTGGCTCCAGACTGACCTCACTGGTCTTGGTACGCAGATCTGATCCAGTTGGTCGCCGATGCTCCTTGGAGACTTCCTCTTAGAGGAGATCTGTTGGCCCAAGAGCCAATCTTCCATCTTGCTTTACAGTCGCTGGCTTTAATGGCTTGGCTGTCAGACACCAGGTGCTAAAGGATAGAGGGTTGTCTGAATTGGTGATTCCCACGCTGCTGGAAGTTTAGTAAATCTACTTCTAGGAAGAGTTACCATTGCGTTTGAAGAGCGTACTTTGCGGATGTGAATCTCTTGGGGTTCCCCCAGCTCCATTTCGGTGACTCAGAGTTTGGTTTTCCTTCAACGAGGTGTTCAACAGTATCTGGCCTTGGGTACCATCAACAGCCAGGTTCAGCCTTGGTGGTTTTTCTTTCAACAACCTTGGCTACGCATTCGTTGGTTTGCACTTTTGTTCAGGGGGTTTGACACCTGGCTCCCCCACTGCGATCTCCGTTGCCCTCGTGGGATCTCAACTTGGTGCTGTTGGTTCTTCAGTAACCGCCGTTTGAAAATATTTGCGAGATTCCTCTGCTTACATTGTCCCAGAAGGTAGCCTTCTTGGTGGTTATATCTTCTGCACGTAGGGTGTCGGAGCTGGCAGCTTGTCTCATCGTTCACCTTACTACAGTGGTTCACAGAGATATAGTGGTGCTTCATCCTTGTCAGTCGTGCCTAAGGTTGTTTCTGGTTTCAATCTGAATGATGACATGGTGTTGCCTTCCCTGTATCCTAAGCCTAGGCATCCTAAAGATATTTCCTTGTATTCTCTGGATATGGTTCAGGCGTTCAAAGTTTATCTGGTGGCAACCACGTCATTTAGGAAATCAGACTCGCTATTTGTCCTTGAGAATAGACCTCTTAAGGGGTTGGCGGTGTCTGCAGCGACCATTTCCAGATTGATCAGCTAGACGGTGGTGCAGGCCTATTCAATCAAGGGTCAGGTTCCTCCTTTCTATGTTAAGGCGCATTCTACGCAGGTGCTTAGTGCCCCCTGGGCCTTCCGCCATCAGGTTTCAGTGATGCAAGTTTGCAAGCTGGCCACTTGGTCGTCTGTGCACACTTTCACAAAATTTTTTACAAAATGGATGTGCTGGCATCTGCGGGTGCTGCTTTGGCCACAAGGTTTTGCTGGCTGCTGTTTGAGAGGACTAGTCCTCTTTGAGAGTGTAGGTTACAGGTGAGCTCCAGTTGTTACTGGTTGAGCTCCATGTTACCTGGTTGGCTAAGTTTAGCTATGGGGAATTTTTTCCCCACCCCTCATGTTGAAACTGTTTTGGGTCAAGAAGATTCTGGAGCTGTGTCTGTCAATGAACAAAAGAGAAAATTGGATTTTTGTCTTATCGTAAAATCCTTTTCTGTTTTCCTTGTCGGACACAGCACCTACCCCTCCATTCAGTTGCGTTATTTCTTTTGACAGTGCTTACAACAAAACTGAGTGCCTATAGCAGGAAGTGGGAGTATATTCCTTGGGACTGCCCCAAAGGCGTGGTAAAGCTTTTTCCTGCTTGGTGTCCTACTCCTGTAGGAGACAGCATAACCCAGTGGTCAAGAAGATTCTGGAGCTGTGTCCGTCAATGAACATCAGAGAAAAGGATTTTATGGTAAGACAAAAATCAAATTATTCTCTATGGATTTAGTTCACACCTCCACTACAAGTCCCCTGAAGCTTAAAAACGTTCTGTTTTTTGGTAGCTCAAATGGAGCAGATTGATGCATTTTTTAAATTGTTTTTTGTTCCATTGAAATGCATAGAAACGCTTGATTTCAGAGTTGTAGTGCATTTTTCTTCTCAAAGGTAATAATTAAATCAAAATAAAAAATTGGATAATAAAAAAAAAAACTAATCTCAACCCTTCATCCTAATATTAACCCCAACCTAACAAAACAAACAATAAGTAAATTGAACCCTTAACCCCTTACCAAAAAAAAAAAAAAAGAAATATTAAATAAAAATGGAAGAAAAACATAGCAAAAAATAATGAAATGGATTATATTTTTCTCTATTGGCTAAATAAACTGCAAAGCTCAAAAAAGCGCATATAAACGTTCAAAAATGTGATGCTCAGGTGTAAATGCAGCCTAGGGATTAATTGTATTAATAAAAAAGAGAACATACAACCATTATACAGTAGAGCCCACAAGCCTATACAATGAGTGTTTTGAGTCTGCACATAGATAAAGTGCATTGGGTTGGATACATATAAAACAGAACTGCATATGGTGAACCCATGGATAAGTTACTTGTAAAGGGATGCAAACACTGCAGTTTTTCACCCATTAGAACACTGCAGAGTGCACCAGGTGATTATAATGGACTAGACTGCCTCACTCAGAATCAGTCTACACTGGACATTATCAAACAAAGTTTTTTCTTCAGGGCAGAAACCGGTAAGAATTTGCAAAACTGATTGTTTAAACTCACTGTAATGTACATTGGATCACTCAGAAATTATTTTTTTTTTCCCCCTCAACAAAAGCGTTTTTAAAAAGCTTTCAAGTATAAAATGTGCATCAACTGACCCACAACATGGCAGTTATAACATTTAAGAATTAACCTCAAATATCCCATTACAGTGTATACCTTTTTAAAAGCACATTTCCACTTTTGAATCTGAGAAAATACCACAATGTTTTTGTTCCCATTTACGCAGCAAAAAAAAAAAAAATGAAACCCATACTAGTTTACCTTTTTAGATATTTCTCAAGAGAAGGTGTCATGGCTGACTGCAAGGGTTTTTGAACAATGGTACAGTGAGTCTGTCCTCATAAACATACAGGGCCGCCATCAGGGGATTACAGCCACTACACAAGTAAGGGGCCCGGGCATTCAGAGAGGCCCAGACTATGGGTCACAACCCAGTGTTCCAGGCCATCTTTAAAACAGGGCAGCTTCCGTCAAAGCGGACCAGCTGCCAGGATGCAGAGGAGGGTGGATAGGTGGGCGGATCCCATATGTGTGCAGGACGGCTGGAGCCCACTGTCAGGCAGGTCAGGTACCACAGTGCATAGTGTGTGTTGGGCCGTGCGGGGTGGGTGAGGCCAGTTGGTGCCAGTGGAGGGCCCCATGGCTCTTTCTTGCAGCTGCCATCGGAGATCCTGGTGGAGATGGGACACAGGCTCAGTTATCCCTCCTGGCACTGGAGGGATGCGATGGAGGAGATGGGACTGGGGGAGGAATGGGGTGGGGGAGGAGGACATGGGATGTAGGAGATAGAACTGGAGGAGGACATGAGATGATGGGACACAGGCTCAGCTACCCCTCCTGGCACTGGAGGAATGGGATGGAGGAGATGGGACTGGGGGAGGAATGGGGTGGAGGAGATGGGATTGGAGGAGGAGGAAAGGGGATGGAGGAGATAGAACTGGAGGAGGACATGAGATGGAGGAGATGGGATTGATGGAGTACATGGGATGCCGGAGATAGAACTGGAGGAGGACATGAGATGATGGGACACAGGCTCAGCTACCCCTCCTGGCACTGACGGAATGATATGGAGGAGATGGGACTTAGAGAGGAATGGGGTGGAGGAGATGGGACTGGAGGAGGACAGGGGATGGGGGAGATAGAACTGGAGGAGGACATGGGATAGAGGAGATGGGACTGGAGAAGGAGTACATGAGATGGAGGAGATGGGACTGCAGGAGGATGATGAGGACATGGGATGGGCCTTCATGGGATGGCCAGTGGACGGATTCAGTGGGACAGCCAGTGTGTGGGCCCTGGGGAATGTTGGTGGTCAGGCCCGCACGCTGGCTGTCCCACTGAAGCCCAGCCTTTACACCTTTAACCCTTTGTTAGGACAGACTGTGTTAAAATCTAGTTACTACTGATAATAAACATCTGCCTGCACAGTACAGACAAAGCTAATTATGGCACACACAGCTGCTCAACCACCTCATAAAGCGAGAGCTATGTGGAATTTTACAGGGCTGGAGGATCTAGAATAGAGCTTCCAAAATGGGTAAACTGCATTTTTTTCCCCAATAATTTTAATGTTATACTTTATGTATGATAAAATGCAACAAATATATAAAATGGGTGTTACTCCAATTTGGCTGCAAAAGTGGAAATACACTCTAACTCGCTTGCTGCCAGGTCCGTACGTCATACAGCCCAGGGTGTTACACACATTCCTCGTGGCTGCAACCATTGGAATTGCGTAAATGTGACAAGCAGACTCCTGCCTGTTGGAAGCATTTGGGCAGCTGCGCTGCCACCTGTTGCTTCCACACACTCCGGTTTGTGACCCTGGATGTCACCAAAAAATCATCACATAGGGTTTTTTTAATGGGATGAAGAAAAAAAATAAATAAATGAGTTACACCCAAGGACATAAAATCTGCCCCCCCCCCCCCCCCCAAAAAATAAAATAAAAAGTTTTTTGAGACCCTCCTCACCCCCACGTATACGCATGTATGACCCTAAACACACGTCGGGGGGGCCTACGCATGAAAACGCAGTTTGCGATACATGTTATTTCTTGTTGAGCTGCTGTTTTTACTGCCCGCCTGAACAAGGGCTGCTCAGACCTGAACACGTCACAAAGCTTGCTTCATAGTCACAAAAAAAAGAATTACAACTTGTGACTTAGAGCTAGCAGTGCCACCCTACAACTGCAGGTGCAGATGTGGCATTTTTTAGGGTAAAATAGGCAGTGAAAAAATGACGCCTCCTCACCACCCATCAAATGCCCTCTGAAGGCATCTCCCTTTTCAAAGGAGCAGTTACGTTATCCACATGTAAAGGGAAACACTAGAGGGGCGCAACACTAAGTGCAGCAGTTAGATCACCTTAGTTTATTAAAAGCACAACAAATTGGCAACTCATATTTGTAAATAAAAGTGGAAGGAGTCCTTTCAAATCCAACACGAGGCTTCAATTTTGAAGGAAAGCGACGCTAAGTGCCGGTTCACACTAGGTCGCTCCGACTTAGGGGGCGATCTGTGAAGTCGCGTGCAGCGCGACTTGCACGGACTTCATAAAATGAATGTCTATGCAAGTCACCTCCAGGTCGCCCCGAAGTAGTACAGGACCCTTTTTCTAAGTCGGAGTGACTTGTGTTGCTCCTATTAGAACGGCTCCTGTACTACACAATGGGAGTGTGACGGACTGCGACTTGTCAGGCTGACAAGTCGCCGTCCAAGTAGGGTCAATGTGAATGCGGTCTAACACTTCATGTTTTGATAATGTGAACAGCACTGTGCTGTCCATAGTATCATTTGCATAGGCGTTTTAGGGGTGTTTAAAACGCTTGCTTTCAATGCCAGCATGAACTAGGCCTTAGTCTGGCGCCCCTCTTGTGTTTCCTTTATATGCCTGCAGAGTTCTTGCTTTGCTTTTATGTGTGCTGATGCAGAGCTTTATCACCTGCCTGCCTCATTGGTCTCCTCCAGCTCCATTTTTTTAATTGTGTTTTTTATCCACATGTGTGAATGTACCCTAAGAAATATCGTGCAATTGGTAAGTTCTCTTATGTTTCTCAAATAAGTAAATATCTAGCATATAGGTAAATCAATGACTGATCTATCATGCAAACGCACTTTGTATCCATATGAGTATGATAATCCATCCAACCTAAAAGTCTTACATATTAAACGCATCGCTCTGGACCATTATATTTAAATATTTGGACAAAGCACCACACATATACAATGTATCACATCCTTCCTCTCCAATACTTGAAATTCAACTCCTCAAAATTTGCACTTATAGATAAAAAATTTTATCTTTAACTTTTTTTTTAAATTAGAATAATGCAGTGATCCTTTGCCCATTTATCCAAATAACCAGGAAAAATTGTGGTTTCCAATTTCAGGATACCCCCAGTGCATATGACAAAAAGGCATGATCAGGACTGTCAGGTCCTAATAAAAGTGCTTCTATGGGATATAGGTACACTATATCCTGTATAGAAGAGTGAAAAAAAAGTATTACTTGACTGTATCACCATGGGATAGGTTGGGATTACCCGACTGTACCTCCAAAGGAGTTTGACCTTTCCCTTAGATCTTCCAATGATAAGTTAAAGCGGAGTTCCGGCCACAAAACCGACATAGTCGATTTTGGGCCATCCGCTTGCTTTTGGTCACCTGAAAAAGAAATGGATAGTTACGATTTTTTTTTTTTGTTTACTTTGTTATTGAAGAAAAATATACTCACCTTTCTTCCACTTCCTCCCTCTGCGGCCGCGGCCCGGGCCGTCACTTCCTCTTTGCATTGATTCCTGGGAGCTGAACGCCATCGCTCCCAGGAATCAATGCGCCTGCACCGTCCCCGCTTGTCAGTTCCGGTGCGGGCACGTCATTTCCTGCTAAACAGCTTCTGGGCATGCCCAGAAGCTGTGGAGGGATGACGCGCTGGTTTTCTATATTGTGTCGGCTCCCGCTGTCTGTCATTTCTTATATAACCATGGGATGTGGCCATCCGGTGATGTCACCCAGAGAACCTGCCCCTTGTGACGGCATGTGACAATTTTTCTTCATTGGACGTCCTCCAATGTGTGAGCCCCCTGGGGGGCACAGCAGGCGTGCTCTGTGACAAATGTGTCACAGATCGCAGTAAAGGGCCAATGACAGTAGCCTTTTACCATGTGATCAGCTGGAGTTGGACCGAACACCCCCCAGTTTGGTTCGCTACAGAACTCAGCAAAAGTTCAGACCCAAATCCTGAACCCTATTAAACTCCTTAGGTCCCGAACTTGAAAAATAAAAGTCCCCATTTTGAAGGCTTATTTGAATGCTATTGGCTATAAAAAAGGTATAGGGGCCCTGGTACTGCCCTGGGGGACATGTATCAATGCAATTGCAGTGATTTTAAGACTCCACAGTCTCTGGACAATCAGATCCGGCTGAATCAGGGAACGGAGGAGTCCCTGATATAGTGGCTGCGTTCTCCGGCGCTTTGGCTGGGCAAATTCTTCCTCCCCTTGTATTGAACAGTGGTCACCACAGTTGCCAGCCTGTCTGACTAGGTAGGAGTCCTCGGCAAGCATTCTGCTAGGGGGATCTGGATGCTGGAAGAGTCCAGACTAACGATCAATGTCTTGGAACTCAGAGCGATCAGACCATTGAATGGATCTTCTTCATGGTTGTCCAGTGTGCATTTAATCGGACAATGTCATGGCCGTGGCTTATGTCAATCACCAAGGGGGCACAAGAAGTGTCCTGGAGGTAGCCGGCATTCTAAAGTGGGCAGAACAGTTCCTTCTAGCCCTCTCTGCCATACACATTCCCAGGGTGGAAAACTGGCAGGCGGATTACCTGGTGGCCCCGTGTGGTCAGTATTGTCTGATTTACTCCTTCCCTCCCCTCAAGCTTCTGCCCAGACTTCTACACAGGATCAAGGCGGAGAGGATTCTGGTCATCTTAGTGGCTCCGGACTGGCCTCACCGGGCTTGGTCCTCTGAAGCTTCCTCTCAGGGAGGATCTGCTGTCCCAAGGACCGATCTTCCAACCTGCTTTACAGTTGCTGGATTTGACAGCTTGGCTGTTGAACGTCAGGTGCTGAAGGATAGAGGTTTATCTGAGTAGGTGATTCCTACGCTGGTAAAAGCTAGGAAATCTACTTCTAGGAGGATCTACCATCGTACATG
Source organism: Pelophylax lessonae (assembly GCF_965119305.1). Taxonomy (NCBI): domain Eukaryota; kingdom Metazoa; phylum Chordata; class Amphibia; order Anura; family Ranidae; genus Pelophylax; species Pelophylax lessonae. The sequence goes on from NC_138769.1 coordinate 99,756,515, forward strand.
GAAGACGTACATTGCATGGAGTCTCTTGGGATTCATCCTCGCTCCTTCTTGGTGGCTTGGATCTTGACCTTCCTTCAACGGGGGGTTAAATAGAAATTTGCCTTAAGTACCATCAAGGGCCAGTTGTCGGCTTTGGCAGTCTCCTTCCAACGACCTTTGGCCACTCACTCCATGGTTTGTATCTTTTCTTCAGGGTGTCTGACATTTGGTTCCTTCAGTGTGGGCTCTGTTGCTGCCTTGGGACCTCAATTTGGTGCTTTCGGTCCTCCAGAAGCCTCCCTTTGAGAATCTTCGGGAGATTCCCCTGCTTACGCTGTCCCAGAAGGTGGCCTTTTTTGGTGGCTATTACCTCTGTGCAGCGTTATCCTGTCATTTACCTTACCTGGTGATTCACAGAGATAAGGTGGTTCTTCGCCCCTGTCCGTCGTTCCTTCCAAAGGTTGTTTTTGCTTTCCATTTGAATAAAGACATTGTGTTACCTTCCCTGTGTCCCAGGCCTAAACATCCAAAGGAACTTGCTTTGCATGCCTTGGATGTGGTCCAAGCTACTAGCGTGTACCTGGCAGCTACGGAGTCTTTCAGGAAGTCAAACTCTCTCTTTGTGCTCATGGATGGGCCTCGTAAGGGGTTGTCTGCTTTCTCTGCGACCATTTGACAGACAGTGATTTGGGCCTATTCCATCAGGGGTCAGGTTCCTCCTTTCCCTGTTAATGCGCACTCTACTTGGGCGCTTAGTGCCTCCTGGGCTTTCCTTCATCGGGCGTCAGTGACGCAGGTTTGCAAGGCGGCCACTTGGTAGTTGGCGCACGCTTTCACATTATAAAGTGGATGTGTTGGCATCTGTGGGTGCTTCTTTTGGCCGCAAGGTTTTGCAGGCTGCTGTTGAGATGTCCTGATCCTCTTTGAGAGTGTATTGTTTCTTTCAGGTGGGCTCCAGTTGTTTTGGTTGAGCTCCTGTTGCTTGGTTGGCTACTGTTTAGCCTTGGGAATTTTTTTGCTGTTCCCACCCCTTACTGTATGTTTAACACTGCATTGGGACGTCCCAACGGTTATGAAGATCTGAAGCTGTGTCCGTCAGTGAACAAAAGAGAAAATGGGATTTTTTACTTTACCGTAAAATCCATTTCTCCGATGTTCATTGACGGACACAGCACCCACCCCTCTGTGGAGGTAAAATTCTCCTGACACTGCTTTTACCAAAACGGAGTGACTATAGCAGAGAGAGGGTGTATACCCCCCGGGACTGCCCATAGGCGTAGCCAGACTTTTTTTCTGCCTAGTGTCCTACTCCTGTAGGGGGTAGTATAACCCAACGGTTATGAAGATCTGAAGCTGTATCCGTCAATGAACATCAGAGAAATGGATTTTACGTTAAGTCAAAAATCCAATTTTTTTCAAAATTTTGTTTTTGTTTGTTTAGCAAAAAAATAAAAACCTCAGTGGTGATTAAATACCACCAAAGAAAGTCCTATCTGTCTCAAAAAAAGATACAAATTTCATAATGGTACAGTTTTGCATGACTGCGCAATTATCTTTCAAAGTGCGACAGCGCTGAAATCTGAAAATTGGCCCGGGCAGGAAGGGGGTAAAAGTACCCAGAAATTGAAGTGGTTAATATTGTTTCCACATTTCTGGATCTTTTTTGGAAGATAAGACCCAGCTGTTAATTATAAATTAAATGTGAATACAATAAAATAATATTTTCTCATTTTCCTTAGATCATACTGCATACATTTTCTATTTCTTCAGTCTCTGTTTCATTTTTATGTGTCTATATATTACAGTAGAAAATGTTAATTGACTTTATCTGATCATCAGATCACATCTACAAATCTGCATACTGGAAAAGAAGACAAAACATTCCCTATTACATCCGTTCCTAAGACATCTGACATGAGCAACATGCTGGAGGATGGCAGGGAGCCATTGTTGGACTGAGTTATCTTTCAGTGGGTGTGTAGGGACTAGAAGTCGTTGTGCGCTGACGGGTAAAATCTGGTTGCACATCATTTGCTTTTGTACTCTAATGCTAATTAAGATAATATGTGTCTTGCTGAGCAGGATATAGATGTGCAATGCATGCATTACAAGGAAGAGCATTGAGACACATGCAAATACAGTATGTGAGAATATAGCCATAGGGAACAATAATATTTCCCTACCCAAGCTTTGTTTGGTTGGAGCGATAAAATTGCCTTTATGTAAATCCCCAGCCCATATTTGAATATAGGTTTTTTTTTTTTTACGTTTTTTACACAGTATGTTTTGTAGGTAGATAAGAGGAACAGAAGAGTTGAATTTCAGTAGCAGTAACCCCTAGAATCAGATTTTATTGTTATTACTGTATATCAGTCAAAGCTGAAGTTTAATCTGCCTACCCCAATTCCTCCTTTCTCCCCCTCATCAACAGGCTAATACAATTGAGAAAATAAACGTTTCCATTTTCTTTATATATCTTATTTTAAATCCAGTGATTTCATCACTGGGTCTTTGTGCTTAGTGCCAGGACAAGGTCATCCAGCGCATAGGGCAAAGTGTCAAATTGGACCTCCAGCCCCCCTCCCTCCCGCCAGGTGGAGACCTCAGTAGAATCCACCTTTACATCAGGTATATGGTACATTTTGAGACGTTTTTAGGCCATCATCAGTATTGTATATGTAGAAAGAAAAAAGAGAGCACCCAAATGTTGGACTGTACAGGCCAGAAACCAGGTGTTTATTTTCAATAAAATGTACAATTTTATTAAATAAATCACAAACAATAACAAAATGTCAATGAAATCAATAATACTGGGACTTTATACACTTAAGCCAAGTCTAGATGGTCCCCAAGTGGCTACTCTTGTTGCTCCGGCGCCCACCCAGGGAATGATCTAGTCGGTACTGCCTTGCATGAAGGTGGGTCTGGTGGAACAAACAGATTACTATGAATGGTGATAGCCTCATGTAACCTACATGGATGCTTTAAAAATGATGTTGCCTCTTTATAGATAGATATATGCTGTGTATTCCTCATAAACCCTGACGAAGCAATATGGCGGAACACGTTGGCGCGTGAGGACTGCTTCAACAGCACTTTATCTCGCCTGGCTTAAGTGTATAAACTCACAGTACTATTGATTTTATTTAAGTTTTGTTATTGTTTTAATGTGATTTATTTAATAAAATTGTAAATTTTATTGAAATCAAACTCCTGGTTTTTGGCCTGTACAGTTTAACATTTGGGTGCTCCCTTTTTTCTTTCTACTTTACATCAGGTGTCCCCAGTAGAGTCCTCCTATACATCAGGTGTCCTCGGTAGAGTCTTATACATCAGGTGTCCCCAGTAGAGTCCTCCTATACATCAGGTGTCCCCGGTAGAGTCCTATACATCAGGTGTCCCCAGTAGAGTCCTCCTATACATCAAGTGTCCCCAGTAGAGTCCTCCTTTACATCAGGTGTCCACAGTAGAGTCCTATACATCAGGTGTCCCCAGTAGAGTCCTCCTATACATCAGGTGTCCCCAGTAGAGTCCTCCTATACATCAGGTGTCCCCAATAGAGTCCTCCTTTACATCAGGTGTCCACAGTAGAGTCCTATACATCAGGTGTCCCCAGTAGAGTCCTCCTATACATCAGGTGTCCCCAGTAGAGTCCTATACATCAGGTGTCCCCAGTAGAGTCCTCCTATACATAAGGTGTCCCCAATAGAGTCCTCCTTTACGTCAGGTGTCCACAGTAGAATCCTCCTTTACATCAGGTGTCCCCAGTAGGGTCCTCCTATACATCAGGTGTCCCCAGTAGAGTCCTCATTTACATCAGGTGTCACCAGTAGAGTCCTCCTATACATCAGGTGTCCCCAGTAGAGTCCTCCTTTACATCAGGTGTCCCCAGTAGAGTCCTTCTTTACATCAGGTGTCACCAGTAGAGTCCTCCTTTACGTCAGGTGTCCCCAGTAGAATCCTCTTTTACATCAGGTGTCCCCAGTAGAGTCCCCCTTTACATCAGGTGTCTCCAAAAAATTCCCCTTTTACATCAGGTGTCCCCAATAGAGTCCCCCTTTACATCAGGTGTCCCCAATAGAGTACCCCCTTTACACCAGGTGTCCCCAATAGAGTTCCCCCTTACATCAGGTGTCCCCAATAGAGTCTCCTTTTACATCAGGTGTCCCAATAGAGTACCCCCTTTACATCAGATGTCCCCAATAGAGTACCCCTTTACATCAGGTGTCCCCAGTAGAGTCCCCCTTTACAACAGGTGTCCCCAGTAGAGCCCTCCTTTACATCAAGTGTCCCCAATAGAGTCCTCCTTTACATCAGGTGTCCCCAATAGAGTCCCCCTTTACATCAGTTGTCCACAATAGGGTACCCCCTTACATCAGGTGTCCCCAATAGATTCCCCCTATACATCAGGTGTCCCCATGCTCCCAAGTTGTTGCCCTCCCTTTCCCTCTTGTACTGGGTGATTGTCACAGTGTCTCCTTCCTCTCTTTGGTAATATGACAAGTCACATGACAGGTAGAGAAGAGGAGGGACACAATCCGCCCTCCTTCCTCAGCAGTACAGCGCTAGGACAGTTCTGTCTCAGTGCCGTCTCTTTTATGCCTCATGCAGGCTGGTGGGAGGAGAAAGCCGAATCCTTCCTCCAGGAGCAGTTATCGGCTACTACTCCTTTTGACAGTCACTTCTGTCAGTAAGTAGCGGGATGAATGGCCAACTTGGCAGCGCCCCCCTCAACACAGTGCCCAGGGCAGGTGCCTGCTCAGCCCCCTCCTAGTCCTGGCCTGGTTTGTGCTTCTCTATGCAATGCAGGAAGATCATGGCTGGTGGGAGGGGACAGCAGGGTGCAGTACAGAGCTTCCTGCCTCAGTACTTCTCCCAAAAGCCCCTGTTCTGCCAAAAACTCCAACCCACCAAAATCTCTAACCACGTCACTTCCAGTGACTTTACAGCAGGAATAATTGGAGATTTCAATTTCTAAACACCGGCAGCCAATACACTCCGGTACACACTATAATGCGTGGACATTATTAGTAACAGCTGCTACTAACCAACAACATGGCCGCCTCCTAGGCAGCGACAACTTTTTTTACTCCTTACCCAGTGTTCTGTAAAAAGAGGCAACTGGTCGTGTACCACTGCCGGAGTTCTGTGAAAACAGCAACTTGCCTAAATCTCCATTTATTCCTGCTGTAGAGTCACCGGAAGTGACGTTTGCGATTTTGGCTGAACACCCTCATTTCTGATGCAGGCAGTGGGCTGGCTTTTGGGAGGAGTTATGCAAATATCAAAATACTCTGATGGGTGGAAGTCAGTCTGGAGGTGTGGGTGTTCCTTGGCGGGTTGTATTTGTGCATACTGCATTAGGTAATGCTCACATGTGAGTCTACATGATTGCTGAAAACCAATGATTGAAAGAGGAGGAGCAGGGCCAGTAAGGCTGGGGAGGAAAGAGCTAGATGATGCATGTAAATGCATGGCTGATCAGTGTATTCTGACAGATTGGGTGGCACTGTCAGAATCCATATTGTTAGATTTTCTTTATTGGGAATGTTATATAGCAGAAAGTAAAAATATATGTATATATATTTTTTTTTTTTTCAAAATTGTCGCTCTTTTTTTTTGTTTATAGCGCAAAAAATAAAAACTGCACAGGTGATCAAATACCACCAAAAGAAAGCTCTATTTGTGGGGGAAAAAAAGTACATCAATTTTGATTGGGTACAGCGTCGCACGACCGCACAATTGTCAGTTAAAGTAACACAGTGCCGAATTGCATAAAATGGCCTGGTCATTAAGGGGGTAAAACCTTCCAGTCCAGAAGAGGTTAAAACCTAAACTCAAGAACAAAAAGTTATAATATTGCAGTTTATCTGTCCTTAGAGGTGGTGAATGCATTATTTTCCTTTTTTTCCACACTTCTCTTTTATATAACCTGGTAATCCTGTCTTTCAGCACACTTCATGTCCTAGGATGACAACCGTACTGAGCAGCGTTGTCACCCTAGGATAAGGAGTGTGTTAGTACTTCATAGCAACTCCCTCTCTGCTCTATAACAGCAGGAGGTGTTTTGTAGTTCATGGAGAGTGAGGGAACAATGCTAACTCATAACAGTCCAGATACAGAAAGCACTGTTTTTTTTTTGTTTTTTTTGCACTTGTTATATAGAGGGAAAAAAAAATGTTACTTTTTATATTTAAAAGAAAAAAAAGCAATTGAGGGAAATTTATTGTTAGAATATACACACACTTTATGGTGCCTTGCCAGCCCCTCCCACTAGTCATTATCTGCCTGTATTGCATAGAGAAGCACAGAGAGCCTGTGATGATGTCACTGGTTCTAAAATAAGATATATAATAAAAATGCAAAAAATTATAATTTTATTAGCATGTTGATGAAGGGGCAAATGAGGAACCAGGGAAGGCAAAATATAAGCAGATTGAATGTCAACTTTAAAACTTTAAACTGACTACAGTTAGATTGTATCTGATTGACTTTAGCTGAGTTCTTCACTTTATGTTCTTTATTGTCAGTTTCTCCATAACCAGAAAAAGTAATAAATTCTGTATAAAATATAAAATCATCTTTTTCAATTTTCAAGAAAAAAAAAAAAAATAGGACATAAAATCATCTTTATTAAATTTTTCAAGAAAAAAAAAAAAATTAAAAAAGCAGCTAAACAAGATCTACTTTGCAAGGTTGTGTCTGCTTCTTTTACCCAGATGTTTTTAACCAGCTGTCCACGCCTAAGCAACAAATGACACACCTTCAGGCCAAACGATCCTTTCAATTATATATATATACTGTATATATATATATATTTTTTTTACATACATTCTTGATGTAGCGTTTACACCCGAAGGGATGACAATGACCCTTCTGGCAATACCACACCCTCTGACGCACCAAGGCTAAAGAACGAGTTTTTTATTTTGGGAAATTCTCCTTACAACATAGCAACATACAAAATGTCAAAAGCAATTGCAGATAAAATTTTGTACAACACCACAAACAACGAGAGGTCCAATGCTGTCTCTATGGTGGTGCGGATCGCACCTGGGTGTCACCTGCCAGAGGGGTGACACCATCAAGTAGGAAGTGATATCAGACCGTGATGGTGTCACCCCCTATCCATGCCGGTGTTCTGCCGAAAAATCCAACTTGCCAAAATCTCCAACCACGTCACTTCCGGTGACTGTACCGGAATAATTGGAAATTTCCACGAGTTGCTGTTTTCACAGAACACCGGCAGCCTATACACTCCGGTACACAATGAAATGAGTGGACATGGTTAGTCCACCCGCTACTAACCCAAAACATGGCCACCTCCAAGGCTGCGACAACTTTTTTCTACTTACCTGGTGTTCTGTCAAAACACTCTACTCGTTGTGTACCATAGTGTAAAGACTGACGGTGTTCTGTGAAAACAGCAACTCGTCACTCTCCAGTTACTGCTGCTGTAGAGTCACCCGAAGTGACGCGGTTGGAGATTTGGCGAGTTGGAGCTTTTCGGCAGAACACCGGCCTGAAACTACAGGAGAAAGCCCAATGGGGAAGGAGCATGGGTAACACCATGTTTTACCGCACCAGGTGACACCAGCCCTAGTGACTCCACTGGAGAGGACCTTTGTACCTGAAGGGTGCATTCATATCTGCGAATGCACCCTGCCTGTGATTAGAATTGAAAACTCCAGCGGGGGGCTCCAGTATTTATGTGCAAGTAGGTTGCACTATTAAAAGCAATAGAAGGGTGCTGGCTCCCGCAGCTATTCGCACCCACTCATATTTATTCGCTCATGCAGTGATCACATACGAGTGACTGGTCCTGGACACAGAATGCCTCCGTCCAGGTCCATTCACTGCTTGAGAGATTACATGTGAGTGGCTGTAAGGGAGCCACCAGGGGCGTAACTACAGGGGTTGCAATTGCAACCGGGCCCCAAGCTCCAGGGGACCTGTGCGGCTCCCCTGTACACTTGGATAGGAGGGCGGCGGGGGCAGCATGTAGAGAAATGACTGTCCTCCTTTTTCCTCCTGTAGCTGCAGGAGGAAAATGGAGGAGATTGGTTCCTCTGTATGCTGCCCCCGCCGCCCCTCCTATTCAGTTTACTTGTGTTGTTCTGCTGTCACTGGGCCCCTGTGCGCTCCCCCGGTCCCCCCCCCCCCCACACTGTGCTGCCCCAAACTCTGCTCCCTCTCCTGCCGGAAGCTGCAAGGGATGTGTCACAAATTGAGAACAAGGAAGTGGTCGGTAAATATGTAATTTACCAGCTCCTTCCTTTTCTGAATGGACAGAGTCATAGTCAGTGACATTGTAAAAAAATAAATTAAAATGATAAAAAATAATACAATTAAAATACCAAAAAATTAAAACTACTGACACAAGTGGGTGAACTTCCAGGATCGCAAAGGTCCCACTTGCAACCGGGCCCTGGCATTCCACCACCGTGGGGAGGCCCCAAGATGGCAGGAAAGGGGCCCCCTGCAAAACCTGTGAAAGGGTCCCGCTGCAGGACCGTAAAAAAAGGGCCCAAAATGAGAGTAAAGGGCCCCAGGATCAGGGGGAAGAGCCCTAGGCTTGAAGGGAAGGGCTCCGGCCAGGGGTCCGGGGGGCCCTTCATGGTTTCTTGCACCGGGGCCCTGAAGGATCTAGTTACGCCTCTGGGAGCCACGCACCAACGAACTCCACCCATTCCCCATTTATAGAGAATCGGTTTTATGCATTTCACTCTTCCATAGGCTTAGCCATAGAGATCAGCACCTGGGAGGGTTAAACGCGCCAGGATTATGGTTTTGAGAAGAGACACACTGTAGGATTCTCTATACATGGTGACTGGGCTGGGTTCATTGGTGTGTGGCTCCTCATAGTCTTTCATATCCAGTTTTAATGGGCTAGGCAATCCGGCTGGATGCTTGCACTGAACAGCAATGAAATCACTAGGTTGTAAATTGGCGCTTGGAACAGTGCTTTCCTTTTTTACCAGTAGACGCAATTAGCTGCAAGAGGCGGCAGCCTCCAATTGCTGGGGTTCTCACATTCAGGGTGCATTCCCAGGTGTGAATACACCCTAACCCAGAATCAAGGGAGGACCTATCCGAAGGGGCAATACTAGAAATTAAAAGGTTCTTCAATATCTCAAATACCCTCCCACTGGCCAGTGTACTATTAGGAAAGGTTCACACTTGTGCGATGCGGGAACCAGCGCTAATCCTGTGTGGGTTCTTGCATCGCATCGCATGCGGTTCCCACTGACATCTGCAAACCTCTGTAGGTGTCAATGTAGAGTTATGCCCCGTACACACGTGCAGATTATCTGAAGACTTTTGTCTGCAGACTTACCAAAACCATATAATATGAGGTCAAACCTAAACACTTTCAATTTGTATGCAATCCGGCAGGCCCTTGCACTACATAGAAAAGGTAAATCTGAAGACAAAAGTCTTCAGATAATCTGCACGTGTGTACGGGGCATTAATGACACCCCCAAACCAGATTGCAGTGTGAACTGCAAAATGGTGCAGGAATTGGATCACATAGGTGTGAACATCCATGCGATCCGATTCCAGGGCAGACCAAAAAAAGGGTCCTGCCTCATTTTGGTGTGAATGCGATGCCATTTCAGCCATACAGTTTGTATGGCTCAATTTGCATCACGCAGACATCGCATGTGATCTGCACAGCAATGCGGTTTGAATTACATGCAATGTCTGTGATCGCACCAGTGTAAACCCAGCCTCAAACATTGAGGCCCAAAGTTCCTGCATTGGAACTGGAACAATAAAACAATGTTGTCTTTCTTCTGTAAACGAATCTCCTCATCCCCATCATGGCGCCTCCCTTCTTGAGAGAAAGAAAAGGAAGGCAATGGGGTTGATTTACTAACAACAATTTACTGGACCGGAAGGATTTACCCCCTTAATGACCAGGCCATTTTTTGCGATACGGCACTGCATTACTTTAACGGGCAATTGCGTGGTCGTGCGACACTGTACCTGAATAAAATGGATGTCCTTTTTTTCCCACAAATAGAGCTTTCTTTTGGTGGTATTTGATTACCTGTGCGATTTTTATTTTTTGCGCTATAAAAAAAAAAGAGCGACAATTCTGATAAAAAAAAACAATATTTTTCACATTCTGCTATAAAACATTCCCAATAAAAAAAAATGTAAAAATCAAATTTTTTCATCATTTTAGGCCAATTTGTACTCTACTACAAATTTTGGTAAAACATTTTGGTAAAAAAAAAAATCTCAATAAGTATATTTTGATTGGTGTGCACAAAAGTTATCACATCTACAAAATATTTATGTCATTTGTATTTATTTATTACTAGTAATGGCGGCGATCAGTGATTTTTAGCGGGACTGTGACATTGTGGCAGACAGACCACAACTGACATTTTTGGGGGTACCAGTGACATTATTACAGTAATCATTGCTAAAAATATGCACTGTTACTGTAATAATGACACTGGCAGGGAAGGGGTTAACACCAGGGGCGATCAAAGGGTTAAATGTGAGCCTAGGGGGTGTTTTCTAACTGTATGGGGGATGGGCTTGTGATATCAACACAGAGACCTGTTATCCTAAATAGGAGGATCACAGTAGCTCTGTATTGAGTCCTGAGAGAACAACGAGCTGCTGTGTTTACAACAGCAGACCACAGTTCTCTCTCCACGGGGAGCGATCACGGATGCCCGGCGGCAATCGCGGCCGCCGGCCCGGTGAATCAGCTTCCACGCTGGTGAATGGGGGTGCGCGTACGTCCGTACAGGTACAGCGATTCACACAGCCAAGCCAGCCTGCTGCAGTATATATATGCGGCGGGCAGTCGGTAGGCGGCTAAAGGGAAATCCACTGTGCACTGCACTTGGGAGTGTAGTCGCTGTAGATCTGAAGAGAAGCTCTGCTGATTTCTATCATCCAATCATGTGCAATCAAAAATGTTTTTTCTATTTTCCTTGCATGTTTCTCTCGGATCTACAGCGACTGCACTTCCAAGTGCACTTGCAATGCACAGTGGATTTGCCTTTAGTAAATAAACCCCATTGTCAGGAATAGTACGGAGATAACTACCTGGAAAATTTACACCTGACCCTTAAGCCATTTTTTGTGTTTTGTGCACATGTTTAAAAAATTATTTTAGGCCTGAAGACTACTGAAGAAAACAACCAAAACCCAGGAAAATAAAATGGTGATAGTTGCAAATCATAGGCGTGCACAGGGGGTGTGCCGGGTGTGCCTGGGCACACCCTAATCCATGGGCAGCTCCGGGGGGGTTCTGGGTTCACCCCCATCTCTGCGACCATCTCTGTCACCGGGTCGGCAAGGTCTGCCTTTGACTTGCTCAAAAGTTTTTAAGAAATGTTTTAATATGATTTAAAATGTTTGTTTACATATATTTATAAAAGTGTGTGTATATATATATATATATATATATATATACTGTATATATATATATATATATATATATACACAGACCAAAAGTTTGGACACACCTTCTCATTCAAAGAGTTTTCTTCATTGTCATGACTATGAAAATTGTAGAGTCACACTTCAAGAGGTAGTCACCTGAAATGGTCTTCCAACAGTCTTGAAGGAGTTCCCAGAGATGCTTAGCACTTGTTGGCCCTTTTGCCTTCACTCTGCGGTCCAGCTCACCCCAAACCATCTCGATTGGTTTCAGGTCCGGTGACTGTGGAGGCCAGGTCATCTGGCGCAGCACCCCATCACTCTCCTTCTTGGTCAAATAGCCCTTACACAGCCTGGAGGTGAGTTTGGGGTCATTGTCCTGTTGAAAAATAAATGATGGTCCAACTAAACGCAAACCGGAAGGAATAGCATGCCGCCGCAAGATGCTGTGGTAGCCATGCTGGTTCGGTATGCCTTCAATTTTGAATAAATCCCCAACAGTGTCACCAGCAAAGCACCCCCATGTAACGCTCCTGCGTTTTACGTATGATGTGGATTTTCAGCTGCAGAAATATTCCACTTCAGTAGTCATGTAGAGAAACGCTGAGACACCAATCCCAACTCCCAATGACTCATCATGTGTGGAGGATCTCAATTCAGCAAGTAAATACACACACTCAATAAGATGTTTCCTAGAGTGACTTATGTATATAGTAACACAGTGATGATTGGCTGACAGAGGACAGGTTGGATAGAGATGGTAGATGACAGACACTTGAAAGGAAATGTTCTTGAAAGTAAGATAGTAGCAGATGGGATGCAGATAGGTTTAGCAATCATGTATGGTAGCAGATGACAGAGTAGCAGGTGGACATACAAGAGAGATCAACCCAGTGCAAGAACAGGTGGTAATAGGCTCAAGAGCTAGCAATCTTAGATAATGCAGATGTAGTAATAGTCCTTAGTATGCAGAGCTAGATAGTGTAAGCTTTAGTATAAAGGTTATAGAGGGTTCCCCTGTGGGGTACTTATCACTAATAGCAATATAGCAGAGGAGAGGTTCGGCAAGAGCGGATGATCCGGTAGCGGGATACAGGGATCAGCGCAGCGTGGTTCCGACAGCGAGGTATGCTTGCAAGCATGAGAGCTTCAAGACAGGTTAGCATCAAGGCACAAAGCAGTTTGAACGAACACATGTGAGTGAGAGCCGGCGATCTAAATAGCCATCCAGTCCGGCGCTCAGTGATGACAGCATCAGTCTTAAAGGTGTATGCGCACCTTACCAAAAGAGAATGGTGGGGCGCATACACTTATGAAAGAGTAATTAGGGTACCCAAAGGTACCAGAACATTACAGTACCCCCCCTTAAGGCCGGCTCCTGAAGGCCTCTGGAGCTGGTTTGTCTGGGTACTTCGCATGAAAATTGCGGATTAATCTAGAGGCATGTATGTCAGAGGTGTTTAGCCAGGTGTCGTCTTGGGGCCCATAGTTCTTCCATCGAACCAAGTACTGAAGTCTTCCTCTGTGGATACGAGAATCCAGAATCTCTTTTATCTCGTATTCTTCTCCACCTTCAACTTGTACAGGAGGAGGAGGTGGGATAGTAGGCCTTATTCCTTGGTCAGGAACATGGGGCTTCAGTAGCGACACATGGAAAATGGGATGTATTTTGAGGTCTATTGGCAATGTAAGCTGTACTGCAGCTTTTCCAATAAGTTTCTTGATTGGGAAAGGTCCCAAGAACAGAGGTCCAAGCTTTTTGCTAGGGATTTTCAGTCTTAAATTTTTTGTTGAGAGCCAAACGAGGTCCCCGATAGCGTACTGAGGAGAAGGTCTTCTGCGAAGATCATAGTACTTCTTTTGTTGACTATGAGCGTGTGCAATGGTAGTATTAACCTTCCTAGCGGTATTCCCGAGCGTGACTCGGGGTAAGATTTTAGAGCCAAAAGCGGTAACCCCGAGTCACACTCGGGGTAGCGCTAAGAAGATCGCTGGATGCTGGAAGAGGTTTTACTTACCTTTTCTCCGGGATCCAGCGAAGACTGCGAGTGATATGCGGCGGCGGAGCTCTCTCCCGATCGTCTGCGAGCCCCGGCTTCCGTCTCCGGCGACGTGACGTCCGCTGGGGGGTGGAACCGGCGGCAAATTCAAATGTAAAATGCACCAAACACACTGATACCGTTCAAAATAAAATAAAATCACATTACATTGCCCCCCCCAGTGCCCTTTCCTGCAGTTTTACTGTACTTTTTATGTAAATATATGTATATATATATATATATATATATATATATATATATACACACACATATATATATATATATATATATATATATATATACGTAATTCTTGTGAATACAGCCCAAACCAACTGTATACATTATATATATATATATATATATATATATATATATATATATATATATATATATACGTATATATATATATATATATATATATATATATATATAAAATGTATAATATATGTATACATAATATATGTATACATATATATATATATATATATATATATATATATATATATATAATATATATAATAAATGTATACAGTTGGTTTGGGCTGCTCATTCACAAGAATTACATGCAAAATAATGGTACCGCTTTCAGCACCTAAAATCCAAAAGAATCATACCGCCAGGGAGGTTAAGCAAACCCAGAGAGTCCTTTATTTGGGTAAGATAGTCTGAAGCTACTGGGTTATTTGAAGGAAGGATGCGTGGTGGAAGAATAGAGGGATGAAACCCATAGTTCAAGTAGAACGGACTCTGCTTGGTCGTACTGTGGGTTGCGTTGTTGTAGGCAAATTCTGCCAGAGGGAGAAGATCCACCCAATCATCCTGTTGGTAAGAAGTGTAACAACGTAAATATTGCTCGATGCATTGGTTGACTCTTTCAGTCTGTCCGTTGGTCTGCGGATGGTAAGGAGAAGTGAGCTTCCGCTCGATCCGTAGTATGTGACATAGTTCTTGCCAGAACTTGGAAATAAATTGTGATCCACGATCAGACAGAAGAGTTTTTGGGATACCATGTAACTTAAAGACATGTTTCATCAGGAGTTCTGCCGTTTGTTTGGACGAAGGTAGTCTGCGAATAGCAATGAAATGTGCCATTTTTGTCAGATGGTCCACTGACACTAAGATGGTATTAAATCCTTTGGAAGGAGGCAATTCCACTATAAAGTCCAAGGACACAACTTCCCATGGAGTTTGGGGTATTGGTAGACTGCATAGTAGACCGGATGGTCTCGTAGTGTCAATTTTGGACCTGGCACAGACATTGCATGAAGACACAAATTTTTGTATAGATGTTTTCATGTCAGGCCACCAGAATTGCCTGGTAATCAGATTAAGAGTCTTTGTCATACCCATATGTCCTGCCATAGGCACATAATGCGATAATTCCAAGATCTTGGTGCGTAGGGTAGGTGGTATGTAAAGTTTGTCGTTGTAGTAGAGGAAGCCTTCTGCATCAGTATTTAGTTGTGGTGGGGGTGAATCCAAACTTATACCATACAAAACCTCTTCCTTCAAGGAACAGACAACTCCAATAATGCGTTTGTGAGGTATTATAGGAACGGAAGGGATTTCGAAGTAGTTTTCTTCAGTTAGTCGTGATAGTGCATCCGCCTTTTTGTTCTTATCTGCAGGTGTGTAGGTCACTAGGAAGTTAAACCTTAGAAAGAATAGTGACCATTGTACCTGTCGGTGCGAGAGAGTTTTGTTAGTCTGAAGATATTGGAGATTTTTATGGTCCGTGTATATAAGTATTGGTAATTGGGTGCCTCCGAGTAGATGTCGCCAATTCTCCAGAGCCAATTTTATAGCAAGCAGTTCCTTTTCACCCACGGGGTAATTTATCTCTGGACTGCTTAGGGATTTAGAAAAAAAGGCGACTGGATGAAGTGGTGAAGTGTGAGTTGGTCGTTGGGAGAGTATTGCTCCTACTGCCATGTTTGATGCATCTACTTCCAGAATGTATTGGAGGGATGGGTCTGGATGGCGTAATATGGGAGCAGAAGTAAACCTTGTCTTTAACAGGTGAAAAGCTTTATTTGCTTCATCTGACCATTTGAATGGTTTTTTAATGCTAGTGAGCTGTGTGAGGGGTCTCACAATGGCAGAGAAGTTTCTAATGAACTTCCTGTAGAAATTCGAAAATCCAAGGAATCGCTGTAGCGCCTTGCGTGTGGTTGGTGTAGGCCAATCCTGAATGCAGGATATCTTACTCATGTCCATCTCAATTCCTGTTTTGGATATGATGTAGCCTAAAAACAGTACCTCTTCTTTATGAAACAAGCATTTTTTCAGTTTCACATAAAGGTTGTGTGCAAGCAATCTCGATAATACTAGTCTTACATGTCTTATGTGTTCAGACAGGGATCGTGAATATATAAGTATATCGTCCAGATATACCACAACACAGACATCTAGTAAGTCTCTGAAAATATTGTTTATAAATCATTGAAAAACTGCAGGGGCGTTGCATAGCCCGAATGGCATTACAAGATATTCGAACAATCCGTATCTGGTTCTGAATGCAGTCTTCCACTCGTGTCCATCACGGATTCGAATGAGATTGTATGCTCCTTTCAGGTCCAATTTTGAAAAATAGGTAGCTCCATGCACCTGCTCAATGAGCTCAGGGATAAGCGGTAGAGGATAGCGATCTTTTATTGTAATAGCATTCAATTGCCTATAGTCGATGATAGGCCTGAGACTTGAGTCCTTATTGCGGACAAAAAAGAGTCCTGCTGCTGTGGAAGAAGTGGAAGGTCTAATAAAACCTTTTTCCAAATTCTCATCCAAATAGTCCTTGAGATGGGAAAGTTCATCCTGTGAAAGAGGATAAACATGACCGAACGGCAATTTGCTATTTGGGAGTAGATCAATGCTACAATCATAGTCTCGATGGGGAGGTAGTGCTTTAGCATTTTTCTCAAGAAAAACCTCAGAGAGATCCTGATAACATAGTGGTGCAATCTCATCATCCTCATCATCACCACAGACAGGATCTTCCCGAAAGACGGGAGGTTACACGTACCCTCGCAATAGCAAGAGAGGAAGGTCAGGGTCCGTTCCTTCCAATCTATGGTTGGTTGATGTGTGTGCAACCAGGGAAGTCCCAAAACAATGGGAAAGTGGGGTGAAGGTATTAGATCGAAGGTAGTGGTCTCCATATGAGACCCGTTAGTAGTGACTAGGAGTGCCTGTGTCTGATCAGTGATCGGACCAGAGGATAAAGGAACACCGTTAACCACTTCCCGCCCGCCCTATTACAAAATGACGGCGGGAATGTGGTTGAGTTATCCTGACCGGACGTCATATGACGGCGGCAGGATAACACCGCTCTGGGCGCCCCCCGGGGGCGCGCAGAGCGGCGATCGGTGATGCGAGGTGTCAGTCTGACACCCTGCACCTCCGATCTCGGTAAAGAGCCTCTGACGGAGGCTCTTTACCATGTGATCAGCCGTGTCCAATCACGGCTGGTCACATAGTAAAACAGGAACAGCCGTTGATCGGCTTTCCTTAGTTCGTGCCTGACAGGCACGAGTAAAGGAGTGCCGATCGGCGGCTCCCCTGACAGGGGGGGGTCGGCACTGGTAATCAGATCATTGATTACCAGTGCTGACCCTCGGGGGGGGGGGATGCCACTAGAACCACCAGGGATGCCCACTATGACCCCAGGGATGCCCACTATGACCCCAGGGATGCCCACTATGGCCACCAGGGATGGCAATCAGGGCTCAGAGAGCCCCCCATTGCCCTCCCCATCAGTGATGCCCACCAGTGTCCTCCCTATCAGTGCTGCCCACAAGTGCCCATCATTGCCATCCTTTAGTGTCGCCCACCAGTGCCCATTATTGCCCACCAGTGCCGCCTATCAGTGCCCATTAGTGCCCATCAGTGCCGCCCGTCAGTTGCGATCAGTGCCGCCCATCAGTGCCCATCAGTGCCCACCAGTGCTGCCTATCAGTGCCCATTAGTGCCCGTCAGTGCCACCTATCAGTGCCCGTCAGTGCCGCCTATCAGTGCCCATCAATGCCGCCTATCAGTGCCCAGCAGTGCCGCCTATCAGTGCCCACCAATGCTGCATATCAGTGCTACCTATCAGTGCCACATATCAGTGCCTATCAGTGCCGCCTATCAGTGCCGCCTATCAGTGCCACCCCATCAGTGCCACCCCATCAGTGCCACCCCATCATTGCCTCCTCATCAGTGCCTGTCAGTGCAGTCTCATCAGTGCTCATCAGTGCAGGAAAAAACGTATTTATTTACAAAATTGTATAACATAAACAAAAAAACTTTTTTTTTTCAAACTTTTCTGTCTTTTTTTATTTGTTTAGCAAAAAGTAAAAATCGCACAGGCAATCAAATACCACCAAAAGAAAGCTCTGTTTGTGGGGGGAAAATGATATAAATTTGGTGTAAGTACAGTGTTGCATGACCGCGCAATTGTCATTCAAAATGCAACAGCGCTAAAAGGGGAAAATTGGCCTGGGCAGGAAGGGAGGGAAGTGCCCTGTATTAAAGTGGTTAATAAGACTTACTGAGACAGGTTTAAGTTTAGAAATAATAGGAACTTTATTTAAAGCAGCAAAACGTATGTCAATATAATTTCCACAAGATCCTGTGTCAACCATGGCCTTAGTAGTAATCCTGTTCTGGTCCCACTGTAATGTTAAGCAAACAGAAAGATAAGGGTTAGTGATTGAAGTTGTCAATCCCCCTAGGAGGACATGTGAACACTCACCCTTCTTTTTGTAGACTAGGGGACAGACGTTTATCTTGTGATCCGGGGATGCACAGTACAAGCAGAGATTACCAGATCGTCTTCTGGCTCTTTCCATAGTTGATAGAGGTGGGCGTATGGTTCCTACCTCCATAGGAACGGGGTCAACGGCCGAGATCCGAGAAGAACTGGATAATGGCATTCCCATTTTCTCAGCCTTTCTTTCTCGTAGTCTTCTATCTATGGTGATACTGAGTTGTATCAATGCGTCCAGGGTTTTTGGCAGATCCGCTCGGGCGAGCTCGTCTTTAACGGCCTCTGATAGGCCAAGCCTAAATTGGGATTTCAGAGATGCATCATTCCATTCTGAATCAAGGGTCCATCTCTTGAATTCTGCGACAAAGTCTTCTACAGGTCTCCCACCTTGTTTCAAGGATCTTAATTGAAGATCGGCAGTACTCTGCCTATTGGGATCATCATATAGGCTAGTGAGTTCTGCTAGGAACAAGGCATAGGAGTTGAGAAGCTGGTCGTTTTTCTCAAAAAGCCCAGGCCCGAGGATCGCCTGTTAGGTAAGAAATAATAGTACAAACCTTAATGTGATCAGTAAGGTAGGTACGGGGTTTTAGCAAGAAAAGTAACTCACATGCGTTTTTAAATTCGCGAAATTTTTTGCGATCGCCTGTAAATACCAAAGGAGGATTTATTTTGGGTTCAGGGGACTGAGCAGTGGTAAGTTGTGTCAGTCTAATTACCTGCTGCGACAGAGCCTGATTGTCTTCTTTTAATTCAGCAAGTGCGTGTATTAACGCAGTTACTTGCTGTTTTAATTGTGTCATCTGAGTGGTTATTTCTGCTGAATCCATTTGTGGTTCGTTCAATCTGTAACGCTCCTGCGTTTTACGTATGATGTGGATTTTCAGCTGCAGAAATATTCCACTTCAGTAGTCATGTAGAGAAACGCTGAGACACCAATCCCAACTCCCAATGACTCATCATGTGTGGAGGATCTCAATTCAGCAAGTAAATACACACACTCAATAAGATGTTTCCTAGAGTGACTTATGTATATAGTAACACAGTGATGATAGGCTGAAGAGACAGGTTGGGTAGAGATGGTAGATGACAGACACTTGAAAGGAAATGTTCTTGAAAGTAAGATAGTAGCAGATGGGATGCAGATAGGTTTAGCAATCATGTATGGTAGCAGATGACAGAGTAGCAGGTGGACATACAAGAGAGATCAACCCAGTGCAAGAACAGGTGGTAGTAGGCTCAAGAGCTAGCAATCTTAGATAATGCAGATGTAGTAATAGTCCTTAGTATGCAGAGCTAGATAGTGTAAGCTTTAGTATAAAGGTTATAGAGGGTTCCCCTGTGGGGTACTTATCACTAATAGCAATGTAGCAGAGGAGAGGTTCGGCAAGAGCGGATGATCCGGTAGCGGGATACAGGGATCAGCGCAGCGTGGTTCCGACAGCGAGGTATGCTTGCAAGCATGAGAGCTTCAAGACAGGTTAGCATCAAGGCACAAAGCAGTTTGAACGAACACATGTGAGTGAGAGCCGGCGATCTAAATAGCCATCCAGTTCGGCGCTCAGTGATGACAGCATCAGTCTTAAAGGTGTATGCGCACCTTACCAAAAGAGAATGGTGGGGCGCATACACTTATGAAAGAGTAATTAGGGTACCCAAAGGTACCAGAACATTACACCCCACACCATCACACCTCCTCCTCCATGCTTCACGGTGGGAACCAGGCATGTAGAGTCCATCCGTTCACCTTTTCTGCGTCGCACAAAGACACGGTGGGAACCAGGCATGTAGAGTCCATCCCTTCACCTTTTCTGCGTCGCACAAAGACACGGTGGTTGGAACCAAAGATCTCAAATTTGGACTCGTCAGACCAAAGCACAGATTTTCACTGGTCTAATGTCCATTCCTTGTGTTCTTTAGCCCAAACAAGTCTCTTCTGCTTGTTGCCTTTTAGCAGTAGTTTCCTAGCAGATATTCTACCATAATGGCCTGATTCACACAGTCTCCTCTTAACAGTTGTTCTAGAGATGTGTCTGCTGCTAGAACTCCGTGTGCCATTGACCTGGTCCCTAATCTGAGCTGCTGTTAACCTGCCATTTCTGAGGCTGGTGACTCGGATGAACTTATCCTCCGCAGCAGAGGTGACTCTTGGTCTTCCTTTCTTGGGGCGGTCCGCATGTCAGCCAGTTTCTTTGTAGCGCTTGATGGTTTTTGTGACTGCACTTGGGGACACTTTCAAAGTTTTCCCAATTTTTCGGACTGACTGACCTTCATTTCTTAAAGTAATGATGGCCACTCGTTTTCCTGTACAAATTCTAACAGTCTATTCAGTAGGACTATCAGCTGTGTATCCACCTGACTTCTGCACAACACAACTGATGGTCCCAACCCAATTTATAAGGCAAGAAATCACACTTATTAAACCTGACAGGGCACACCTGTGAAGTGAAAACCATTTCAGGTGACTACCTCTTGAAGTGTGACTCTACAATTTTCATAGTCATGAAAATAAAGAAAACTCTTTGAATGAGAAGGTGTGTCCAAACTTTTGGTTACTATATATATATATATATATATATATACGCAAGCACGTGTGCTTGAACATAGGGGTGCGCACCCTAATGCAATAGGCTGCGCACACCTATGTTGCAAATGTTTATGTCACGTGATAATAGCACAACAATGTAGGTGCAAAACCTCAGTAAAAAATACACTATAATTTTAGGACACACAAACACAATATATTACCTACATTTTTTGGTACTATATAAAAGATGGGGTTGTGCTGAGTAAATAGATATCCAACGTGTCAAGCCTTGAAATTGCATATCTGTGAAAAGGCAACTTTGGTATTTGAAATTTTCCATAGGTGATGCTTTAGAAGTCCCTACAGTTTAGCATTAACTGATAAAAAATTAATCAGTCTAGAATTACTTCTCTCACTCTAACATGCACAGCGATATACAGTCAGGTCCATAAATATTGGGACATCAACACAATTCTAATCTTTTTGGCTCTATACACCACCACAATGGATTTGAAATGAAACAAACAAGATGTGATTTAACTGCAGACTTTCAGCTTTAATTTGAGGGTATTTACATCCAAATCAGGTGAACGGTGTAGGAATTACAACAGTTTGTATATGTGCCTCTCACTTTTTAAGGGACCAAAAGTAATGGGACAGATTAACAATCATAAATCAAACTTTCACTTTTTAATATTTGGTTGCAAATCCTTTACAACCAAAGTCTGGAACGCATAGACATGACCAGATGCTGGGTTTCATCCCTGGTGATGCTCTGCCAGGCCTCTACTGCAACCGTCTTCAGTTCCTGCTTGTTTATGGGGCATTTTCCCTTCAGTTTTGTCTTTAGCAAGTGAAATGCATGCTCAATCGGATTCAGGTCAGGTCATTGACTTGGCCATTGCATAACATTCCACTTCTTTCCCTTAAAAAACTCTTTGGTTGCTTTCGCAGTATGCTTTGGGTCATTGTCCATATGCACTGTGAAGCGCCCTCCAATGAGTTCTGAAGCATTTGGCTGAATATGAGCAGATAATATTGTCCGAAACACTTCAGAATTCATCCTGTTGCTTTTGTCAGCAGTCACATCATCAATAAATACAAGAGAACCAGTTCCATTGGCAGCCATACATGCCCACACCATGACACTACCACCACCATGCTTCACTGATGAGGTGGTATGCTCTGGATTATGAGCAGTTCCTTTCCTTCTCCATACTCTTCTCTTCCCATCACTCTCGTACAAGTTGATCTTGGTCTCATCTGTCCATAGGATGTTGTTCCAGAACTGTGAAGGCTTTTTTAGATGTTGTTTGGCAAACTCTAATCTGGCCTTCCTGTTTTTGAGGCTCACCAGTAGTTTACATCTTGTGGTGAACCCTCTGTATTCACTCTGGTGTAGTCTTCTCTTGATTGTTGACTTTGACACATATACACCTACCTCCTGGAGAGTGTTCTTATCTGGCCAACTGTTGTGAAGGGTGTTTTCTTCACCAGGGAAAGAATTCTTCGGTCATCCACCACAGTTGTTTTCCGTGGTCTTTCGGGTCTTTTGGTGTTGCTGAGCTCACCGGTACGTTCTTTCTTTTTAAGGATGTTCCAAACAGTTGATTTGGCCACACCTAATGTTTTTGCTATCTCTCTGATGGGTTTGTTTTGTTTTTTCAGCCTAATGATGGCTTGCTTCACTGATAGTGACAGGTTTTTGGATCTCATATTGAGAGTTGACAGCAACAGATTCCAAATGCAAATAGCACACTTGAAATGAACTCTGGACCTTTTATCTGCTCTTTGTAAATGGGATAATGAGGGAATAACACACACCTGGCCATGGAACAGCTGAGCAGCCAATTGTCCAATTACTTTTGGTCCCTTAAAAAGTGGGAGGCACATATACAAACTGTTGTAATTCCTACACCGTTCATCTTATTTGAATGTAAATACCCTCAAATTAAAGCTGAATGTCTGTAGTTAAAGCACATCTTGTTTCTTTCATTTCAAATCCATTGTGGTGGTGTATAGAGCCAAAAAGATTAGAATTGTGTCGATGTCTCAATATTTATGGACCTGACTGTATAACATGTATAACATGATTGACATTTCCATGCATAGGTGCACCTAACTCATATGTGTGTGTGTATATATATATATATATATATATGTGTGTGTGTGTGTGTGTGTAGGTTGGGGGAAACTCAAAATTTTGGTTGGTGGGATTTTAAAGGTTTGGGTATAACTTTATTTTTTAGCAAAAAGGGGAGGTTTGGGACTTTGAATGAGGCATGTGACCAAACATGACCATATAACAAAAACATAAGAAATGTGCGTACAAAAATAAACATCAAACATAAGATAAAATCAAAACGTTGATTTATTTAATTGTATGCAACAGATTGGGGTAGGCTGGCTCTTCTACCTCAGTCTCTTAACACACATTACTCAGCTATCTTACTATAATATACACCATATACATTGTTATAGTACTATACAATTCAATTATTTATTTATAGAAAATACATTGGATGGTTAGCTGAAGAACTGTTATCTCTCTAATTAAAAATGGCTTTGACACTGCATTTCTGTCTCTCAACCCCACGTGCACACGCCACTGCTCCCGGGATAGACGGCTCCAGAGGACCCTCCCTGGCAAGTCCCTTAAGACAACAGGTTGGACTGACTTGTAAGCAATTTATTAATTGTGACAGATATTGCTTGAATTGGGAATTTATACTTTGAGATTCATTGTTATCTTTACATATACATATTTTGTTGTAGATTATCGATTGTACCAGCTCCTGAAGAAGTGTAGCAACACAAACCACGTAGAGCACACATGGATGCAATCTTTGAAAATTTTGATTATGATTTACTATGTTTTTGTCCATAGCATCATTTGATTTTTATCTGGAATTTTTAGTCTCAATCATTGTACATCTTCTAACATGTTCTGGTCACCTTGAACCATGTATATACAATCTACTGTCCTCAGGGCCAGCCCAAGACATTGTGCTGCCTGCCTGGGTCCAAGAATAAAATGCTGCGCCCCCCTCCCCCACCAAAAAAAAAAAGAAAAATCACGCCCATGATATTTGCCCACACAAACATGGCCTGCACTAAACACAGAAGTGGGAACCTAGATTAAGGGCCAATTCATACCAGGACAGGATCACATGGGAACACACGCTTTCCCGTGGGGAGCATTTTGACAGTCCGTTCATTTGAATGGAGTGCAAAAAGTAACAGACTCCGGAAAAAGTTCCACTACTTTTAAAAACACACTGCACCAAACCGCAAAGTACTGTGATACCATGCGATTTTGTGGCTTTAAACACACTGCATTTGCACTCTGCGTTTGGAGTGCCATTAACAATACATTGGCACCCACATGCAGGAGATTGCAGGGATAGTGTGTTCACCTGCTGCGTGGGAAATGCACACACAGCGCACCTTAGCCGCAACGATCTTGTGATGGTGTGAACCGGCCCTCAATTAACCAGGTATAATAAGGAGCCTCCCAGACCCCCACTCTTGACATGCGCATGACATTTACAATCTTTAGAATTTACAATCAATGCCCCATACAGCCCAGCTATCTCCATAGCCATATGCAGTCTCCCCCCAGGAAGGAGGAGAGGAGAGGGTGTCCAGACCGGGACTCACCTGTGACCTGCAGACAGTCCGGCTGGGGTACACCCTACAGCAGAGCCTCCAGTGTAGCACCTTTCATCTGTGTCCCCTTACACACACCTTTTCACCTTACTGCTTGGTGTGATAGGCAGCTGGCAGGAAACGGCTTTTTAAAAAAAAAATAGAAATCCACTTGCTGCTGCCTCTGAACTGCGCATATGCAGTCGTGGAGCCAGCAGAATAGTGAGCTATTGTGGTTGGCCTCAGATCAGGCAGTGGGTCTCGTGAATAAAAGTCATGGCTAATGTTTGCCATGGTGTAACTGCACAGGTACGCACCCAGACCTGTCCTGGTGCCAGATCCAAGGTCGAGCTCAGCAGTGCACCATTCAGCTGCCTCCATATGGCAACAAGTGGATTTTTCTCCTCTCTGTGGACGGTTGGCAACACAGCCACAGATTGAGCGGCTTTTTTCCAACATGTCTGTTCAACAGAAGTCCATCGCTAGATTGACTTCCATTGAGCGGCAGTGGGGACACATGGAACACACACACATGCAGTATACACAAAGTATACACACACACAGGGCTGGCCCTACCATGGGTCCCACTTGGTCCATTGGACCCAGGCAGCACTTGGAGAGGGGCAGCAAATTGACTCCCAAGATTTTTATTTTCAGCAGTTTTGTGTGTCATCAGTTTGCGGCACATTACGGGTGGCATTTCCCCATCTCATAATGCCGTAATGCAAACATATGAGTATGAGGTGGTGGAACGTCTCCCCTGGGGAACATCCCTCACGTGATTGTGGTGTGTGCAATGACGTCAGACATCAGCGCACTCCATATAACACAGGGTAGGCTGGAGCTTCTAGGGCGGTGGGCGCGGCAGACACAGGAGTGACAGGACAGAGGACAGACATCGGTTGTTTGGTGGACCAGTCCGATGGGGATTTATGGAAGAAGATAACAGTATATATAATTATTTCAAAATTGTATATTTTGGTGGGCGTGATTTTTTTTGGAGGGGGTGGAGCAGCATTTAATTCTTGGACCCAGGCAGCACAATGTCTTGGGCCAGCCCTGCACACACACACACACACTACACACACACACACACACTATATACACACACTATACACACACACAGTATATACACACACACGGTATACACACACACACGGTATATACACACACACACAGAATACACACACACAGTATACACACACAGTATACACACACACCAGCACTTTCCATCTAAATATCAGCCTGATTGAACACACTGCTGTTGCCCCAATTTCCTTTCATGCTGGTACTTGTAGTGCTCCAGCAGCTCACAGACATTGGATGTGGTAATGCAGAAGAGGAGGAGGAGGTGGGCAGGTAATGAATAGGGAGGTGTAGCAGAGATTGGGGGGAGAAGGTTAGAGCATATCCTCCCTCCAGAAGCATTGCACTGCTACTCACATAGGAAATCCATCTAACAGCCTCAGAAACATGAGGAGCCCTGCTAGAGAAAACACAGCCTCCCCCCTCCTCAGCGGGGTAAGCACTGACAAGAACACATTTAGATTATCTTCCCCAGCTCACCTTCTTCTATGAGGCTGCAGCCCGTCCCACACTGCAGGCTGTGTACACTCCTCTACTCTCTTCTCCAGCTGTCGGCATCTCCTGCTCTGATGTTAAACAAGGCGCGCTGGGGAAGGGGGGCGTGTACACTGTGTTCCCATTGGCTGAGGAGGCAGCGGAGAGGCGGAGCAGCTATAGCCTCTGGATTTTTTCAGTGAAAGGATGTCGGCAACTGACATTTCAGGGACTGAAATGCCGCCCCTCTTAAAGTGCTGCCTGGGTCCAATGGACTCTGCGGGAACCATTGTAGGGCCGGCCCTGGGCCCAACTCCAGAAAAGACAGAATTCTAGAGAAGGTAATTTCAGCTCTAAAGAATATATATGGTGCGGATCGATCCAAGGACCAAATCAGGAAAAGATGGTCAGATCTCAAGCATCGGGAACAAGAGCAGCTAGGCCACATCCATCATATCCTAAAAAGAAGTAAGCAATATTTGTGTCTAAACAATATGTATTGTGTTTATTTGGTGTATGTTATTTAGAAATGTATATATACTAATTTCTAAAAAAACTCTTGAAATTTTACAAATTTGTCATGTATTTAAACTTAAAAAACATGAAGCAAAATATAAACTATATATGCATATTATTTTTTACAATTGTTATTAATAAATCATATTTTTTCGATATTGTATTTTTCACCTTAAAATAGGAAAAAAGAAATGAAGCTCAAACAAAGACAACAGATGAGGAGAAGGGAATCTAGCATGCCTGCTCCATCCACATTGGAGGAAAATATGATGACATGGTCCCTGATGACATGACACATTCCAAACAAACAGGTAATTGGTCCCTTTGCTCCCTAAATCATTAATGGACAGACTTTTTCGAGGTAACCATGTGCATTTCATAATATTTTTTGGGAAAAGGGCTGTCAAGCAGTGCACCATGTCATTGCTAACTTGCCCCCTGTAAAATTTCTGACATGCCACTTTTTTATGATATTTCTGTAGAAAATGATCAACCAAAAGCCAGTGAGAACACTATTGAGGAAAGCAATGTGCCATGTAGTCCAGAGTGCAGCATGGTGAAGTCAACTGTTGAACAAAAAGCTTACCACCACAGCAACTTCAAGGTTGGTAGACAAATAATGCTAAGAAATGGGAGCCAGAAAGAGATGTGAGTTTGGGGTGATTCTTTAACCTTCTATTGTTGTTTTTCAGAGAAAATGGACATTCAAGATGTCCCCGAAGTTCACACATTGGAGCCATGAGATCTGTCACCTGCAGCTGCCTCAGATCTGGAATTATTTGCTCAAAGATCCCCCGACATGACTCGGAGTGAGGGCCAAAAAGATATCCAAACAGAAGCAAGTCTTGGGGAGCCTGTTTTGTGCCCAAGTAAGTATTCTTCTAATCTTGGTTATTGTGTATTGCCATTTTTGTTGGTTTGATTTAAAGCTTAAAAGGAACTACCTGTTTGCTACATTAGCAAGTTGGGAAACCATACAGTGCTGATGTACATAGTATAAAGTGCATTACCATGGGGGAGGAAGAGGTGTAAGGAACTGTTTGTGTCAACAGGTCGAATTGTTTATGAGCCACTCAGTCTACACATATTAATGTTATACTGTATATAAGGAATAGCACTCATTGGAGTACAGGTGTCAGTGTTATAGTCTAACGCTCCTGCGTTTTATGTATGATGTGGATTTTCAGCTGCAGAAATATTCCACTTCAGTAGTCATGTCGAGAAACGCTGAGACACCAATCCCAACTCTCAATGACTCATCATGTGTGGAGGATCTCAATTCAGCAAGTAAATACACACACTCAATAAGATGTTTCCTAGAGTGACTTATGTATATAGTAACACAGTGATGTAACACAGTCATGCCCATAACATCTATCTGGCCGGCCATGAAAGTATTAAAAAGGAAAAATCTGACGCAGAGGTTGCCATCCCCAGATTTGTGACTCAATTTCACACTAAGTTTAAAAAAATGGAGAAAATTCTGGTCAAACATTGGCCAATTCTACTGGAGGACCCCAATCTGAGGGAGAATTTACCCCCCAAACCAAAGGTTACTTATAGAAGAGCCAGGAACATCAAGAGCATGGTGGCACCCAGCAAGTTGAAGTATCCTCTTATATCATCTTTAGAGAGACCTTGCTTGATCCCACTTATTGGGATGTTCCAATGCCGCAAGAAGTTGTGTTTGACTTGTAAACATGTCACCCATGGACAAAAAATGTTTCAGGTAAAGGGAAAAACGTATTCATTGACACAGTTCTACAACTGTTCCACTGAATTTGTTGTTTATTGCCTTACATGCCCATGTGGGCTCTTTTTTGTAGGAAGGACAATCCGCACCCTGAGGAAGAGATTCGGTGAACATCGCAGGTTTGTGGAGGCTGGTGATGACAAGCACAGTGTCCCACGCCACTTCCTGCTGCACCATGAACACCTGTCGGTCGGCCTCAGGGTGTGGATTATTGAGTCTATACCTGCTACTTTGTCGTCAGCAGAACGTTTTAAGAGACTATGTCAAAGAGAGGCCTACTGGATTTATACCCTGGATACTTTAGTGCCGGGGGGTTTGAATGAGGAAGTTGAGACCAATTCTCTCATTTGACCCTATCCAATTGGATATATAAAAATATATAAAAATATATTTTTTTGGATTAGACATCTGAAAGATATGCCCCTTCATCTTATCCATAATACTCTTGAACATTTATAACACTCCTTTTTGATAGTCCCTTTCCTAATAGTCACATATGGAGTCAGAATAATTTAATGGGATATATCAGTGGATGGTCATATTGGCTGATGGCTTTTTAACAATTTTTTAAACAATTTTTTAGATAATTTTCAGATATTTACGGTGGTTTTAAATATGGTGGTTTTTATAAAATGAATAGCGTTATAAAATGAATAGCGATATAATTTTATATATATTGTGACAGGAAGTCAGGTAAATCTGGGAATGTAGTCACTGAGAGGAGACACATTCCCACCTGCTTTGAAAAGTTCACTGATACTATAGGGTGTTGGCTGCAAAAAGAGCCAGCAGGAAGTTGAAAACCATTCAGCTGTTCAGAATGAGGAGATCAAGGCCTCTATAATTTGTCCAGAGAAAATCTATTGAACGCTGCCTCCTGTCGCCGTGTGGGCTGGGAGAGGAAGGCAGACATACGTGTACCTCCCGACGCCGTGTGGGCATGGGAGAAGGACTGCTGCCTCCTGTCGCCGTGTGGGCTGGGAGAGGGGGACAGTCGGATGTGTGCCTCCCGACAAGCTGGTGAGCATGGGAGAAGACCCCCTACAGCGATGTGAAGCTAAGGAGGGTAACCACGAGTGAAGACGTCTCAAAGGTGAGAAGACAAAGTGTTCCATGTGAAGAGTGTGAAGAGTAAAGGGACCTGTTAAATGAACTGTGTTCAATGTGAAGAATCTGAAGAGTAAAGGATCCTGTTATAAATGAACATGTGCTGTGTGAAAGAAAACAAAGGGACATGTTCAATGGACAATGTTTGTGCTGTGTGAAAAGCAAACAAATGGACATTTGAGTGTCTGCTGTAGGATCAGCAGTGTCGGCCCAACAGTAGGTTGGGAAGACTTCTTAGGTAGGTTCCAGCGTGAGAAGGTAGCCGCCCACAGAGGCAAGGATTTATTTTGTCTTTTATTTTATTTTGGCTGTTTTGACGCTTGCAATTATGTGAAGTAAATTGCATGAATAAATCAGTCTTGTTTTCAACCTCTGCTCGGCTATCTCTCTGTGAAAACGCACCCCCAAAGGGGTCACCCATAGGCCTACCACCGAGCTAATCCCTTACATATGGTGGAGGTATGCAGTGGGCAGAAGCAGCAAGATCCCTGCAAGGAAGTGCAAATGTTTGATGAACTTTATCTGGTGCATGAGATTGCACAATCTATGTGTGCAGGAGAGAAGATCCTGACAGAAAAAAAAAAAAAAGTGTTTTAAAGAGACAGCGGTCTCAAAATTATTTGATGAACTTTGTTGTGTCTGGTGCAAGTGACTGCACAAACTGTGTGTGCAGGAAAAGAGATCTTGCAAGAGAGAGAAAAACTACATGTGTTAAAGAGACAGTGGTCTGAAAATTTTTTGCTGGACTGTGAAAAATTTGTGGAGTTATTGAAGATGGGGCGATCCAAACGCCTGAAAAATGCAAAGATAGATGAAATGAGAGACCGGATTCTATGGATGGAGGGGATGTTACCGTCTGAAGCAGCCCCATCCATGCCTAAAGAGAGTCTACTAAAGAGGAAGGTTGTTGTCCCTAGCAACACTGATGAAACTGCTATGGAGACGCAGTGTGCTCAGATGAAAAGTAAACCCAAAATGGGGGAGATGCTGAAACAACGGAGCTTTGCAGCTCAACAAAAGGCTCATCAAGAGAGCATGGCAGGCTGGAAACAGAGACGCCAGCAGCCAATGGAGGCCATCGGTTTGGAGGAAACCGAGTATGTGTGCAGGGCTGAGTTGGATGCCTTGCAACGGAAAATGGAAGAAAAGGAACAAGCCTTGGAATTGCTTAAAATGGAGCATAGAAACTTGCAGGAAATGAATGAACTACTCAAGTCTCATGTGTTACAGTGGGAAGAATCCACTGCTCTTCTTTTGGTCGAGTTGCAAAAATGTCAAGACACTATAAAGGAGAAAGATACCATCCTCATGGAAAAGGAAATTGAAATTCAGACTTTGCAGAAGCCAAGTATGTGTGAAATGTTGGAGTTGCGTAATCAGCTGGAAAAAAGTCTTCAGTGTTTGGAAGTTACAAAAATAGACCTGCAGGAGTCGCAGGAACAGAATGTCGCTCTGAAAACGACATTGTCTCTCAGCGACAACGAGAAAAGTGAAAGAGAGGCTAAATTACTGAGTACTGTGTATGAGCTCACCACTTTGAGCAATGTGGTAGATGAATTACGTGCAGACTGTGAAAGTTGGAAAGGTGAAGCCCAACGTTTCCAGCAGCAGTTAAAGGAGAAAGAAGCCTGTGTGGCAGAATTACAGTCTCATTCCCAGAAACTAGCCAATGAGGTGAAGGCTCTTATGCA
Organism: Pelophylax lessonae; assembly: GCF_965119305.1. Taxonomy (NCBI): domain Eukaryota; kingdom Metazoa; phylum Chordata; class Amphibia; order Anura; family Ranidae; genus Pelophylax; species Pelophylax lessonae. The sequence continues at coordinate 99,787,491 of NC_138769.1, forward strand.
GGGAAAAGGAGATTGTGAACATAAGAGGGAAAAAGTAGAGGCACGGCTTCTGGAATCGCAAGTCAAGGTGTCAGAAGGTGACCGATTGTGTGCTAAGCTGTTAGAGAAGGCAAACCGACTGCAGGTTGAGTTGGACAATGTTACAAATCAGCTTTCTCAAGCAGACAGCAAATCTAGAGAAATTGCGGAAGATTTTTCTATCTTGGAATCGCAGCTGCAAGACACGCAGGAACTCTTACAGGAAGAGAGGTGTCAAAGGCTGAGTTTTAGCACAAAGCTCAAACAAATGGAAGATTTGGTCCGCTCCAAGGATGATGTTGTGAAAAGAGTTCAGGAGCTAGAAAAGTCTAAGCGAGCCTTAGAACAGCAAGTAGAAGAGATGAAGATTCCGTTGCAGGAACTGGAAGAGGAATTCCAGGCAACAGAGGATCTGTCCCAAAGAGGGGATAGTGTGCCTGATGCAGTTTTTAAAAGGATCAGTGTTTTGGGGTCTGTCCTGAGTGAGCCTCAGAAATGTGATGACATGTGGCTTGAATCACCCCTGTGGAATAAACCGTTCCTTCAAAAACTTCAGCAAACAAAGGAGCTGTGTAAGAAATGTGATGTTTTCTCAGTTCAGGCTGGAAACCTAGTGGAGAAAACTAAAGCGGAGAAAACTAAAGCAAGTGATATAAATCTGGGAGAAAAAAGCAAACGCCACCTAGTGGAGAAAACTAAGGCTGTTGATGAAAACGTGAAGCAAATTAAGTTCAAGTGCCTTTCAGGGAATATTTCCAAAATGGAACTGGTGAAAGACAGGTTACAGAAATTTGATCGTGATCTTGAGATACATTCCATGTGGAATTCAGATAGAGAAAAGGAACTAGGTGACCTTGAGCGGTCAAATAGTTCAGCAGAAAGTGCATTGAAGAAACCTGTAAAAGAATGTGTTGCAGTTCCATGCTTCTTCACTGATGCAGAGAGGAGGTCTATAATGGATACCACCCAGATCGCTGGGTTCAACTGTGTTGTTGCCTTTAACCCCTATGTTGGTGGAAGGAAAGTTGATGATGTTCTGGTTGGCTACTTCTGTGAAGAGTTTGGCAAGAAATATAAACTGAATATCAAATCAAATAGTAGGCCTTTACTGCGACTCGCTCAGGAGGGCGAAAAGTTTAAGAAGTTGATGAGTGCAAATGCTTCAGATCTGCCTATGAATATGAAATGTTTGAATGATATTGATATCTCTGGGAAAAGGAACAGGGGTCACTTTGAAGAAATGTGTGACAGCCTGTTGTCTCAATTGGAAAATCCTCTGCACAGCATCTTAGAGCAAGCAAAGCTCAAGAAGGAAGATCATTCCCTTTTACAACAAAAAGTCAATGATTGTGTACAGCTGTATGGAGAGGCAACTCAAGTCACAGAGGGATGTCAAGAGTCCCTACTTGGAACAAAGCTTAGTGAAGCAAAGGTTCTCAAAGTTTTGTGGAAAACATTTATGGATTGCAGAGAGAGGCGTCTTAAGAATGTTGAAGACATTAAGACTAGCCCAATTGAGTTGCCTATGGATCACGGTCCTCCATGGTGGATTGGACAGACGGTTATGAGGGACAAGCTGTCTGACATTTATGAGAAAGCTGTCAATGAAGATGACAGAAACGAGAAGGAGCAAAATTATGCCAAAAATGCAGTTGAAGAATGTGTATATGAGATGAGAGACAAACTGTGTGGCATTTATGAGAAATCTGTCAGTGAAGATGACAGAAACAGTTTCATCCGGAAGCTTGAGGATAATAGGAGGCTTATCAGTGAGTCAGCAGTGCCTGACACATGCGTGCCTGGAAATATGTGTCCCAACCCTAGGGTTGAAACAAGAGGGGGGGGGTATGTGACAGGAAGTCAGGTAAATCTGGGAATGTAGTCACTGAGAGGAGACACATTCCCACCTGCTTTGAAAAGTTCACTGATACTATAGGGTGTTGGCTGCAAAAAGAGCCAGCAGGAAGTTGAAAACCATTCAGCTGTTCAGAATGAGGAGATCAAGGCCTCTATAATTTGTCCAGAGAAAATCTATTGAACGCTGCCTCCTGTCGCCGTGTGGGCTGGGAGAGGAAGGCAGACATACGTGTACCTCCCGACGCCGTGTGGGCATGGGAGAAGGACTGCTGCCTCCTGTCGCCGTGTGGGCTGGGAGAGGGGGACAGTCGGATGTGTGCCTCCCGACAAGCTGGTGAGCATGGGAGAAGACCCCCTACAGCGATGTGAAGCTAAGGAGGGTAACCACGAGTGAAGACGTCTCAAAGGTGAGAAGACAAAGTGTTCCATGTGAAGAGTGTGAAGAGTAAAGGGACCTGTTAAATGAACTGTGTTCAATGTGAAGAATCTGAAGAGTAAAGGATCCTGTTATAAATGAACATGTGCTGTGTGAAAGAAAACAAAGGGACATGTTCAATGGACAATGTTTGTGCTGTGTGAAAAGCAAACAAATGGACATTTGAGTGTCTGCTGTAGGATCAGCAGTGTCGGCCCAACAGTAGGTTGGGAAGACTTCTTAGGTAGGTTCCAGCGTGAGAAGGTAGCCGCCCACAGAGGCAAGGATTTATTTTGTCTTTTATTTTATTTTGGCTGTTTTGACGCTTGCAATTATGTGAAGTAAATTGCATGAATAAATCAGTCTTGTTTTCAACCTCTGCTCGGCTATCTCTCTGTGAAAACGCACCCCCAAAGGGGTCACCCATACGCCTACCACCGAGCTAATCCCTTACAATATGTTTTTTTTTTTTTTTTTAATTTTTTTCTGAATTAATAATTTTTTTTTAATTTTTTTCTGAATTATTTTTTTAATTTTTTTTTAATTTTTTTTTTTTTTTCTGAATTAATTTTTTTCTGAATTTTTTTCTGAATGAATTTAAATATATTCTTATGTAAGTGTAATTTGACCAATGTTGATCATTGCATTTTTGTTGACTACTGCTTTGGTTGTATGTTCCTAATGCACCTAGCCCCAGTCCAGTGTTATAGAGGGTTTCTTTTGAGCAAGAATTATGGCACCTTTAGGACCCAGCTGGCTCTGCCGCTCTGCCCATTTAAGCCCTTGTCCAAAATGGCGCTTTATCGGCCTGAGGAAGGAGCGCATACTCCGACAACGCGTCGCCGGCGCCAGTACGCATCCCGGAAGTGACGTCAGAACGGCCGGTGCTGTGTCCCTAGTGTATGGGAAGTATCGATCTTCCATTCGCTACTGCCCAGGGCTTCGAGACCGCTTGTGCCATCCTGAATCCGGACATTGGGATCATCATTCCACTTTGCAATACTGCCATGTTGTTTTTATTACACCGCTTGTGAGTACCTGTTCACTGTGTCTATTAAACGTATGATCCTGATATACTGCACTCAGTGTGGCGCCTGTTTTCTCCCTGCAGCTCATCACAAGTCCCTTCTACTTGCTTGCAGAGCAGCCTGCGGAGTGTGGTACACGGAGACGTATGTAGATGGACTTTTCTTATGGACTTTTTCTATTTATATCATAAAGCTATTGTGCTCAGTGGACTAGTACATGTTTGTCATTGGAGCTTGTAGAAGTTTTTTGGACACACACCTCCCTAGTTGTGCGCCAGGTCCACCCCCCTTTTTTTCAGTGGGTAAAGATGGTAGATGACAGACACTTGAAAGGAAATGTTCTTGAAAGTAAGATAGTAGCAGATGGGATGCAGATAGGTTTAGCAATCATGTATGGTAGCAGATGACAGAGTAGCAGGTGGACATACAAGAGAGATCAACCCAGTGCAAGAACAGGTGGTAGTAGGCTCAAGAGCTAGCAATCTTAGATAATGCAGATGTAGTAATAGTCCTTAGTATGCAGAGCTAGATAGTGTAAGCTTTAGTATGAAAGTTATAGAGGTTTCCCCTGTGGGGTACTTATCACTAATAGCAATGTAGCAGAGGAGAGGTTCGGCAAGAGCGGATGATCCGGTAGCGGGATACAGGGATCAGCGCAGCGTGGTTCCGACAGCAAGGTATGCTTGCAAGCATGAGAGCTTCAAGACAGGTTAGCATCAAGGCACAAAGCAGTTTGAACGAACACATGTGAGTGAGAGCCGGCGATCTAAATAGCCATCCAGTCCGGCGCTCAGTGATGACAGCATCAGTCTTAAAGGTGTATGCGCACCTTACCAAAAGAGAATGGTGGGGCGCATACACTTATGAAGGAGTAATTAGGGTACCCAAAGGTACCAGAACATTACAGCACCCCCCCCCCCCTTAAGGCCGGCTCCTGAAGGCCTCTGGAGCTGGTTTGTCTGGGTACTTCGCATGAAAATTGCGGATTAATCTAGAGGCATGTATGTCAGAGGTGTTTAGCCAGGTGTCGTCTTGGGGCCCATAGTTCTTCCATCGAACCAAGTACTGAAGTCTTCCTCTGTGGATACGAGAATCCAGAATCTCTTTTATCTCATATTCTTCTCCACCTTCAACTTGTACAGGAGGAGGAGGTGGGATAGTAGGCCTTATTCCTTGGTCAGGAACATGGGGCTTCAGTAGCGACACATGGAAAATGGGATGTATTTTGAGGTCTATTGGCAATGTAAGCTGTACTGCAGCTTTTCCAATAAGTTTCTTGATTGGGAAAGGTCCCAAGAACAGAGGTCCAAGCTTTTTGCTAGGGATTTTCAGTCTTAAATTTTTTGTTGAGAGCCAAACGAGGTCCCCGATAGCGTACTGAGGAGAAGGTTTTCTGCGAAGATCATAGTACTTCTTTTGTTGACTATGAGCGTGTGCAATGGTAGTATTAAGCAAACCCAGAGAGTCCTTTATTTGGGTAAGATAGTCTGAAGCTACTGGGTTATTTGAAGGAAGGATGCGTGGTGGAAGAATAGAGGGATGAAACCCATAGTTCAAGTAGAACGGACTCTGCTTGGTCGTACTGTGGGTTGCGTTGTTGTAGGTAAATTCTGCCAGAGGGAGAAGATCCACCCAATCATCCTGTTGGTAAGAAGTGTAACAACGTAAATATTGCTCGATGCATTGGTTGACTCTTTCAGTCTGTCCGTTGGTCTGCGGATGGTAAGGAGAAGTGAGCTTCCGCTCGATCCGTAGTATGTGACATAGTTCTTGCCAGAACTTGGAAATAAATTGTGATCCACGTTCAGACAGAAGAGTTTTTGGGATACCATGTAACTTAAAGACATGTTTCATCAGGAGTTCTGCCGTTTGTTTGGACGAAGGTAGTCTGCGAATAGCAATGAAATGTGCCATTTTTGTCAGATGGTCCACTGACACTAAGATGGTATTAAATCCTTTGGAAGGAGGCAATTCCACTATAAAGTCCAAGGACACAACTTCCCATGGAGTTTGGGGTATTGGTAGACTGCATAGTAGACCGGATGGTCTCGTAGTGTCAATTTTGGACCTGGCACAGACATTGCATGAAGAGACAAATTTTTGTATAGATGTTTTCATGTCAGGCCACCAGAATTGCCTGGTAATCAGATTAAGAGTCTTTGTCATACCCATATGTCCTGCCATAGGCACATCATGCGATAATTCCAAGATCTTGGTGCGTATGGTAGGTGGTATGTAAAGTTTGTCGTTGTAGTAGAGGAAGCCTTCTGCATCAGTATTTAGTTGTGGTGGGGGTGAATCCAAACTTATACCATGCAAAACCTCTTCCTTCAAGGAACAGACAACTCCAATAATGCGTTTGTGAGGTATTATAGGAACGGAAGGGATTTCGAAGTAGTTTTCTTCAGTTAGTCGTGATAGTGCATCCGCCTTTTTGTTCTTATCTGCAGGTGTGTAGGTCACTAGGAAGTTAAACCTTAGAAAGAATAGTGACCATCGTACCTGTCGGTGCGAGAGAGTTTTGTTAGTCTGAAGATATTGGAGATTTTTATGGTCCGTGTATATAAGTATTGGTAATTGGGTGCCTTCGAGTAGATGTCGCCAATTCTCCAGAGCCAATTTTATAGCAAGCAGTTCCTTTTCACCCACGGGGTAATTTATCTCTGGACTGCTTAGGGATTTAGAAAAAAAGGCGACTGGATGAAGTGGTGAAGTGTGAGTTGGTCGTTGGGAGAGTATTGCTCCTACTGCCATGTTTGACGCATCTACTTCCAGAATGTATTGGAGGGATGGGTCTGGATGGCGTAGTATGGGAGCAGAAGTAAACCTTGTCTTTAACAGGTGAAAAGCTTTATTTGCTTCATCTGACCATTTAAATGTTTTTTTAATGCTAGTGAGCTGTGTGAGGGGTCTCACAATGGCAGAGAAGTTTCTAATGAACTTCCTGTAGAAATTAGAAAATCCAAGGAATCGCTGTAGCGCCTTGCATGTGGTTGGTGTAGGCCAATCCTGAATGCAGGATATCTTACTCATGTTCCTCACGGATTCGAATGAGATTGTATGCTCCTTTCAGGTCCAATTTTGAAAAATAGGTAGCTCCACGCACCTGCTCAATGAGCTCAGGGATAAGCGGTAGAGGATAGCGATCTTTTATTGTAATAGCATTCAATTGCCTATAGTCGATGATAGGCCTGAGACTTGAGTCCTTATTGCGGACAAAAAAGAGTCCTGCTGCTGTGGAAGAAGTGGAAGGTCTAATAAAACCTTTTTCCAAATTCTCATCCAAATAGTCTTTGAGATGGGAAAGTTCATCCTGCGAAAGAGGATAAACATGACCGAACGGCAATCTGCTATTTGGGAGTAGATCAATGCTACAATCATAGTCTCGATGGGGAGGTAGTGCTTGAGCATTTTTCTCAAGAAAAACCTCAGAGAGATCCTGATAACATAGTGGTGCTATCTCATCTGTCACCACAGACAGGATCTTCCCGAAAGACGGGAGGTTACACGTACCCTCGCAATAGCAAGAGAGGAAGGTCAGGGTCCGTTCCTTCCAATCTATGGTTGGTTGATGTGTGTGCAACCAGGGAAGTCCCAAAACAATGGGAAAGTGGGGTGAAGGTATTAGATCGAAGGTAGTGGTCTCCATATGAGACCCGTTAGTAGTGACTAGGAGTGCCTGTGTCTGATCAGTGATCGGACCAGAGGATAAAGGAACACCGTTAATAAGACTTACTGAGACAGGTTTAAGTTTAGAAATAATAGGAACTTTATTTAAAGCAGCAAAACGTATGTCAATATAATTTCCACAAGATCCTGTGTCAATCATGGCCTTAGTAGTAATCCTGTTCTGGTCCCACTGTAATGTTAAGCAAACAGAAAGGTAAGGGTTAGTGATTGAAGTTGTCAATCCCCCTAGGAGGACATGTGAACACTCACCCTTCTTTTTGTAGACTAGGGGACAGACGTTTATCTTGTGATCCGGGGATGCACAGTACAAGCAGAGATTACCAGATCGTCTTCTGGCTCTTTCCATAGTTGATAGAGGTGGGCGTATGGTTCCTACCTCCATAGGAACGGGGTCAACGGCCGAAATCCGAGAAGAACTGGATAATGGCATTCCCATTTTCTCAGCCTTTCTTTCTCGTAGTCTTCTATCTATGGTGATACTGAGTTGTATCAATGCATCCAGGGTTTTTGGCAGATCCGCTCGGGCGAGCTCGTCTTTAACGGCCTCTGATAGGCCAAGCCTAAATTGGGATTTCAGAGATGCATCATTCCATTCTGAATCAAGGGTCCATCTCTTGAATTCTGCGACAAAGTCTTCTACAGGTCTCCCACCTTGTTTCAAGGATCTTAATTGAAGATCGGCAGTACTCTGCCTATTGGGATCATCATATAGGCTAGTGAGTTCTGCTAGGAACAAGGCATAGGAGTTGAGAAGCTGGTCGCTTTTCTCAAAAAGAGAGTCTGCCCAGGCCCGAGGATCGCCTGTTAGGTAAGAAATAATAGTACAAACCTTAATGTGATCAGTAAGGTAGGTACGGGGTTTTAGCAAGAAAAGTAACTCACATGCGTTTTTAAATTCGCAAAATTTTTTGCGATCGCCTGTAAATACCAAAGGAGGATTTATTTTGGGTTCAGGGGACTGAGCAGTGGTAAGTTGTGTCAGTCTAATTACCTGCTGCGACAGAGCCTGATTGTCTTCTTTTAATTCAGCAAGTGCGTGTATTAACGCAGGTACTTGCTGTTTTAATTGTGTCATCTGAGTGGTTATTTCTGCTGAATCCATTTGTGGTTCGTTCAATCTCTAACGCTCCTGCGTTTTATGTATGATGTGGATTTTCAGCTGCAGAAATATTCCACTTCAGTAGTCATGTAGAGAAACGCTGAGACACCAATCCCAACTCTCAATGACTCATCATGTCTGGAGGATCTCAATTCAGCAAGTAAATACACACACTCAATAAGATGTTTCCTAGAGTGACTTATGTATATAGTAACACAGTGATGATAGGCTGAAGAGACAGGTTGGGTAGAGATGGTAGATGACAGACACTTGAAAGGAAATGTTCTTGAAAGTAAGATAGTAGCAGATGGGATGCAGATAGGTTTAGCAATCATGTATGGTAGCAGATGACAGAGTAGCAGGTGGACATACAAGAGAGATCAACCCAGTGCAAGAACAGGTGGTAGTAGGCTCAAGAGCTAGCAATCTTAGATAATGCAGATGTAGTAATAGTCCTTAGTATGCAGAGCTAGATAGTGTAAGCTTTAGTATGAAAGTTATAGAGGTTTCCCCTGTGGGGTACTTATCACTAATAGCAATGTAGCAGAGGAGAGGTTCGGCAAGAGCGGTTGATCCGGTAGCGGGATACAGGGATCAGTGCAGCGTGGTTCCGACAGCGAGGTATGCTTGCAAGCATGAGAGCTTCAAGACAGGTTAGCATCAAGGCACAAAGCAGTTTGAACGAACACATGTGAGTGAGAGCCGGCGATCTAAATAGCCATCCAGTCCGGCGCTCAGTGATGACAGCATCAGTCTTAAAGGTGTATGCGCACCTTACCAAAAGAGAATGGTGGGGCGCATACACTTATGAAGGAGTAATTAGGGTACCCAAAGGTACCAGAACATTACATATAGGTACTAGCACTCAGTGTACAGAGTAACACACAGTGTACAGAGATCAGTGTTATATATAGTGAATCGCAGCTTTGTTTGTTCAATTACCTTTATATTACCTATATATAACACTTATATCTCTACACTGAGCACTTTTCACATAATACTGACATCTCCTTACATTGGTGGTCAGTGAGAAGGATGTCATAAATTAACACAACATAACGGGTGGAACTAAGTTTTTATTAGCTGAATGGTTTAATAAAAAAAAAGACCACCAATGTATGGGGGAATTCTTCCCACTGACCACCAATGTAAGAAGACATTGGGTGGACCTTGGGCGACCTAGCAACGCCCCTGAGCTTGGCTATTTCATAATATTTAGCATATTATATGTGAGGATAAAAATATGAATCAAAATAGTTGACATATGTAACCAAATGCATGCGTATCTTATAAAATTTAGATTAGCTTTACTGAAATATGTGGTGTGTAAAAGTCAAGAAGATATAGTGACCTCATGGATCAATGAAGGTCTAATTTCACTATTGGAGCAAGTGGGAAACCAAACACACATGTTGAAAAATATAATTTTAGCCAGAACGGGCAACTTCAATGGGCATCATAGGATCAATAGCCCCACGTCCTTCAGCCTCTACACTAGGCCCTGGCATGGCAGGGTCACTGTCAATTGGCAGTGAGCTCACATATCTTTCTGCATGCCTGCGTAAAAAATTATGGAGGATGCAGCAGCAGAGGACAATGTTATTAATCTTATATAAAGCAAGATTAATGGAGGTCAGAAAGAGTCTAAAACGATTGGACATAATTCCAAAAGCATTTTCAACCACTCTTCTGGCACGGGAGAGACGATAATTAAAGATCCTTTGCTCAGGGGTGAGGTTGCGCAGAGGAAATGGCTTTAGCAGATGTTCCCCAAGAGCAAATGCCTCATCTTTTTTAGGTCCTCAATATTTTGGTCACAGGAAGGCAAGTTTAGAGTGCCATTTTGAAGACGCCGAGCAAACTCTGTTTGATCAATGACTCCTCCATCTGAGTTTAGCCCATTCTTGCCAATGTCAAGAAAAATAAATTCATAGTTTGCATTGACAATGGCAAGCAATACAATGCTGAAAAAACCCTTGTAATTGAAATAATAAGAGCCGGAGTTAGGTGGTGGGACAATGCGGACATGTTTCCCATCAAATGCTTATGCAACATAAAGATAAGAACAAAATGAAGGGAATTTGTAGCATTTTTTGGTAGAACATCTACATACATTTAATACTCGCCTCCTAATGTCATAATATTCAATGTCACCAGCTACAGTATTTGTATATGCTGACTTTTATATTTAGCATGGGTGGGTAGAACTATGCTTTTACACATTATTAAGGCCTTGTGCACACTGGGCGTTTTTACAGCAGAAAATAAACTGAAAACAAAAATTGTTTAATGGATTCTGGTAAAGACAGAAAATGACACATATAAAAAATACTGTTAACAGGCTATGCGTTGATGGACACATAGGAGAGGATGCTGGGGTGGTTACTGACTAATTGTAAAAATGCTTAGAGCAAAAAAGAGCATTAGAACAATGTGTATGAGGCCAGAGGGCAATGACCAAATAATAAAATATGTAATATGATGTATGGAAAAGGACAACTGCGCTAATCCAACCAAATTAACTGAAGCAGCGACTTCAAGTGTGACTAACACCCCAAAGACCAATAATAAATAAAAGTCGCGCTGAGAAAATGATCAAACATTTAAGTGAAAAAATGTATCAAAAATATAAATAGTCCATAAAGTCCGTGAAGAACCAAATACAATAGACGTGACTGGGGATGTCCGTGTAAATGAAAGGCTTACCAGATATCAGTAAAAGACGTGCCAATGATAACGTCGATTCCAGAAGTTCGGCAACAACTGTACACCTTAGATCTCACAATCTCGAACGATCCCCTCGGTGACGATATTGTATGTGGAAAAAAATTATAGCGCTATAGCGTAAAACCAAAATAACAGATGGGAAAAAATACTCTAAATTAGTGTAGCACCAAAACTACTGTGATAATAAAGTGCTCAAAAAATGTAAGTGATAAGCATGAAGTCCGAGAGTTAAGGCAAAGGGTAAGTGAAACGTCCCACACCAAAACAATCCAATAAGGTACTCCTTACCAAGTGGAAAAAATGACAGACTAAAGGATAGATCCAGGCACCTCCACCGATAGGAATGCAGCTTACCAGAAAGGAGTAATGTAAACGCTCATATAGAAAATCCACAAAAGATCCCCAACATGCTGAAGCCGTATCCAAAACACCCACACTAAATATCCTTACCAGATGATGGTATATGTAGGGCAGATATTGGAAATAGGTGTAAGCAGAGAACTGAAGACCGGATCACAAAAACCAGCCAGTGGAGACTCAGGTTTTGAGAACGATGCAGGCCACCACTTTTTGGACCAGGAGCTCCTCTTTTGTTTTTTCTTGCAAAGAATTTGGCTTAGAGCTATTACTCCCAGCCCAACAACAGCAAGTAGCATCATCGGTCATCATATTTGGTCCTCGAACGAGGTCTCGTATTATAGCGAAATGTCGTTGCCCAAAATAATGCTACAGAAATTAGCGGGAGATGCCCAGAGGGGTCACGTCCACAAACTCACTTCCTCTTTTGTAGTGTAGTACGTAGCTATGTAATCTTTTGTCGGACGACAAAATTTCTGCCAGTCTAGAACACATTCCAACATCATGGACACGCACTCTCGACAAAAGACGGAAGATCGTCGGCCGAAATTCGTAGCATGTGTACTGGGCTTTAGAGTTTTGCTCTCATACAGCTAGATCTACTACTCCTGATTAGAGATGAGCTCAGGTGTGTTCAGATGCTCTCCTGAACAAATGTAGCCGAGTCAAGCAGTGGCGGAGCCAGAGGGTTAGCTGGGGTGGCAATTGACACCCCAGAAGAAATCCTTGCCACCCCTGTTGCCACCCCAATCCTGGGTGGGTGGATGACAGCGCCGCAGCGGAGGAATCACAGGGGATGAGGATCGCCGTACGGGAGGCGGGAGCTGCGGAGGGAGGAGGGAGGTGGATCGGATTCGGATGGAGAGCTGGTAGGCAGTGGGAGGGAGGCGGAGCGGAGGAATCACAGGGGAGCGCCCTGGGCGATACCATTTACTAGAGGAGGGGGCGCAGGTGAAGTGCTCGCAGTCCGCAGAGTACACTGTGTGTGTGTGGATGACTACTACACACCATCCGCTCTATGTAGCTGCAGCCTGCAACGATGTGCCGAGTGCGCTCCTGCACTCGGCACAAGCCTAGAACAGCAGAGCCCTTCCCCTTCCCTGTCAGCAAAGACACTCCCCCCTGACGTGACGTCACTGAGATGCCGGCGCCGGCGGGATGAGAGAGAGAGGAGGACTCACAGTCAGAGGAGAAGAGTGTGCTGCCAGGGCTGCCAGAGGAGGAACCAAGTTAGTAAGGCACAAGTAAGCAATACTTAGGATTGGGGGGGGGGCTTGGGGAGAGAGAGACTAAGGCTGTGGGGAGGTTCATTGCCAATGATATTTGTAATATGCAGCATGAGGAGGTAATTCATTTTCACTGGTCATTGATGCATTAGTGACCGACCAGTGGCTGCTAATTAACCCCTATTTGCTGCATTAGTGGCACCAGTGTCAGTGTTAACACTAACATTGGTGCCACTAATGCAGCACATAGGGGTTAATTTACAGCCACTGGTCGGTCACTAATGCATCAATGACCAGTGGAAATGAATTACCTCCTCATGCTGCATATTACAAATATCATTGGCAATTAACCACTTGCTGACCCGTTGCAGTATATGTACTGTGATGGGGTGTCAGCTACAGGCGTGCGTCCCTGCCTGTTTCAAGGTTTCTGGCACATGCCCCCGTCCCCCTACTCCCCTGTGATTTGACACAGCAAGAGACTGTCAGCAGATCTCAGCCAATGATTCACAGCCGAGACCTGCTGATCGGCTGTGTCAAATCACAGCCCAGAGCTCTGTGTTGACAATCAATACAGGGCTCTTTACAGAGGGAATGATCGCTTTTTCTTTCTTTTCCCTGCAAAGCAGAGAAAATAAAGAAATCGATCTGTAGTAAAAAGCAGCACACGTTACACATTGTTAGGCACACAATTAGCCACTTGATTGCCCCTAGATGTTAACCCCTTTTTAGCCGGTGTCATTAGTACAGTGACAGTGTATAGTATTATCACTGATCACTGTATAAGTGTCACTGGTGATGTGGCAGTTAGTTAGTTCCCACAAAGTGTCAGCCCCGTGTCACGATCACAGTCCCACTATTAGGGTCCTTTCACAAGAAAGATCTGATCAGATCCGCCTGTACGTTTTTCAGGTGGATCTGATTGGATGCTCCATGCATCCCTAAGGGGCAGCGGATGACACCCGCTGCTATCGGCTTCCGATCCTATCCATGAAATCCGGACGGATGGAAACCCTATTTTCCATCCATCCAGCGGATCGGATGGGATTGGATGAGAATGGACAGACGGTCCATTCTCATCCGATTCCCCCATAAAGGACAGCGGGAATCTGACACCTCTGTCTCCACACACAGAGCGGAGACGGAGCGGTCATCCGCCTGCTCAGCGGGGATCGGCAGATCGTTCCCCACTGAGTAGAACAGACTCCGTCAGCGGATACGGACCATGTGAAAGGACCCTAAGTTGCTGATCACCACCATTTCTAGTATATATAAAAAAATAAAAAATTCCATTATATATCTCATTTGTAGGCATTTTAGCTTTCACACAAACACATTAATATACACTTATTTTTTTACTAAAGACAGCAGATTTCATTTTGGTCTAAATTATGGAAGAATTTTTTTTTTAATTGGATGTTTTATAGCAGAAAGTAAAAAATATTTTTTTTTTCAAAATTGTTTTTTTCTTTTTTCATTCACATAATAAAAGTGAACACACACCAGTGGTATGCAAATACCCTCAAAAGAAAGCTTTTTTTTTTTGTGTAAAAAAATTACATACATTTTATTTGGGTACAGCGTTGCATGATGGGGGTAAAATCTTCTAGAGCTCAAGTGGTTAATTAACCTCCCAGAGAGTTAACCACTGCAGCCAGTTCACATGGGGATCGCAGTCACTGCCATCAATGCTGGGGGTTATTAAATAAGCTAGCACCATTGCTGGGGATCATTGTTGCAGAAACTGATGCGAATGCTGTGGATTATTATTGCGTAAATTGGCTGCTGTTTTAAGTATTTTCTTGTTTTGAAATTACACTAAATATTTCTTTACACCTGGGGGGGGGGGGGGGGCAGTTTGCCACTGCATCCTGTCCGCATGCTGTATCCTGTCCGCCAGCTGTATCCTGTCCGCATGCTGTATCCTGTCCGCATGCTGTATCCTGTCCGCCAGCTGTATCCTGTCCGCCAGCTGTATCCTGTCCGCCAGCTGTATCCTGTCCGCATGCTGTATCCTGTCCGCCAGCTGTATCCTGTCCGCATGCTGTATCCTGTCCGCCAGCTGTATCCTGTCCGCCACCTGTATGTATTTACTCTGCCACATATTTTTTGTAAAAAATCCTAAGTGTATTTTGATTGGTTTTCAAAAAGTTATTACATCTACAAACTATGGAACTTTTTATTTTTAATTGTTTTTACTAGTAATGGCAGCGATCAGCAATTATTAGAGGAACTGCGACATTGCGGTGGACAAATCTGACACTAAATGACAAAATAATATCTTGCCACCCCTTTGCCACCCCTGTTTTAAAAGTCTAGCTCCGTCACTGGAGTCAAGCTGTCATCTGTAATGGGCCAATCATTTGTGAACTAGGCATTTTCTGGCCTACATCCCCACATATACATAACAGGTATAACAGGCAGGGCAGGAAATAAAAAAAAAAAGCTCTATTTGTGAGGGAAAAAAGGATAAAAATTTTATTTGGGTACCGCGCAATTGTCAGTTAAAATAACGCAGTGCAGCATCGCAAAAAATGGCCTGGTCATGAAGGGGGGTAAATCTTTTGGAGCTCAAGTGGTTACATTTCGGGTCACAGGTGAGCAAAAGTTAGTGCACTCCTGCAAACATAAGAGATGTATGGGCAAAAAAGTATTGGCCATACTTCTTTTAGCCAGAATGATGGCCCCAGGTTTTCTGCTCTCACTGCGCAGTGCTGTCTAATATGTGTAGTGCATTTGTTTTTTTTGTACGTAGCTGCATCTGATACTTTCCTTTTTTTGTTCATATGTGGGTGTACGTGGGGAGGGGCTTTTTTTTTTTTTTAAATGATTCTGATACTTGGATTTTTAAACTTTTTTTTTACTTAAATCGGTTGCTGCTTTTTTTTTTTTTCTGGGCATGCAAGGTAAAGGCATAATGTGCTAGTATGCATCGCATACTAGCACATTATGTGAAACTTACCTAAAAAAGAAGCCCTTCAGCAATGCGATGTAGTTGCTGGAGGCAGCGTCTATCTTCTCCCTGTCTTCCTTCCAGGTTTGCGGGCTTCGGCGCTGTGATTGGCCAGAGCTGCGATGGTGTCACTCCCGTGCATGCACGAGGGAGCCATCATTCACAGCACAGATATCTGAAGGAACAGCACTGGTGGCCGTTCCTTCAGAGCGCATCCGCCGATGATATCATGGCTGCATTCAATGTAGATATCTCCTAAAAGGTGCATGTTTGGGAGATATTTACAGTACCTATAGTTAAGCCTGGCACACTCCCTGCGCATGCCTATGAATGGGGGTCTTGCACTTTCCAGTAATTGTGGATTTACTTCCATCAGAAAGCCAATAGTCAGCTTGACAAGTGTACATGCATACAAATGTGTGAAAATACAACTTTTGCTACCAATGCAAGCTTTATGTCAGAGGCAGCTAAAGGGTTACTATACATTTTGTAACAAGTTTTTTTTTTTTTTTTTTTTTACTTGTTGAAATTAAATGTAGCAGCTGCACTATGGGGATTTCTGTTGACATTTATAAACATTAAGATCACACAGGTTTTTTTTTTTTTTTGTGAAAGTACACAAGGAACTGGTCCTGTCAGTTCCTGGAACATACAGTACAGAAGTGAGTACACCCCTCAGATTTCTGTAAATTATTTATTATATCTTTTCATGTGACAACACTGAAGAAATGACACTTTGCTACAATGTAAAGTAGTGAGTGTACAGCTTGTATAACAGTGTAAATTTGCTGTCCCCTAAAAATAACTCAACACGACATTTTCACTTAGGGGTGTACTCACTTTTGTTGCCAGCGGTTTAGACATTAATGGCTGTGTGCTGAGTTTTTTTGAGGGGACAGCAAATTTACCCTGTTATACAAGCTGTACACTCACTACTTTACATTGTAGCAAAGTGTCATTTCTTCAGTGTTGTCACATAAAAAGATATAATAAAATATTTACAAAAATGTGAGGGTGTAATCACTTTTGTGAGATACCGTGTATATATATATATATATATTTACATGTAGTCATATTCTGGAAGGAAGTGCTCTGTAATAGTTAACCTTATCCTGTATACACCATTGAGGAGGCAGCCTGCTCTGACACCTTGTGGTGGTATAAGGGTAATACAGGAGCTTGTGATCTGCCAGCTGTCCCCTCCCTCCAGCTCTGTAGTATTTTCCTCCCCTGTACTTTCCCTGTAAAAATGAGGAAGTGACAGTGTCGTTGTCGTTGTATGTGATAATAAAAAAACGACATATTATCGGAGGACACAAAGGGGCTCACAATGTATCCGTATACAATCCTCGTCTTCCTCTGCCTCGCCATCCCAGGTTTGTGTTGTTTGAACATTTATATATATATATATATAAATATGTATATTTAGAGTGTTAGCATGGTGAACCAATTTTAGATTTATCTTTAAAGTAACACGAGAGCTCAGAATTTGCCCGGGGAAACTTTTCCCAGGAAGTGCTGTACAGAGCACCGGGTTCATGGTGTTGAGATTCTCAGTAGGGGTAGAATTGTGAACTGTTCAGAAATGTAAGGACAAGTAATGGGGTCAGGACGGGGAAAAGCAGTGGGCAGGAGGGGCAGCTGCCCTGAGCACTCTGGCATCATGTGAGGTGTGGGGGCACCACAGGCAGATTAGGGGAAGAGATTTGTGTTGGGGAGGGATTTTGGGAGTGTCAGGAGGTAAGAATTGTTCTAGGAGGGGAAATATAGGGAGGTGTGCTAAGAGAGCTGATTTGGGGGGGGGGGGGGATTTGTGTTGAGAGGTGGGTATGGGGAAGAGGATTTGTGTTAAAAGGTGGGTATGGGGGAAGAGGATTTGTGTTAGGAGGGGGGATTTTGTAGGTTTGCGCTAGAAAAGGTAATATGGTAAGGGGGGTGGGGGGAGTTGTGCTAAGAGAGGATTTTTTTTTGGCAGGGGGGCTTGTGATAGTATGGATGTTTAGGGGCATTTGTGCTAGGATGGGGACATTTGTGTGTGTTTGTGGGGGGGGGGGGGGGGGATTTGTGCTATGTTGGAGGATTAGGGGAAAAAGAATTTGTGATTGGAGGGGGAATTTGAGGGGTATAGGATTTGTGCTAGGAAAGGGGTATTTTTTTGGAGGGGGGTGAGGAATTGTGTTGGGAGATAATGCGGAATGAGAGGATTTGAGATGGGGGAAATGATTTGTGCTGGGAGAGGGGATTTCAGTAGGGGGGTGGATTTGTACTGGGAGGAGGGGTAATTTATGCTTAGGGGTAAGCATGCATTTTAGTGCTCAATTTTTTTTTTTTTGTTTGGGGGAGTGGATTTTTTTTGACACATAATGCTCATACATCTTGGGGGGGGGGGGGCATTTGGCATTTTTACCCTGAGTCCTAAATGACCTTGTCCCCACACTGAATGGGGTTATCACAAAGTATGAGAAAAACACATTGTTTCTTTTTTTTTCCTGATTTTTGAACCCTCGGCCAATCAGAATAGCATATGAAACACTGGAGAAGCCTATTACACAGCTCTTTATTGCCCTAGTGTCAAATCTATGGCTGGGGGGGGGGGCACATAGTTGTGCGGCCCTTAGGGGCCTTGCTGACAGTGGACTGTTATCCCTGGCTAGGTGCTTGCACAACTCCTGAAAGAAAACTGTTCTTTAGGCTTGGTTCTAGTAGTTAAATGGCTTTTGCTTTTTTATTTTATTCAATATTTTAGTCTTCTGTGCTGTTCATCGCTGGTCTACTTTTTTTCCCCCCTCTGATCTGTTATAATGGTTCTTGCTGAGAAATATCAAATGTGGCACAAGTCATTTTATGAGGAGAGCGATAGGAACCAAAATTATGGAAGCATTAATGTTTAAAGAGCTTTGATGTATTCTCTAGCAGTCTCATGTAATGTGTCTTCAGTCTATGTCTTTTGAAGCATCTCCCCAGTTTCCAACAACTCCTGTATCACATTTTTAGTCCCTGACTATCTCCGTTAGCATGTCTGCAGTCTCTGATCATTTTTTGTATCATGTCTCTGACCATCTCCTATAGCATGTGTACTGTCTGTGACCATCTCTTTTTGTAGGTCTGCAGTCTCTGATCATTTCTTCTATCAAACCTCTCTCTCTCCTCTCTCTACAGGAGATGGTCTCTAATCATCTCTTGTAGCATTTCTACAGTCTCAGACCTTTCTACTGTCTTTGACCATCTCTTTTGGCAGGTCTGCATTCTCTGACCATCTCTTGTAGCATATCTGCAGTTTATCTTCTAGCATTATTGCAGTCTTTGACAGTCTCCTATAGCATGCCTGCAGTCTCTTTCCATCTCTTTTAGCATGTCTGCAACCTCTGACTATTTCTTGTAACATGTCTGCAGTCTCTTTCCATCTCTTGTAACATGTCTGCAGTCTCTTTCCATCTCTTGTAACATGTCTGCAGTCTCTTTCCATCTCTTGTAACATGTCTGCAGTCACTTTCCATCTCTTGTAACATGTCTGCAGTCTCTTTCCATTTCTTGTAACATGTCTGCAGTCTCTTTCCATCTCTTGTAACATGTCTGCAGTCTCTTTCCATTTCTTGTAACATGTCTGCAGTCTCTTTCCATTTCTTTTACCGTGTCTGCAACCTCTGACCATTTCTTGTAACATGTCTGCAGTCTCTTTCCATCTCTCGTAACATGTCTGCAGTCTCTTTCCATCTCTTGTAACATGTCTGCAGTCTCTTTCCATTTCTTGTAACATGTCTGCAGTCTCTTTCCATCTCTTTTAGCATGTCTGCAGTCTCTTTCCATCTCTTGTAACATGTCTGCAGTCTCTTTCCATCTCTTTTAGCATGTCTGCAACCTCTGACCATTTCTTGTAACATGTCTGCAGTCTCTTTCCATCTCTTGTAACATGTCTGCAGTCTCTTTCCATCTCTTGTAACATGTCTGCAGTCTCTTTCCATTTCTTGTAACATGTCTGCAGTCTCTTTCCATCTCTTTTAGCATGTCTGCAACCTCTGACCATTTCTTGTAACATGTCTGCAGTCTCTTTCCATCTCTTGTAACATGTCTGCAGTCTCTTTCCATCTCTTTTAGCATGTTTGCAACCTCTGACCATTTCTTGTAACATGTCTGCAGTCTCTTCCCATCTCTTGTAACATGTCTGCAGTCTCTTTCCATCTCTTTTAGCATGTCTGCAACCTCTGACCATTTCTTGTAACATGTCTGCAGTCTCTTTCCATCTCTTGTAACATGTCTGCAGTCTCTTTCCATTTCTTGTAACATGTCTGCAGTCTCTTTCCATCTCTTGTAACATGTCTGCGGTCTCTTTCCATCTCTTGTAACATGTCTGCAGTCTCTTTCCATTTCTTGTAACATGTCTGCAGTCTCTTTCCATTTCTTGTAACATGTCTGCAGTCTCTTTCCATTTCTTGTAACATGTCTGCAGTCTCTTTCCATTTCTTGTAACATGTCTGCAGTCTCTTTCCATCTCTTTTAGCATGTCTGCAGTCTCTTTCCATTTCTTGTAACATGTCTGCAGTCTCTTTCCATCTCTTTTAGCATGTCTGCAACCTCTGACCATTTCTTGTAACATGTCTGCAGTCTCTTTCCATCTCTTGTAACATGTCTGCAGTCTCTTTCCATCTCTTGTAACATGTCTGCAGTCTCTTTCCATTTCTTGTAACATGTCTGCAGTCTCTTTCCATCTCTTTTAGCATGTCTGCAACCTCTGACCATTTCTTGTAACATGTCTGCAGTCTCTTTCCATCTCTTGTAACATGTCTGCAGTCTCTTTCCATCTCTTTTAGCATGTCTGCAACCTCTGACCATTTCTTGTAACATGTCTGCAGTCTCTTTCCATCTCTTCTAACATGTCTGCAGTCTCTTTCCATCTCTTTTAGCATGTCTGCAACCTCTGACCATTTCTTGTAACATGTCTGCAGTCTCTTTCCATCTCTTGTAACATGTCTGCAGTCTCTTTCCATCTCTTGTAACATGTCTGCAGTCTCTTTCCATTTCTTGTAACATGTCTGCAGTCTCTTTCCATCTCTTGTAACATGTCTGCGGTCTCTTTCCATCTCTTGTAACATGTCTGCAGTCTCTTTCCATTTCTTGTAACATGTCTGCAGTCTCTTTCCATCTCTTGTAACATGTCTGCAGTCTCTTTCCATTTCTTGTAACATGTCTGCAGTCTCTTTCCATCTCTTGTAACATGTCTGCAGTCTCTTTCCATTTCTTGTAACATGTCTGCAGTCTCTTTCCATTTCTTGTAACATGTCTGCAGTCTCTTTCCATCTCTTGTAACATGTCTGCAGTCTCTTTCCATCTCTTGTAACATGTCTGCAACCTCTTTCCATCTCTTGTAACATGTCTGCAGTCTCTTTCCATCTCTTTTAGCATGTCTGCAACCTCTGACCATTTCTTGTAACATGTCTGCAGTCTCTTTCCATCTCTTGTAACATGTCTGCGGTCTCTTTCCATCTCTTGTAACATGTCTGCAACCTCTGACCATTTCTTGTAACATGTCTGCAGTCTCTTTCCATCTCTTGTAACATGTCTGCAGTCTCTTTCCATCTCTTGTAACATGTCTGCAGTCTCTTTCCATTTCTTGTAACATGTCTGCAGTCTCTTTCCATCTCTTGTAACATGTCTGCGGTCTCTTTCCATCTCTTGTAACATGTCTGCAGTCTCTTTCCATTTCTTGTAACATGTCTGCAGTCTCTTTCCATCTCTTGTAACATGTCTGCAGTCTTTTTCCATCTCTTGTAGCATGTCTCCAATCTCTGACTATCTCTTGTAACACACCTGTTATTTTTAGATTATCTCCTGTTGTATGTCAGCTGTATCTAATAGCTATCTCTAGCATTACTTTCACTGTATATTACGTGTGGCCCTTTGGTGATGTCAGGGGCCGCACTTGAGGCACCCCAACCCCATATCAAGAAAGCTAACAACTACTGCTCTACATTGTGATGGCAGCCTACTTCAGATCTATATAAACCTAAAATCAAAATTTTACAATAAAAAACACCCATCTCATAATATAAATCTTCCACCTATTACCTAAACTATTGGAAAAGTTCTCTTACAATTGTATTATTCTTCCTGCAGCCTATCCATAATGTTTCCACACTCCTAACCACTATGTCGGAGGGGCTGTGGAGGTGTGGACATTCTGGTTCACATTTCCTGGTATTGTCCCCTCCTGACAAATTATGGGACCTTCCATCTGATTTCTACAATACCAAAACTGAAGGTCTCTCCAGACCCATCATCAGCTCCAGGACTGGCTCAAGACATTGGGCTGCCTGGGCCCAAGAATGAAAAGCTGCCCCCGCCCCCCCAAAGAAAAAAATCACGCCCAACAAAAGGCCCCCACATCCATTATTTTATATAAATATAAAATTTAGAATGAATATATACCCTTATCTTCTTCCATAACTCACCACCGGACGGGTCCACCAAACACCCATTGCCAGTCCTTAGTCCTCCTGTCACTCCTGTGTCTGCGGTGCCCACCACCCTAGAAGATCCAACCTGCCCAGCATGAGATGGAGTGCACTGATGTCTGACGTCATTGCCCACACCACAATCACGTGGGGGACGTTGCCCGGAGGAGATGCTCCACCTCCCCATACTCATTAGTTTGCACTACGGGCGACATTTTGAGATGGGGAAATGCCGCCTGTAAAGCGCCGCAAATGAATGGCATACAAAACTACTGGAAAAAAATCTTGGGAGTCAATTTGCTGCCCCTCTCCAAGTTCTTCCTGGGTCCAATGGACCCAGCAGGATCCATGCTAGGGCCGGCCCTGATTAGCTCCCTCATATATAAAAATGTACACGTCAGCATAGACTACAAATAGCAATTTTGCACATAGACGCTGTGAGTGTCTCTGAGGAACCAAAATTATTTTGAGGTCAACTAAAAAAGGAAGGGAGGTTACAGGGAGTTAAAATAAAGGAGGAACAGAACTAAAGTGTAGCATTTTTGTTTCAAACAGCTGATATCAGATGAATATGGTTGTATGGTAATGTATGGTTTCTCAAAAGCCATGCTGGTCAGCATCCAATGTTAAAGTGGCATCCAGACTACCTAAGCCTAAACCTGCTCCCACCCTCATTTTAAGCCCTAAACTATCCTGTGAAGGACAGATGTGTATACTTACCTTATCTAAGGGTGCTCCGGTCTGGACACGTGATCTCCTCAGCGGTCAGCTTTAGGGGAGAGAATTGAGATAATGGCTGCAAGGCCTGGGCAGTGACCTCACCCATAGTCTTATTATGGCACATCCATTGTCCTCTGTCCCTGAAGCTGATGGGAGCCGATCACATGACTAGAGAGCCCTTAGATTAGGTAAGTATAAGCATCTTTCCATAGGGCTTAGAATGAGGGTGGGAGCAGCCATAGGGCTTAGAATGAGGGTGGGAGCAGCTTTAAGCTTATATCGTATTACATATAAAGCAGGTGCTGTTAAGTGATGGCTAATGTAGATATAATGGAAAATAACATACAAATGTGGCAATTGTGTGAACACAACAATACACTTCCGGCGACTCCGTGGAACACACGCGGCCGGCTTCTCGGAGCGTTTAGAGAGGGGTGAGCCCATTACATGGTTGAGGAAAGGGGATGCAATTGGTATGCGATCTGAGCTGATGCCGGTCAGGGCACTTTCTATGTAAGCCTAACTATTGATGTGTGTGTGTGGTAGCATTTTAATATTTAATAAAACAGTGTTGCACTAATATGGGTGTCTCTGTCTTACCTCCATATAATCAACATCGGCCATGCGAGAGGGAATAGAGAGGTGCAGACCCATCCAGGTGTTCTGATTGCTGATAAGGCTCTATGGTCTCTGGGACTTCTGGTGAGCAGATTTATGAGTCTTATCACAAGGTGGAACACTTGAATCAAAATAATAAGGCATGGTGTGAATGACAGCATTTATTGAGCACTAATCTATTCCACTTAACTACTTCCGCACTGCCCGCCGCAGTTTTTTTTTGGGACGTTTGTTTCTAGACTTCCGGGTCGTCAGCAACTTCAGATCATGCACGTCCTTTTGTGTCTGATTTTTCGCGGACGTACTGCATACACATCAAACGGAAATTGGTCGTGCTGGGGACGGACAATAAAAATCTTTGTGTTTGTCCCTCCGTTTTTTTTTTCGTTGAAAATGTCAGCATCGGCTGCCGAAAGTTGTGTACACACTAGCCGAAAATCGTACGATTTTACCTCGTATGGGAATTTTCGGCAGATTTTCTACTAGTGTGTACCCCACTTTAGTTAAACAGAGAGCTTTGTTTCCTTCTTTACCCAAACCCTTTGCCAAGGTGCTCCTATCATCGTGTGTTTTGGGAAGTGGACAATTTGGGGGTGATACGATGTCTTTTAAATCAAAAGGAACCTAATTTGGTAAGCATAAAACACTTTCAACACATTTTTGTAGCTACTCAGGCTTTTTCACCAGTTATGGTGCATCAAGACTCCTTTGTATTCCTTTTGGTAGCATGCACAGGAGTGTGCACTGACGCTTTATATTTTTTAAGAACCGGTCTATTTGGTTGCCACCTGCTCTCAAAATGTACAGTTCAAATCCCAAACCTTTGTCTCATCAGACCTCCTCCCAACTGATTGGCTTCATATATACTGTGTACTTGCAGCATATGACATGTCCTGCAGACATCACAGTAGGTTGTTCCCTCCCTTGGCCTTGTGGCCTAAGGGCACAAATCGGCAGTTAGAATAAAGCTGGCCACAGATGGGTCGTTTTTTTTTTTTTTTTTTCAGCACGAAAAAAAAGAAACAAATGTGTTCCTCCAATCACAAAAGTGAGGTGGATGAAGGATGTTGCCTGCTGAGACATCTCCACAGTCAGAATACACAAATTAGCAGCTGCAGCTGATTGACTGCTGCTGCTGATTAGGAATGGGCTCCGGGGTGTTCGGGATCCCACCTGCCTGATCCCGCCAGGAAGCCAACACTGCACACAGCTAATCACAGGCAGTGAGACATTTCCCGGTCCACAGCTGCACAGATCAGCAAATGTCTCACTGCCTGTGATTAGCCGTGTGCAGTGTCGGCTTCCTACCTGGATCAGGCAGGTGGAATCCCAAACATGCCCGAGCCAATCTCTACTGCTGATCAACCAAAGTTTTCCAACATTCCCATGTGACAAAAGTCAATCTAGCAATGGACTTCTGTGGAATACGGATGCCCACACTTGGATAGAAATTTGGCCAGTCTCTGCTAAACCAGCCACATTTTTATCCTTCTATGACCAGCTTAAGAATGGTCGTGTGGTGACCGCCGATGCCCACAATATTGGATCTGCAGGCAATAAGGAGTGTCTCATGGAGCGGCCTCAGGAGCAGAAAAAAGGACTTGAACTGTTTTATTCAGGGGAAGAACTGGGACACAATGAGAGTGGCAACACAAGACAGAAAATCAGATGAAATAGTGTTGCCTCTCGTAGAATGGATCATTTGCAAAATGACGTTCATCTTTTTCAGATGAAAAATTAAGATTTTAAAAATGCATGTGAATCCCAATTCAATTTTTCAGTATCTTTGGCATCATCCCCCATTGTATATAGTCAGGGCTTTTTTTTCTCAGAAAATAGGTGCAGGAACTCAACCACGACCACACTGTAGGTGGCTCTGATTCTATCACTTGCAGGGAGATTATCCAGTGGGGTTGTCGGCATCCGCACGGCACCTGCATCCCCCTTGTCCCCATCCTGCACTCAGTAAGGGCTGCTCAGCAGATGGTATCTGTGGGAGCCATTGGGAGACAAGCTGTCACTTGTAAACCCAGAAGCTGGACTTCTGGGTTTACAAGTAATAGTGGTGAGCAGGGGGGGGCGTGGCTGACTTCCGGGATGTGAGGAGCTTTTTCTCCTAGCTCCGCTGCCGATCGATTCTCCTGCATCTAATCCTTTGCCATCCGGGCTCTAATTCGCTGGCTACTTACCTCCCTCGGCTCCCTGATCACTCCTGCACCCGACAGATATGGTGAAGTACGGCAGGGACAGGCCGGTGTCCCCGGAGGATCGCGATCCGGATCCCTCGGCACAGGCCCAAGATGGCGCCCGCTCCTCTCACGCTGTCGGGGCCTCTGCTGCAGCTGCTCACGCATCCTGGATGGGAGACAGTCCGGAATGGCCTGCACTGTCACCGAGTGCCCATACCGCCACAGAACCTGCGGGACCGCGAATATCCCAGGTACCTGAACCCACCCTGTCGCAGATCATGGATGCAATAAAAATGTGTCAGACCTCCCTTACATCCCAGATTGATGCTCTTAGGGTGGACTTCTCCCTCCTCAAAGATGATGTCCACAAGCTCAGGCAGAGGGTCACCACTGCAGAACAACGTATAAGCTCCGTAGAGGATGATGTATTCCCTCTCCCTGCAGCACTTAGAGGCATACAGGCGGAGCAGAAGGCCCAGGCGGCTAAGTTAGGGGATATGGAGGACCGCCTGCGTCGCAATAATCTGCGATTCCTGGGCTTCCCGGAGGGAGCTGAAGGCAGACATCCTGAGGCCTTTGTAGAATCCTGGCTGAAACAGGCGCTGGGCCCTGATTCCTTCTCCCCATTATTTGCTGTTGAGCGGGCTCATAGGGTCCCCTTTAAGGCCCCTGCACCGGGAGCTAGGCCTCGACCCTTGCTGGCAAGGATCCTTCACTACAGGGACAGAGATGCAGCTTTGAGGAAGGCCAGGGAACTACCGGATCTCCGCTTTGACAATGCTGTCATTACCATCTTTCCGGATTTCTCAGCGGGCACGCAAAAACAGAGAGCAGCATTTGTGCATGTCAAGAAACGTCTCAGGGAGCGGCAGTTACCTTACAGTATGTTGTATCCTGCTAAATTACGTGTGGTGTGTGGAGGCAAGACGCAATTCTTCCTGGATCCTGCGGACGCTGCTCAATGGCTGGACTCCTTGGGCAGGGGCTGAGGACATTGCTGAGTGGGGTATCCTTCCTCCTGATATCTTTCCGGATGCTGAGCCTGTCGCAAGGTTGGGGATACCCTTTTTGTGCCTTGGATTATTGCCCGTCTCCTCTTCTTCACCTGTGGGAGGTGTACTCCTGATTCCCCTTCCCGGATGGTAACTTCTATGTGGTGTGACTGTATGGTGGCATTCTAGGAACGTTACTTAGGTTCGGTTCTCCACTAGTTCCACTGACTTGGTTTGGTTTGGGGTTCAGGCTCGGGCATGTTGGGGCTACGGGCAGGGTGGGGGGTTGGGGACTTTTTGTTTTTTTTGTTTCTTCGGGACTGGTTTTTACCCTTCACGGATGCTTCCTGCGCTCCTTACCTCCTGTATACAGACGCTTCCTACGGCGGTTGATGCGCTGCCCCCTGTTGCCCGGTTTCTGGGGGACCTCATCAGCATGGGACTGTCCTCTTTTTTCTTACCATGGCTGTGGACAAGTTAACTGTGCTCTCCTGGAACGTCAGGGGGCTTAACGATAAAGTGAAACGGGCCCTGGTTTTTAATTATTTACGGAAATATTCCCCTCAGATTGTATTTTTACAGGAAACACATTTGACTGGGTCTAAGGTTCTTGCCCTTAAGCGGGCGTTTGTGGCGCATGGCTTTCACTCCATGTTTTCCACACACGCCAGGGGGGTATCAATCCTGGTGACTCGTTCACTTCAGTGCCTGGTGAAACAGGTTGTTACCGATATTTATGGGCGATATGTTATCGTTTTATTGCAAATTGAGAATGTGGTGTATACTTTCTTATCTGTTTATATCCCGCCCCCATTTACTCTAGCCTTCTGGGACAAGGTAATGGCCCAATTGTTACAGGTGGCCGAAGGGCCTTTGCTGATTGTGGGTGATTTTAATGCAGTGATGTCCCCTGCGGTGGATAGGTATCCGGGGGATGTGTCGGCTTCTTCCTCTCTTGCGGCTTCAGTCGACAAGTACCAGTTGGTGGACTGCTGGAGGTGGAGGAACCCGACCGCTAGAGAATATTCCTGTTACTCGGCCTCTTATAAAACTCTCTCCAGGTTGGATATGTGTTTGGTCTCCCCGGACTTGCTCCCGAGACTAATTTCCGTCTCCTACTTGCCCAGGGCCGTCTCGGACCACTCTCCTTTGCTTATTACAATTGGCCTCTCCTCCTCAATTGGTTACAAACTGTGGAGGTTGAGCCCTCAGTGGCTCAACGAGGAAATCTTTTTCAATTTCACTGAGAAGGAGATGGCTCATTTCTGGCTGGTCAATCAGGAGACAGCCTCTGGCGCTATGGTGTGGGATGCCTTCAAGGCTACCATGCGGGGCTTGGTGTCCGGGGTGAATAAACAACTCAGGGAGGATAGGGCCTGGAGGGTGGAATCTCTCCAGTCGGAGGCGACTAAGGCTGAATTGGAATATATTAAAAACCCCTCATCTGAGAACTATTCCGTGTGGCGGGACAGTGCTCGGCAGTTGGATCTCATTTTAACAGAAAAGACTCAGAAAAAATTACTCTATCAAAAGCAGCGAGTGTTTGAATATGGCGATAAAAATAGTAAGATTCTGGCGTATCTCTCTCGCTCTGAGCACCCGGTCACGGCTATTGCCGGTGTTTATGATGCTCAGCATCGGCGGTGCACAGAGAGCACAGAGATAGTGGGAGCCTTTCTAGATTTTTTTAAGTCCTTGTACTCCTCAAGAGCCACCTACTCTCAAGAGGAACTGGACTCCTACCTACGGGATATCCCGATGGAGACACTTGAGGTGGAGGATAGTGTGTCGCTTGAGGGCCCTATTACTGCTGAGGAGATCGCGGCTGCGATTTCCTCTTTTGCGGCTAATAAGACACCGGGGATGGACGGGTTTCCGATTGAGTGGTACAGAGCCTACTCGGGGACTTTAGTCCCCCGACTATCTAAGGTTTATGCTGAAGCTTTTGAGACTGGGAAGCTCCCACCCTCCCTTCGGGAGGCCCTGATAGTGTTGATACCCAAGCCAGGCAAGGACCCGATGTACTGCGAATCTTATAGGCCTATATCCCTGATTAATGCTGACGTCAAAATTATGGCAAAGGTTTTGTCCCGTAGGGTGAATAACGTTGTCTCTAAGATTATTCACTCTGACCAAACTGGATTCATTCCAGGCCGCTCTACGGCGATAAACCTGCGTCGTCTCTTTATCAACCTGCAGGCTCCACCCTCTGGAGTGGACACCAGACTGATATTATCCTTAGATGCTCATAAAGCATTTGACTCTGTGGAGTGGCCCTATTTATTCGCAGTGCTGGGCAGGATGGGATTTGGTCCAAAGTTTATCAGGTGGGTGCGATTACTCTATGACTCGCCAGTGGCGCGCTTACGTGTCAACAACAGGGTTACTGAACAATTTCCAGTGTCCCGTGGCACTAGGCAGGGGTGCCCATTGTCCCCCCTGCTGTTTGCCCTGGCTCTGGAACCACTGGCCAACTTGCTCAGGCGTGATGAGAGGATACGTGGTTGCAGGGTGGGGGAGCTGGAAGAGAAAACATCTCTATATGCCGATGACATGCTGCTTTATTTGGATGACTCCCGGGGGTCCCTGGATGCTGCCCTGGAGGTGATAGAATCCTTCGGGCGGTTCTCGGGATTCCAGGTTAACTGGGATAAGTCGGTGGCGTTTCCCCTTGACCCAAGTCGGGCACCTGACCTGGTGCTTCCGCGTAGCCTTCGGGTAGTGACTAAATTTCGATACCTGGGTGTGGTCATTCAGCAACCGGTGGGCATGTACGTTGACAACAATATTGCTCCACTGATACAACGGTTGAAACAAACCTTGGTCACCTGGAGCAAATTGCCACTTAACTTGATGGGTAGAATCAATATATTTAAAATGATCTATCTGCCCCGCTTCCTCTATCTCTTTTGGCAGGCGCCGGTGTACCTTCCCAAACGGTTCTTTGCAAGCATTGAATCCATACTGATTTCTTTTCTATGGGGTATGAAGCCGGCGCGGATCTCGTTCAGCACGCTAAAACTCCCTGCTCACGCTGGGGGTCTGGCGGCTCCAGATCTGCAGGCTTACTACTTGGCTGCTCAATTGACACATGTCCATGCGTGGTTCTTCCCGGACCTGCCGAACGCGGCAGTTACCACGTCGGCAGCGGTGATGGGCTCCTATGAGGCACTCCTTAATTCACTATATAGGAATGGTCCTTACCCGAAGGAGGGTGCCGCTATCCTTAGATTATCCTGCAAAATTGTGCATATTTGTAACGCTAGAACGGGGGGTTCTTCCTTCAATAGATCCCCTAATGCTCCTATATGGTTTAACCCGGGACTGCCAGATTTACATAAGTTGGATTCCTCTAGGAGGTGGGCGGGATTTGACTTAAAATATGCCCATCAATTGTTTGTGAACCAGACCTTTGCTGAGCTGAGGACGGAGCTGGGGATTCCCTCGACGTGCTGGTTTCTGTATCAGCAACTTCGACACGCAGTGGCGGCCCAATTTGGTCTTAGGGGGGTCCACCTGGCTCCGACTCGGTTGGAAAAGGAATTGATGACTCCCGACCACACTAAACTCATCTCTCGACTATATGGGTTGACTCTTGACCAGGGTGAGGGGAGGATGGGGTCCCTTCGGGCAAAGTGGCAGGCTGATATACCTCAATTGGAACTGGCGGACTGGGATGATTTGCTCAGTGCCCAGTTCCATGGATTGATAGCTGCGGGGGACAGGGTTATTCAACTGAATTATTTACATAGAATTTACTATACTCCCTGTCGTCTTTTTGCGATGGGAAGGCTTGCCTCCCCATTGTGTTTCCGCTGCCAGGAAGTTAGAGGGGACTTCTTTCACATGGTCTGGTTATGTCCGCTGATTCAGTCCTTCTGGAAGGGGGTATGTACCTTTATCGCGGATAAATTGGCACTGCCGAATATTCTCGCACCGGACAGATGCCTACTTGGCAATCTGGGGGAGGAGGGTATTCGGCAGTCCCAGAGGACTCTGTTGTGTATACTTTTTTTCTATGCCAAGAAACTGATTGCCCTGAGATGGAAACAGGACGCTCCACCTACGGTAGCAGCCTGGGTGGAACTGGTCAACAATGCTCTTCCTATGTATAAATTGACATATCTGGCTAGGGGTTCCAAGAAAAATTTGCTAAGGTATGGTCCTCATGGATGGACTCGGTTCTAGGGTCCAGAGAGGTCTAAACTTCTGAGATGATGTGTGACTATTTGTCAAATTTATCGCTCCTCCTCGGGGACGTTTTTGTTTTTTTTTTACCTATTGGGTGCCCGGGGCTGGGAGGGGGTGGTGCTTCTTCCCTATGGTGGGTTGCATACTTGCTCATATGATAGGACTGCATTCCGTGAAGGGTTTTGTAAGGTTTGTACTTTCTCCTTATACTATTTGGAAGGTTATATGTTTTAAGTTGTTGGGGGGGGGGGAAACTTTTTAAATATCATCCTACGAAGTTTCTGGTTGGAGCGGGAGAGGCGGGGTGGGGGCAGTCAATTAAGGTTGCTATGTTTGCGCTACTGTGGTTGATGTTATTTGCCTTACTGCCCTGTACTTCTGTCTGTATGATTCTTGGATATGCATTATTTCCTTCTTGATTGTACTTCCTGATTTATATCGGACCGTTGTCTGTGTTTTATGTTTATTAATAAAAATACCTTTAAAAAAAAAAATAGTGGTGAGCAGGGAGCACAGGGCCTGAGCAAGATGCGGTGGAACTTAAGCCCCGTACACACGTACCGATTGTCGGCCGTAAATATTCGGCCGACGACCGATCGGCCGATTGTAGGCCTGTTAGTATGATGCTTCTGACAGCCGACAGCGCATTTTCGGCCAAACAGAATCTGCCGTGCAGGCATTAAAATTTTTGTTGGCCAACACCAGAACGGCCGATTGTTCGCCAGTCAGTACAGATTTCGGCCGACAGACAGCCGATTTGCAAGACTGGGCATGCTCAGAAAAGAAAAAAGACAAGGAAAGTTAACCATCACATGACATCTCTTCTGCAGTCGGCTGTTGTTGGCCGACAAAATTTGTGTGCAGTCTTTTGCAGTTTTCAACAGACACGACAGCCCTGGACAAAAGACGGCCGATCGTTCAGCTGACGATCGCTACGTGTGTACAGGGCTTAAGTTCCACCAAGTTCCAGCTGAAATAAAGCCCTGTATATAGTTGTCTTAAAGCAGAACTAAACTCCTGAAAATACTCACCTTCACCTTCCAGCAATGTGACGGCTACATCTCTTACCGGCTGCTGTTATCTTCTTCCTGGGCTACTTCTCGGTTTTCAGCCTCTTGATTGGTCAGTGAGAAATGATGTGATTCCATGTGTGCGCACGGAGTCAATCATTCTTGGCACTGCTGGAGTGTGCTGGCAATGCACACTGAATGTGCATGTGTGCAACTTATTGTACATTCAATAGAGTACTGTGAGTGGGAAGGTAAATGTGATATAGCATGCCTGCTACATGCACTCCTTTATTTGGTTGTTGGGTTGCCTATTATGTCTGCAGCTTGGATCACAATGTACTTTTTGTAGGTTTTTTTTTTAATTTTTTGGATCATTAGGTGCAATGAGAAACAGCGATAATAGCGTTCCAGTAGCAGATGCCAGTTTTTATAGGGTTGGTTTGCTAAGTGCACTGTCCTTCTTTAGTGTTCATTATCTTGAGTTGGTATGCATGTAGTTTGCTCACTTTTGTGATGCAACCCAACTGAATGGCACTTTTAAAATTCTTTGTGTTACCCAAACCTGTTTTTTCAAGAGCGATATGTTGCATGCTGCAGGTTGGGTGCGCTGACTTGGAGTGTCTGACTGAGGGAGCACATTCCAGCTCCACTCTGATGTGAGTAATGGGCAATAGAAATTCTTAGTACATACAGTGCATCCGGAAAGTATTCACAGCGCTTCACTTTTTCCACATTTTGTTATGTTACAGCCTTTTTCCAAAATGGATTAAACTCATTATTTTCCTCAAAATTCTACAAACATTACCCTATAATGACAACGTGAAAGAAGTTTGTTTGAAATCTTTGCAAATTTATTAAAAATAAAAAATGAAACAAATCCCATGTACATAAATATTCACAGCCTTTGGTCAATACTTTGTTGAAGCTCCTTTGGCACCAATTACAGCCTCAAATCTTTTTGAGTATGACGTTACAAGCTTGGAACACCTATTTTATGGCAGTTCCTCCCATTTTTCTTTGCAGGACCTCTCAAGCTCCATCAGGTTGGATAGAGTGCGTCGGGCACAGCCATTTTCAGATCTCTACAGAGATGTTCAATCAGCTTCAAATCTGGGTTTTGGGTGGGCCACTCAAGGACATTCACAGAGTTGTCCTGTAGCCACTCCTTTGTTATCTTGCTGTGTGCTTGGGGTCGTTGTCCTGTTGGAAGATGAACCTTTGCTCCAGTCCAGGTCCAGAGCGCTCTTGAGCAGGTTTTCATCAAGGATCACTCTGTACATTTCGGCATTCATCTTTCCCTCGATCCTGACTAGTCTCCCAATTCCTGCCGCTGAAAAACATCTCCACAGTATGATGCTGCCACCACGATGCTTAACTTTAGGGATGGTATTGTCCAGGTGATGAGCGGTGCCTGGTTTCCTCCAGACATGACGCTTTCCATTCACGCAAAAGAGTTTTATCATTGTTTCATCAGACCAGAGAATTTTGTTTCTCATAGTCTGAGAGTTCTTCAGGTGCATTTGGGCAAACTCCAAGTGGGCTGTCATGTGCTTCCATCTGGCCACTCTACCATACAGGCCTGATTGGTGGAGTGCTGCAGAGATGATTGTTCTTCTTGAAGGTTCTCCTCTCTCCACAGAGAAATGCTGGAGCTCTGTCAGAGTGACCATCAGGTTGTTGGTCATCTCCCTGACTAAAGCCTTGTACACACGTGTCGAAAATCGGAAGGGAATTTTCGTCCGACGACCGATCTGCCGATTTTCGGCTTGTTAGTATGATGCTTCCGACAACCGACTCCGACTTTTCCGGAAAAAATCTGGTGTGCAGGCTATAAAATTTTTGTCCGCCGTCAAAACACGTCCGATTTTCATGCAGTCAGTACAGATTTTGACAGGGAAAAATCCTATGAGCAAGACTGGGCATACTCAGAGAAGAAAGAACACAAAAAAGCAAACCAGCACATGACATCACTTCTGAAGTAGATTTTTGTTGGGCGAGAAAATTTGTGGGCAGTCTAGGCACATTCCAACCAACAAAACACCACTCTGGACAAAAGACGGACGATCGGTCGGCCGATAATCGTTGCGTGTGTACGGGGCTTGAGGCCCTTCTCCCCTCAGTTTGGCTGGCCAGCCTGCTTTAGGAATAGTTCTGTTGGTTCCAAACTTCTTCCATTCATGGATGATGGAGGCCACTGTGCTCATTGGGACCTTCAATGCTGCAAAAATGTTTCTGTACCCTTCCCCAGATCTGTACCTCAATGCAATCCTGTCTGGGAGGTCTACAGACAATTCTTAGGACTTCATGGCTTGATTTGTGCTCTGACATGCACTGTTAACTGTGGGGCCTTATATAGACAGGTATGTGCCTTTCCAAATTATGTCTAGTCAACTAAATTTACCACAAGTGGACTCCAATCAAGTTGTAAAAACATCTCAAGGATAATCATTAGAAACAGGATGCACCGGAGCTTAATTTTTTAGCATCATGGCAAAGGCTGTGAATACTTATGTACATGTGATTTTTTTTTTTGTATTTTATTTTTAATAAATTTGCAAAGATTTCAAACAAACGTCTTTCGCGTTGTCATTATGGGGTATTGTTTGTACAATTTTAAAGGAAAATAATCAATTTAATCCATTTTGGAAAAAGGCTGTAACATAACAAAGTGTGGAAAAAGTGAAGTACTGTGAATACTTTCCGGATCCACAGTAATATGTTAACGTAGCAAAGAAATCAAACTGGAAACAAAGGGTTGTGAGTGTATGTCCTCAGGTGACCGCGCCTAGGATTCTAGTGAAAAAAATGTAAGTATTGCGTAAATGTGTAACCAAAATAAATAATTATTAATTCCTCTTGAGCTGCTAGTCAAAACAACAGGGAGTTGTGTGCGTAGTGAAATTGGGGAGGGGAGACAGCGCTCAAAGATATTTATATATATATATATGTGTCTTAATATACACCATCAACTTCAAATTATAAATTCACATAAGTTATACCAATGCACTTAAATCATATCCTATAAAGAGTGAACCCCCAACTGGTTCTTCAAAGTGCTAAAACTTAAAGTGTCCGTGCTTGGTAATAAATAGTTAAAATATAAGGTGCTGGTGCAAATATGCAATAAATCAAGATATTAGTTCCAAAGTGCTGTGTGCTCAGTGCAAAAGGAATGTCCACATGCAGGATCCAACACTGGGGGGAATTCGTCACCGAGTAATGCACCCACTTACCAGACGACCCCTTGGGGTCTAGCGCGGGTAAATGGTCTTTGCAATGGTTCCTATTCTTCC
This sequence comes from Pelophylax lessonae, assembly GCF_965119305.1. Classification (NCBI taxonomy): domain Eukaryota; kingdom Metazoa; phylum Chordata; class Amphibia; order Anura; family Ranidae; genus Pelophylax; species Pelophylax lessonae. Next base: position 99,822,323 of record NC_138769.1, read on the forward strand.
CACAGCCGTTCCCTATGTGAATCCCACTAGGATATATTTCAGGATCCGTTCCACTATCCTGAAGGAGCCGGATGGTACGTCCACTGTATGTCCTCTTTTGTGGATGTGGTGGTCTCAAATGGGGCACAAGGAAGTAGGGAGACTTATGGTGTAGTATGTATAAACATTGTTTAATCAAAAAGTAATAGTCACTTACATTTAAACTCAGAAAGTTCGGCTCAAACCCGGAAACAATGCGGTGGCCAGTATGTGTTCCGGCTGCGTTCCAGTAGCCGGAAGTGAGGTGGGCGTAGTGCGTAACCCGACGCGTTTCGTCATCAAACGTATGACGTCATCAGGGATCCTGAAGGAGTTTTTCAGTTTTTTGCAGAAGTGTTTTTCAGTGTTTTTTAGCTTTTTTCAGCTGTACCATTTTTTAGCTTTTTTTTTTTTTTTTTAGCAAAACTATACTCCCACAAAAGAGTTAAAACGTTTTTTTACAGCTGAAAAATGCCTTCTAAAACCCACTAGTTCTGGGTTTTTTCCACCCAGAAAACGCCCCTGCCAAAAACTGCTAATAGCTTATGTGTGCATGGACACATAGGATAACATGCTGGGGAGTTTACTGGCTGCAGAAAAAAGACACCAAAAACAGCCGCTGTAAAAACGTCCAGTGTGCATGAGGCCTTAAAGTTATTCTTAGGTATAGTATAGTTTACCTTGCAAGCTGAATATTACTTTATGTTAACCGCTTCTTATCCAGTCCTGGCATCCTTTTAAGTGGGTCTGTACACCCAGGGGCTGTGATTGGCTGTCATAGTGGTCACATGACAGCTCAGTTAATGTGCTGGGAGCACGCAATTAGCAATAACTTGGCCGTCCATGGACACGTATGTACAGCTTCTGGGCGTTAAAGCCACCCACTGTACATATGCATCTTGTGGATGGTAAGAGTTCAACACCCAACTCCATTCCAAAACTTTTTTTAGTTTTTTTTTTCATTTTAGGTTTGGCGGACAGAGGTTTCTATATCGTACATTAAAAATTGTTTATTGCCATTTCACTTTTTGGGAGATTTTGCCTTAAAGCATTATTAAACCCAAAAGCAAACATCTATTATATGGCAGCTTACCATTTATTAGATGTGGTGGCTGCATTTGTTTTCTTTTTAGCCTTTCTTTACTTTATTTTCTCCTGTGATCCAGCCAGTAAGTCTTTTGCTTTTCAAAAGAACAAGCTGTCCTGCAGTTGTATCAGTTTACAGGGATAAGACAAACCATTTACCACTCACAGAGGTGCTTAAATTATCAGCTTTTATTTATTTGTATATAACCTGTATCCCAAAAGGAAAAAGAAACTGCTGCAACTGCTTATAAAGTGTTAGCTGAAGTTTGGCTTTGATTTGCTAGTGTATTTAAAACTACTAGTCCTTCTAGTATTAGATCTAGATTAGAGGTGAGGCAGTTTAAGTTTAAGCTTAAACTGCGTAAGGGGTTTTTCACTGTAAGGGCAGTGAGAATGTGGAACTCTCTTCCACAATTTTTTTCCCCACAAATAGAGCTTTCTTTTGGAGGTATTTGATCACCTGTGCAATGTTTCTTTTTTGCGCTATAAACAGAAAAAGCGACAATTTTGAAAAAAATATATATATTTTTTTCACATTCTGCTATATGACATTCTCAATAAAAAAAAAATTAAAAAATAAAAATTCTCTAAGTAAAAAAAAAAAACACAATAAGCGTATTTTGATTGGTTTGCGCAAAAGTTACATGTGTGGCGCTTTGCCTGGGAGCACCTGCCTGCCGCAGTATAACTGCTGCGGGCGGTCGGCAACCAGTTAAGCTTTTTGCTGTACTTTGTTATAATATAATAGTATAATACATAATATATTCTTGAAATTGCTCCTGGTGTGTTTTCTGCCGCCGTATCACGCTGCACCTCCCCGTACATACATGGCTAGATTTTCTCTCATTCACATCGTAAACAGCTCCACTTCTGGCTAATGTAAACGGCAGGCACAGTACCAGCGGCTGTCCGAATACCCGAACAGTGGCAATATGTGATAGGACGTAGTCACTGTTTGGTAATTATTTTCATCCTGTCTCAGTCAATTTTAAATTGTCTTTTACAGAGCCGTGTAGTGTTTGCAGGGACATCAATAGCTGAAGATTGAGCCGTCTATGGCCAGCATTACTTCCTGTTGTGTCTGACACCCTTCAAGCAGACAGGAAGTTTCAATTATTATTTTTTTCTTTACATTAAACCTTTCGCTTGCTCTCTATCTCTCCCGTCTTTCACTTTTCACAACAATATTTGAAGTGGTTACTTGTGTAAATGTTTCTGGAAAAAAAAAATGGCGTTACCGTTATCAACCAATCAGATTCTCCCTTTAATGCGATGTAGAGCAGAAAATAAGAAGAAAATGTTAGTCATAGTAGTAATCATGGTTCTTTTTTCAGTCAGCTGTGTGCAGGTTATGGCCTGTGTGAGTCACAGGAAGCTCCGCTCTCTGGCATTTCCTCTCATGACACAATGCATTATTCTATCTTAAACTGCGTCTTGTTATGGCTTTGTCTAATGGTCAGTTATTACAAGAAGGTTAGTATGGCAGGCAGACATAACATTTTGTGAGTGGCTGTGTCTCTTACCTGTAAGGCCCCATGCATTCAGACATATACAAATTTATCAGGGCTGGTGCGAGGATTTTTTGCACCCTAGAACGGGGATCCTCAAACTACGGCACTCCAGCTGTTGTGGAACTACACATCCCATGAGGCATTGTAAAACTCTGACACAGACATGACTAGGCATGATGGGAATTGTAGTTCCTGAACAACTGGAGGGCCATAGTTTGAAGCCCCAGACGAAACCTTGCTGCCCCTTGGCGCCGCCCTTTAATTGGTTATGAGTAAGCGATCTGTAGAATCATGAAACCTGTCCCATGTCTGTGTGATGCACTGAATGTATTCAAGTTTTATGGGGAATAAAACACTTCCATTTCATCTACTCCTGAGTGCGGTCAAACTTTCTCTTTGATTACTTGATGACTGGATGGCGGATCTGACCTGCACCGGAGTGCTTTGCCTCACCTGAGCGGCTTTTTTCTGTTACTACACTTGTCTTGCTGCCCCTTGGCGCCGCCCTTTGGCCATGCATACGGTGGAGGTCGCGGAGGCGGAGATTTTTGCGGCGCCTCTCCATCTATTTCTTCAGTCGTGGTCCACAGGCCTGCACCTGAACCTCTGGACCCAGCCTGAAGACAAATAGTAGCAGCACCGACTTGCTTTCTCATGCCAGCCGTGGTCCACAGGTATATGGGCAGTATATGGACAAGCTGGAGCAGTATACAGACAGGCTGGGGCAGTATACGGATAGAAGGCCTGCTGAGGGTGCACAGGGAAGCAGCTTACAGGCATCGGCCAGGCGACCCTAGGACCAGAGCAGGAACAGAAGGACCACATGGGTCAGAAGTAAACCTGGGCCAACCACATTCTCAAAGCCACAAAACTGATAAAACTGACAGGCGGACTTGATTGGAAAGCCCGTATGAAAGGGGCCTTATGAAAGTACGTCTGATACTCTATGGATGGGGTAGGTCTTCCAACCTCACAGGTGAAGTCATCAGTAAAACCGCTCAATCTCATCAAGCCAGACAGAAGGATCACCAACTCTAGAAAAAATTGCTCATAGTGTAGTATTTATTAAAATATGTAGAAAACAAATGATCCTGATGATGCGCGTGGCGTGAAACGGCCGTAGAGCTTGACTTATATGCCAGAGGTCCTGCTGCCATTCTGAGCTCAGTTTGGCGGCATACTCTACTATGTAAGTTAATGTGCCTTATGTTTTTTATGCACTTTATATGGACTGCTTGCACCCTTGTGCATGCCATACATGGGTCGAATTTCCAAACAAATTTCCTTTAGAAAATCTGAAATTTGTTGCACTTTTTGATCTGATGATGCCATCATTGATTTAGAAATTGGACCAACTAAGCCTTTAATTTCACCCCATGCTGCTACAGAAAATAATCTTTGGGGCCTGGAATCCTCTTTTATTTCTGGGAATTTTCTTTTATTTCTGGGAATTTTCTTTTCTTTCCAGGAATTTTCTTTTCTTGTGCTCATGAGCATTTATTTTTTATTATATTTCTCATATGATTCTCCCATCATTGATTAGAAAACCGTTAGTTTTTCAAAAAATTTAACATGCCCGATCACTCAAAATCGATGGCCACACGAAAATCGGTCATTGCTGCAGCCCACTAATGGTGCGAAATTCAAACAAAATTTCTTAGATAAGATTTTCGAAAGAAAATTCTTTAGAAATTCATCCCATGTATGGCTGGCCTAACTTGAAGAGTCCAAACACCAGTCCCTGCTGTTTGTGGTTTGGTGGTGTTTTTAATCAGTTTTTTTTACATATTTTAATAAATACTACACTATGAGCAATTTTTTATGGTGTCAGTAATCCCTCTGTGTCTGCTTGATGAGATTGAGCAATTTCCCAGATGATTTTCCCTGTGAGGTTGGAAGATCTACCACATCCATAGAGTATCAGATGTATCTTCATAAGGAAGACCATTGAATACTGAATGCGCTTTTGCTGTTCTATAACTGCGACAGCAACTGGTTCTGGTGAGTGTGCACTTCTTAAATTTGGTGGAGGCAACACAGATTGAGATTGTGGAGTAATGACACTGGAACCATTTCATTTACATTTAAGGACTTTTATTCACTTTGGGACCTATTCTATTTGAATTAAAACTCAGTTTGGTTTTTGCACATTTGTATACTTGTTGAAGAGTATCACTATTACTCATAAAGTGATTTTTTATTTTTTATGTACTTTTTGTGTTTGTATATTTACACATATTGCATGCTGATTTTTCCAGAACATTTAAAGTGTAACTCCACTTTCGTGGGAAAACAAAATAGCAAATAGAGAAAAAACAATACAGCTTATACAATTGTGACACAAATCATATTGTAATTGAATGTTATTAAAAATTACCTTTCCTTTTCAATCTGCAGCGGCTGTAATTTTCTGAAAGTGCAATACAATATGGCTGCTTGGAGCTGTTCTGTACACAGAATGTATACTGACCACACCCCAGAAACATCAATTCCTGCTTGTGTGATTGGCTCACCACTTTTCCCAGAAGTCTGCACTAAGATACAAGTCAGATTTCTGGCATCCCCTGCAACAGAAATGTCATTTTTGGTGAGATACTCCTAATAGGAACACATCTAAAGGGATGCAGGCCCAGCAGCTTTCCTCATTAGAGCCCTGCAGCTGCCACAGCTGATAGATAATTATGAAACCACTCCCATTAGACCCACTCAGCACAGAGGAGCTAACAGTGATTCCTTTAGAATAATGAAAAGGAAGGAATCTGCAACAAAGTTTGTTAAAGACCTTGTAATGTACATGGATCACCCAGAGGGGAATGTTTTTTACGCTTTAAGCGCTGACAGCTGACTTTTTAGATTACCTAATATACAGACATCCACACCATGCAGACTTAGTCATGAGTCATTTTGAATGACCGAAAGGCAAGTTCATTTTGTGCCTGCGCCATCGTCATATGAATGACTCATTCAGGGAGAGGTAGAAACATCAACAGTGTGTGGTCTGTGGTGGTATTTAAAATGTCTGATCTCAGGATCATTGTGTGGCTGTGTCTCTGATTACACATTGTTGGTTTACATCTTGCCCCTGGGTTTACTAGGCAGTGGCGGAGACACAAATGATACTTTAACCACTTGACCTCTGGAAGGTTTTTAACCCCTTTCGAGACCAGACCATTTTTTTGCTATTCAGCACTGTGCTACTTTAACTGGTAGTTGCGCGGTCATGCAACACTGTACCCAAATTAAATTTATATCATTTTTTTCACACAAACACACAAATTAAGCTTTCTTTTGGTGGTATTTGATCGCCACCGAGGGTTTTTTTTTTAATTTTATATAACATGAAAAAAAATTATTATTTTCTGTGGTGGGTGGCTGGCTGGCACAGGGCTTGTGGGTGGCTGGCTGGTACGGGGCCTGTGGGTGACTGGCTGGTACAGTGCCTGTGGCTGGCTGGTACAGGGCCTATGGGTGGCTGGCTCGCTGGTACAGTGCCTGTGGCTGGCTGGCTGGTACAGGGCCTGTGGATGTGGGTGGCTGGCTGGCACTGGGCTTCTGTGGGTGGGTGTATGGCTGTAATACACTCCCGTGAGACTAGTCCCGATTCCAGACGAGGCTGTCCAAGGTGAGGGAGGTGGCCTAAGAAGGCAGAATGACATCACAAAAATATCGGCCACTATTGGGGCCGATACCGATCTATCGGGGAAAGTGTATATCGGCCCCTGGTATATATCGGCCTTGCCGATAATCGGTCTAACCCTAATTTTTTCATGTGACAACACTGAAGAAATGACACTTTGCTACAATGTAAAGTAGTGAGTGTACAGCTTGTATAACAGTGTAAATTTGCTGTCCCCTTAAAATAACTCAACACACAGCCATTAATGTCTAAACCGCTGGCAGCAAAAGTGAGTACTTCCCTAAGTGAACATGTCCAAATTGGGCTCAAAGTGTCAATATTTTGTGTGGCCACCATTATTTTCGAGCTCTGCCTTAACCCTCTTGGGCATGGAGTTCACCAGAGCTTCACAGGTTGCCACTGGAGTTCTCTTTCACTCCACCATGAGGACATCACAGAGCTGGTGGATGTTAGAGACCTTGCGCTCCTCCACCTTCCGTTTGAGAATGCCCCACAGATGCTCAATAGGGTTTAGGTCTGGAGACATGCTTGGCCAGTCCATCACCTTTACCCTCAGCTTCTTTAGCAAGGCAGTGGTCATCTTGGAGGTGTGTTTTGGGGTCGTTATGTTGGAATACTGCCCTGCGGCCCAGTCTCCGCAGGTAGAGGATTATGCTCTGCTTCAGTTTGTCACAGTACATGTTGGCATTCATGGTTCCCTCAATGAACTGTATCTCCCTAGTGCTAGCAGCACTCATGCAGCCCCAGAACATGACACTCCCGTCACCATGCTTGACTGTAGGCAATACACACTTGTCTTTGTACTCCTTAAGTGGTCGCCGCCACACACCCTTGACACCATCTGAACCAAATTAGTTTATCTTGGTCTCATCAGACCACGGGACATGGTTCCAGTAATCCATGTCCTTAGTCTGCTTGTCTTCAGCAAACTGTTTGTGGGCTTTCTTGTGCATCATCTTTAGAAGAGGTTTCCATCTGGGATGACAGCCATGTAGACCAATGTGATGCAGTGTGCAGCGTATGGTCTGAGCACTGAGAGATTGACCCCCCACCTCTTCAACCTCTGCAGCAATGCTGGCAACACTCATATGTCTATTTCCCAAAGAAAACCTCTGAATATGACGCTGAGCATGTGCACTCAACTTCTTTGGTAGACCATGGCTAGGCCTGTTCTAAGTGGAACCTGTCCTGTTAAACCACTGTGTGGTCTTGGCCACCGTGCTGCAGCTCGGCTTTAGTGTCTTGGCAATCTTCTTATAGCCTGGGCCATCTTTATGTAGAGCAACAATTATTTTTTTTTTTTCAGATCCTCAGTGAGTTCTTTGCCATGAGGTGCCATGTTGATTATTCAGTGACCAGTATGAGAGAGTGAGAGCGATAACACCAAATTGAACACACCTTCTCCCCATTTACCCCTGAGACCTTGTAACACTAACAAGTCACATGACACCGGGGAGGGAAAATTGGGAATTGGGCCCAATTTGGACATTTTCACTTAGGGGGTGTACTCACTTTTGTTGCCAGTGGTTTAGACATTAATGGCGTGTGTTGAGTTATTTTGAGGGAACAGCAAATTTTCACTGTTATACAAGCTGTACACTCACTACTACATTGTAGCAAAGTGTCATTTCTTCAGTGTTGCCACATGAAAAAATATAATAAATGAGAGCTAAACCTATGCGCTACCAATAGAGAGAGGGAGACGAAAATGAGGAGCAGAACATGGGCCAAACACCTAGGGTGCATGTAGCCTAATGCCACATAAGTATGTAAGGGATGGTTGGCATAGTACAAGAAATAGTCAGGGACTGAGGATATGCTACAGGTCTGACTGGAGAAAAGGTTATAGACTAGGGACATGTTACTTGAGACTGTTACAGATCACTGCTATTACAGCCCCTTTATGAAGTAGTGCTCTTGCTTCTGGCTGCTAGGGCCCAAATGCGTCAAAGGTCTGCCTGTGTACCTGTTTGAAGCTGTCCCCTCGCTTCCTGTCCCAGTGACAACATTGTCATCAACAAAGTACATGATGGAAAATCTCCCTCAATGGGGCCCTAGACAGAAATGAAAGCCTAACAAGTGATCTACCCCTTTATCGCTCTATCCAAAACTGAATAAAAACATTTTGTCTGGAGTTATGCTATAAGAGCTGGTGTTAGTCTTTGAAATCTTTGTTGTCACACACCACTCACCGGTCACCTTTGTTCCCCTGTGTGGGTGGAAAAAAAACAGATAGTTATTGTCACTTGACACAGCAAACCAGTTTCTAATCTGTGACATCAGAAATTCTTTCAGCTAAAGTCCATGTTTTTATTTGCCGGGTAATTCCAGCAAAAAGTACAGTTCAGAGAAAACAGAAAATACGGAAGATTCCACCTGAAGTTATGACGGAGCTTAGTAGCCCTTTTACTAATTGGTGTTACCTCACTAAGCTGTACAAATACTTTTCAAATCTATCTAAAGCCCCAACATTTTTTTTTTTTAACCACTCCAGCCCCGGAAGGTTTTATCCCCCCCCCCCCCCCAATCACCAGGCCATTTTTTGCGATTGTTTTAGCTGACAATTGTGAAGTCGTGCAACGCCGTACCCAAAAACAAAATTGATGTTCTTTTTTTCCCCACAAATAGAGCTTTCTTTTGGGGGTATTTGATCACCTCTGTGGTTTTTTTTTTTTGTTTTTTCGTTTTTGCGCTATAAACAAAAAAATAAAAAAATTGAAGAAATCTAATTTTTTTTATCAGTTCAGGCCAATTTGTATTCTGCTACATATTTTTGGTTAAAAAAAAATCACAAAAAGCTTATAATAATTGGTTTGCATGAAAGTTATAGCGTTTACAAACTACGGGATAGATTTATGGACTTTTGTTTTATTTGTAATGGTGGCGATCAGTGATTTTTAGCGGGACTAGGTTATTGCGGCGGACAGATCGGACACCCAACTGACCTTTTAGACACTCTTGGGGGGACCAGTGACATTACTACAGTAATCAGTGCTAAAAAAATATGCACTGTTACTGTATAAATGACACTGGCAGAGAAGGGGTTAACACTGGGGGTGATCAAGGGGTTAAATGTGTTCCCTAGATGTGCTTTCTAACTGTGTAGGGGGATCGATTGAACAGAAGCAGAGAGGGATCGGTGATTCAGCTTAGCTGAATCACACGATCTTTCCCTACCTCTCTGACAGGAGAGCCATCTTACATTGTTTACATTCCAGGCGGCTCTCCTGTCAGTTTTGCCGAAGATCGCGGAAGGCCGCAGCGATTAAGCCTGCTCCTCCCACGGTCTGCCTCCCGCTGTGTCTAATCACAACTGTAGCACGACTCCGGCAGTGTGCCTACGCCATCAAAACCGTGTGCACATAATCACATAGATCTACATGATTATGCGCAGCCGAGCCGCCCTGCCACAGTAAATCTACGTGGGGCGGTCGGCAAGTGGTTAATTATGGGTATAGTAGAGGCAGTTTAAAATTCTTGAACAAGGACTTTCGTGGCAAGGTATAATTTTTGATAAAAGCTGCAGGTTTAAAAAAATGTTTAATTACTTTTAGAATGATAAGTTAAAGCTTATATGAGGTTTTAGTAATTGGGTTTATACTGTATATACACTGCTCAAAAAAATTAAAGGAACATTTTTAAAATCAGACTACAGCATCAAGTCAATTAAACTCCTTGGATATTGGTCTGGGATATTGATCAGGTCAGTTAGGTAGCAGAGGGGGGTTGTTAATCAGTTTCAGCTGCTTTGGTGTTAATGAAATTAACAACAGGTACACTAGATGGGCAACAATGAGACAACCTCCAAAACAGGAATGGTTTTGCAGGTGCAGGCTACTGACATTTTTTTCCATACGCAACTTTTCTGACAGTTTTTCACTAGTTTTGCATTTGGCTAGGGTCAGTGTCACTACTGGTAGCATGAGGCGATACCTGGACCCTATAGAGGTTGCACAGGCAGTCCAACTCCTCCAGGATGGCACATCAATATGTGCTATTGCTAGAAGAGAGAATGGAGAAGATTCTAGGAGACAGGCAGTTACTCTAGGAGATCTGGACAGGGCCATAGAAGGTCCTTAACCCGTCAGCAGGACCGGTATCTGCTCCTTTGTGCAAGGAGGAACAGGATGAGCACTGCTGCCATTAGGTATTGGGATGAAATCCTTGGACCCATTGCAGACCCTATGCTGGTGCAGTGGGCCCTGGGTTCCTCCTGGTGCTTGACAATGCCCGGCCTCATGTGGCGAAAGTGCAGCCAGATCCTGGAAGATAAAGAAATTGATACCATTGAATGGCCCCCACGCTCACCTGACCTAAATCCAATAGAACACCTCTGGGACATTATATTTCGGTCCATCCCACGCCGCCAGATTGCACCTCAGTCTATTCAGGAGTGCAGTGATGCTCTGGTCCAGACCTGGAAGGAAATACTCCATGACACCATCCGTTGTCTCATTAGGAGCATGCCCCGACGTTTTCAGGCATGCATATAAGCACATGGGGGCCAAAAAACTACTGAGCACCATTTTGAGTTCCTGCAATGAAATTGCAGCAAAATGGACTACCCTGCTGCATAATTTTTTCATTTTGATTTTTGGGGTGTCTATGAATTCAGCCCTCTGTAGGTTGATCATTTTCAGTTCCATCAAATGATGTGGCATCCTTTCATTCCTAACACATTACCCAGTCCATACCAGTATAGATATCCAGCATGATATTTTGCCCTATTGAGATCTGATGTGTTTTCAAAGTGTCCCTTTAATTTTTTTGAGCAGTGTACTTTAACATGAGTTAGTGTTAGTCACATTCAGCTGGATATGGTCTATAATGTTGAAGACATTTCGGTGCTTATCAAAGCCACTTCTTCCGTTTTAATGAATGTGAGAAACATAACCCAGCATTCATATCCCCACATGTATCACAGTCACCAATCACCTTGGAATGGGTCAAGGTAGATATTGATTGTCCAAGAACAGGATGGGAGGTGTAAAAAGTGTGGAACCACCTTCTTCTAGTTATATAACCACCATACTTTGGTTTTAGGAAGTCTGCATGGGTGTTAATCTTTTGATTTACATGGCTGAAATTGTAAACTGTTGTCAAATCATCACGGTATAACAGCATTAAGTGTCGAAGACCACACTCCTGTTCAGGGAGAATTGTTCCAGTTTGATGTAGATGGTCCCTTTCAGACCTTTTTGTGAATCAGTTCTCCTTTCTGTCCAGATGTGTACCTTTTTGGCACCAGGGACAGCTTACGTTGAAGGGGGGGGGGGAGGATACGGTTGGGGATTTGGCGACTGGGGGTGGGTGTTAATACTTCAGTCATCCTGACATCATGGTTGCTATGGTGTCAGGATGCTTGAAACACTTTATTTCTACTATTACATTGTAATATATACTGAAGTAATTCAACTCACCGCAGCCACCAGATGCAGTTTGTCACTAGCCTGCCACCGCAGCCACTAGATGCAGTTTGTCACTCGCTTGCCACCACGGCCAATACATGCAGTTTGTCACTAGCCTGCCACCGCAGCCACTAGATGGAATTTGTCACTCGCTTGCCACCACGGCCAATACATGCAGTTTGTCACTAGCCTGCCACCGCAGCCACTAGATGCAGTTTGTCACTCGCTTGCCACCGCAGCCACTAGATGCAGTTTGTCACTAGCCTGTCACCACAGCCACCAGATGCAGTTTGTCACTGGCTTGCCACCGCAGCCACTAGATGCAGTTTGTCACTCGCTTGCCACCACGGCCAATACATGCAGTTTGTCACTTGTCTGCCACCACAGCCACTAGATGCAGTTTGTCACTGGCTTGCCACCACAGCTAATAGATGCAGTTTGTCAATCGCTTGCCACCACGGCCAATACATGCAGTTTGTCACTAGCCTGCCACCGCAGCCACTAGATGCAGTTTGTCACTCGCTTGCCACCGCAGCCACTAGATGCAGTTTGTCATTCGCTTGCCACCACGGCAAATACATGCAGTTTGTCACTAGCCTGCCACCGCAGCCACTAGATGCAGTTTGTTACTAGCCTGCCACCGCAGCCACTAGATGCAGTTTGTCACTCGCTTGCCACCGCAGCCACTAGATGCAGTTTGTCACTAGCCTGCCACCACAGCCTTTACATGAAGCTTGTCACTAGCCTGCCACCGCAGTCATCAGTTGCAGCTTGTCACTAGCCTGCCACCACAGCCTTTACATGAAGCTTGTCACTAGCCTGCCACCGCAGTCACCAGTTGCAGCTTGTCACTAGCCTGCCACCACAGCCTTTACATGCAGCTTGTCACTAGCCTACCACCGCAGCCACTAGATGCAGCTTGTTACTAGCTTGTCACCGCAGCCACCAGATGTAGTTTATCACTTTGTAAGGGTTTTGTGCAGTGAAAGAACTTACTATTCATAGTTCAGCTTCTCCCCAGCGCTACAACCTCCCAAGGAATCCATTCAGAGCGGGAAACCAGCACATGAGCAGTTGATTGCAGGGTTCTGTTCTTATGTGATCTGAAAATCTCATGGAGGCAGACCCGAAAGCGGTAAAGCGAGCAAAGATGCTCTGGTCTCTGCTCACCTCTGCCGCTCACTTCATTCAGTGTAGCTTGTGCGGCCCAGCTTCAAGCCCTCTGCTCCAAAGAATGTCCCTTTTCTTTTAAGTGTAGGAAAACTGATGAGCCTTGATTTGTAGAATGAGCCACCTATGCTGGACCATGCAGGTTTGATAGGTCTTTACATTCCCACTTCATCATATACTTCAGTTACTTCACTTGTGTTTGGGTGTTGGGTCTTTGGAAAAACAAGCTTATGTCCTAGTGTATTGCCCAGCTTGGAGATGCAAGGATGCAATGTTTGATGAAGATTCTTCTGAGTTTTTAAACACTCAAGGTACATACAGGATGACCATATTATTCTGTGTATTCTGCTTCTCCCCTCTGTTCAATGGTCCCTTATTTTTTGCTTGATCGTTTGGATATTTTAATGAAAGGCCCAGTCTGGGTAGCCACACACTTTCATCTGTCCTCCACATATAATGCCATGTCATCTATACCCCAGCAATTTGACAACTATTTACACTCTTGGCCAAATAAATCAAAGGATTAACACCTACTGTATGCAGGCATCATAAAAGCAAAAGATTGGATTATGTCTTTAACATTACAGAACAAGTCAAGTTGAATGTGACTAAATACTACTAGTTATACATAACCAGAATTAATTAGAACTTTAACACAATAATTATAATATATTAAACCAATGCCTTTTTTTTTTTTTTTATTAGATTAAGCTTTTTCATGTTTATTTTGTGCTGTTTTGCAGGTTTTGGGAAGCTGCTTAAACCCACCAATGTCAGGATGGATTCTGTAAACTTCAAGAACATTCTAAGGTGGAATCCCCCACCTGGCTTCACGGAAGATGAAGATATAGTTTATAAAGTGCAGTATAAACTGTAAGCATCAGTCAATTCATTTATTTTGTTCGGTGAAACGCGTTAGAAGTACCTGCCATTATTTCCTTATATCTCAAAATAATGTGGGTCCAATCGTTCTTATATCACAAACACCACCCAAAATTGCTAAATCCGGTAATAGCAATAGTGTACCTCCTATGAGCAAAATATAAATGTGTATACTATCACTCAAAGCAAAATAATATAACCTGCAGAAAAAGATACAGAACATCAAATAATAAATGTACCCTAAATTTGTTGTTAGCAGTAATTAAGGTTAAAGCCCAATTGTAAGGTAGGATTTTTTTTTATCTTGGATTATACAGGTAAGGATTAGAATTTACATCAGCTTTTTCTATCTATCTGTGACCCCCTATTTGGGGGGGATCTTCCTTTCCTTCTTGTGAAGTCAACCAGATTCGAAGTAGGAAGAATTGGGGGTGCATTAGACCCTCTGTCTTTAACGTTGCTTTCTGTAGCCAATTTCCTTCACTTCTCGTCATGTCCTGAAGACATGAGTTAACAGTCAATATAAAATTTGATTCCAATGTCAAGATACAAATTCATTCCAATGTAAGATCAGGTAGTAGACCTTGTAAAAGAACCAACACGTTTGGTGGGTGCATAACTCGTTCTCAATCCTGCCGCTGATGAACACTGTTTTTCATCATTCAGTTGGTAAAACCATAATAAAATGAGCAAGTTCTGGGTTCTAAAATGCATTGGCTCCTTTATAAGATTATCTACTTGACCTTATTTTGAAATAAATTTGTACCTGAACATAAGGGGTAGACAAGCTCATACAAATTATAAATAAATATGGAAGCACCACGTCCCCATCTGAATGTCAAAGAGAAAAGTGTTTTTGGGCGTATATTGGGACTTTTGTATATAGGGGTGCTTGATATAGATATGGTATTAGAAAAAGAGAAAATGTGTAATAGAAATCAAAATTTTATTATAGAAAAAATATAAAATTGTATACTGATAACAGCAGGATACAAACAACAATATGATGTAATATTGTAATTAAAAACATATGCAGTAGACAGATATATTGACATATATGACAATTTACAAGTGATTTACAGCTCCTACATAGGGGTGATTGTCAAATACCCAAAACTCATCCGAAAAGAGGTATCTATGCAGGATAGCGGTAAAACCCAGAGTATCAACCCAACATGTTTCTCGGCCTTAAGCCGCTTCCTCAGGGGTACTTTCTCTATGGGGTATCACTTGGTGAATATATCAACATATTCACCGCTATCCTGCATAGATACCTCTTTTCGGATGAGTTTTGGGTATTTGACAATCACCCCTATGTAGGAGCTGTAAATCACTTGTAAATTGTCATATATGTCAATATATCTGTCTACTGCATATGTTTTTAATTACAATATTACATCATATTGTTGTTTGTATCCTGCTGTTATCAGTATACAATTTTATATTTTTTCTATAATAAAATTTTGATTTCTATTACACATTTTCTCTTTTTCTAATACCATATCTATATCAAGCACCCCTATATACAAAAGTCCCAATATACGCCCAAAAACACTTTTCTTTTTAAATTTGTACCTGGATTATTAACATGTGCAGTGGCTCTTCAATCGCAGATTCATTTAGTTGTAATACAAACCAAGGAAACTGTGAGATCCTTTGGTGTGTATACCATGATCATGTGACCAGGTATTGATATTCTTGCAGTGTGGGCAGGTGCCAAGTCCTGCTGGAAAATGAAATCAGAATATCCATAAAGCTGATCAGTAGAGGGAAGCATGAAGTGCTCTAGAATTTCCTGGTAGAGGGCTGTGCTGAATTTGGATTTGATAAAACACAGTGGACACCAGCAGATGACATGGCTCCCCATATCATCACGGACTGTGGAAAATTTTGCATTTCATTTGGAAATCAAGATCCCAGAGTCTGGAGGAAGAGTGGAGAGGCAAATAATCCAAGTTGCATGAGGTCCAGTGTGAAGTTTCCACAGTCAGTGATGATTTCCACAGTCAGCACATACCAAATGTACTATGCCAGCGAATGTTGTCCATAACAAGTCAACAAAATAATGGGAATGCTCTCTACAGGAAGTAAAGAAGAAAAAATTTACTAAATATGTTTTTTTAGTGTAGCACCCTACAGATAGGTGCTAGGTAAATGTATATGGGCCTTGCCTGCCTAGCAGCAGGGCTGTGATTTATTTAGTTATGGTGTCATGGTCAGAGATGTATAGTAACGAAGTAGAACTACTTAAGTACTGTACTTAAGTACCGAAATGCGGTATCTGTACTTTCCTAGAGTAGAATTTTTTTCTCCTACTTCTACTTTTACTTCACTACATTTTTTTGATGATTTCGATACTTCTACTCAAGTATTTTTTTTTTGTGCTGCATAGTTACTCGTTACTTTTAAAAAAATTACCAGTGCCAGAACAGTAGATGGCAGGTTGCATAAAGCTCAAAAAAATGTGTATAATGTCATTTGTAAATCAGCGCATACGAAAATAAAGGCTGTGTATAATAAAAGCTGCTATACCAAAACTTTCCAATAAAAAGAAAATATGAAACAAACAAATAAATGGTGCTACAGCGCTTAAAGTGCATCAAGAAACTACTAACAAACACAGGTTAATCATTTGAATAAATCATTTGAAATAATAAAAACAATATGATGTTCAAACTTTTGACTTATTTCTTTAATATCTGCATAACACAGTACTTGTACTTCTACTTTCAGTACTTGAGTAGAATTTTTTTTTTCAAAACTACTGGTACTTTTTACTTTTAGTACTTAAGTAGCAAATTTTTTGAATAAACTACTTGCAATACTTAAGTAAAAAAAATGTTGAATACTTTAGTACTTCTACTTAAGTAACTTTTTCTGCGAGCACTTCCACTTCTACTCAAGTAATTTTTTGATCGAGCACTTGTACTTTTACTCAAGTAGAAATTTCGAGTACTTTATACAAGTCTGGTCATGGTTTCCAGATGTGCCTGCTGAGAGGGAAGTCTCCTCACTGGCTCATGTGAGAGGCTTCTCATAGAGCAGTGGAGGAAGCCCAATCAGGGGGCACATCCAAGTATGTAACTACCCAGAAGGCAGATTATGCTGCAAAGGATTCTGGGAGTGGGTATAAGTTTGGGGGAAGTGCGTGGCAAGGTGTCTTTGGCGGGAGCAGAGTCCCAGGAAGGAGAGTGCGGCTGTCTCTCCTCCTGTCTGAGGAAGGTGGATGTCTCAGGGTGTTGCCTGAGTGTCCAGAGAGTGCTGAGTGAGCTGAGGGGATCCGGTGTGCCGTGAGCCTGTGGAGAGAGAGAGGGGTCCAGTCCTAGGAAGGCCTACACAGGTCGTGAGTACTGAGGATTGCCCCTGGTCAGAAGGGGACCACTCCGGAAGAGGTTCTGGGATCCAGTGTCAGCTAGCTGTAAAGGGGGTACCTAGGTTGAGGACCCTGAAGTTACAGAGGGGGGTACATAGTCAGTGGACCCTGAAGAGTACAAAGCCAAAGGGGGCACCCGCAGTTGGGCCCTAATTTATACAGAGTGCGTCAGTTGCAAACACAGCTATACAGAGTTCTACTACATACTACCACAAGCTGGGCTAAGCGGAGGACAGTATCCAGAGTTTTACACAGCACAACAGTGTCAGGAGCAGGGGTGTATTTGAGTTTTGTGCTGCCCTAGGCAAGACTAAAATTGGGCACCCCCCCATGTAAATTTGCCCCACTCCTTTTTTAACGGATGTGACTCCCTCCAAAATATAAGGACTACAAGTCCTAGCATAAACCCCTGAGATCTCACGAGGGGGGGGTTGAGAGGGGGTGGGTGAGGGAGAGAGAGAGAGAGAGGGGGGGTGGGTTAGGGAGGGAGTTAGAGAGAGAGAGAGAGAGAGAGGGGGGTGGTGAGAGAGAGAGGGGGGATGAGAGAGAGAGAGGGGGGTGAGAGAGAGAGAGGGGGGATGAGAGAGAGAGAGAGGGGGGATGAGAGAGAGAGAGGGGGGATGAGAGAGAGAGAGAGGGGGGGATGAGAGAGGGAGAGGGGGGGATGAGAGAGAGAGGGGGGGATGAGAGAGAGAGAGGGGGGATGAGAGAGAGAGAGAGGGGGGATGAGAGAGAGAGAGAGGGGGGAATGAGAGAGAGAGAGAGGGGGGGATGAGAGAGAGAGAGAGGGGGGATGAGAGAGAGGGGGGATGAGAGAGAGAGGGGGCGAGGGGGGATGAGAGAGAGAGGGGGCGAGGGGGGATGAGAAAGTGGGGGGATGAGAGAGAGAGGGGGGATGATAGAGAGAGGGGGGGATGAGAGGGGGGATGAGAGAGAGCGGGGATGAGAGGGGGGATGAGAGAGAGAGAGAGGGCATGAGAGGGGGGATGAGAGGGGGATGATAGAGAGAGAGAGAGGGGTGAGAGAGAGAGAGGGAGGAGAGAGAGAGGGGGGATGATAGAGACAGAGAGGGGGCATGAGAGAGAGGGGGGGATGAGATGGGGGATGAGAGAGAGAGAGGGCATGAGAGGGGGGATGAGAGAGGGGGGATGAGAGAGAGGGGATGAGAGGGGGATGATAGAGAGAGAGGGGGCATGAGAGAGAGGGGGGGATGAGATGGGGGATGAGAGAGAGAGGGAGGGCATGAGAGGGGGGAGGAGAGAGAGGGGATGAGAGGGGGATGATAGAGAAAGAGAGGGGGTGAGACAGAGAGAGGGAGGTGAGAGAGAGGGAGAGAGAGAGAGGAGGGGTGAGAGGGAGAGAGAGAAAGAGAAAGGGCGTGAGTGAGAGAGAGGGGGGTGAGAGAGGTGGCTCTAGCAACCAGTGGCCAATAGACTCTCAGGATTTTTTGCTGCCCCCCTGCCAAGTGCCGCCCTAGGCCTGGGCCTTGTTGGCCTAGGCCAAAATACAGCACTGGTCAGGAGTTCTACAGTTCTCAGTCCTGGATCTTCTGGACTATAAGTCGAGGATTCAGCACTTCTTCTGTTCTACAAAGTATTCTCAGCGTTAGTGAGCGTTGGCTGGCCCCGGCTGGCGTCAAGAAAGCGCCAACGGGCATTTTTCCAGAAGTAAAGTCCCAAGTGTAATTAGTTCAAGCCTCAAGGAGTATCCCACTCATTCCCTTCTCCCATCCCCTTAAACTAAAGAAAAACCACAAACAAAGATGTCGGAGTTGTCGCTGCTTCAGTTATCACACCCGGGGTCACAGCTCACATGGGCTGGAGAGAGTACCGGTACTAATGGCAGACCCGAAACCTTGCTACATTCGTTTGTAACAAAAGAAAAAAATCCAACGTTTTTCTTGCTCATATATATAAACATTCCTTTGGGAACACGTAATCTACAACCTGAGTTGGCATTAGCCAAATGGTTTGTTCTTGGATAGAAACCTGGTTACATGGGCATGTCCAAAGGGTGGTGATAAATAATGTGTACTCAGACTGGTCTGGAGTGGTAAGTGGGGTACCCCAAGGCTCTGTCTTGGGACCAGTTCTGTTTAATTTATTCATAAATGCATATATATATATATATATTTACTGTATATATATATATATATATATATATATATATATATTTACTGTATATATATATATATATATATATATATATATATATATAGTGGATGGGATACATTGCTCAATCCCAGTTTTTGCAGACAACACAAAAAAAAAGTACATGGCAAATTAGGTTTAATGTGGAGAAATGTAAGGTAATGCACTTGGGGGCTAAAAGCACCCAAATGCAAACTACTCACTAGGGGGAGAACATCTGGGGGAATCAAGGATAGAGAAAGATCTGGGGGGTCCTAGTAAAAGACAGACTGAGCTCTATAGCATGCAATGTCAAGCTGCAGCTACCAAAGCCGTCAGAATATTATTAAGCATAGAAAAGGGGAAATACTCCAGGGACAAAACTATAATCCTGCCACTTTATAAAACTCTGGTAAGGCCACATCTGGAGTATTCTGTCCAGTTATGGTCACCAATCCTCAGAAGGGATGTGCTGGAGCTGGAGAGAGTCCAAAGAAGGGCAACAAAATGAATACGGGGACTGGAGGACCTCAATTGCGAGGAACGACTACAAGCACTAAACTTATTCTCGCTGGAGAAGAGATGCTTGAGAGGGGAATGGTGATCCC
The DNA here is from genome assembly GCF_965119305.1 of Pelophylax lessonae. Taxonomy (NCBI): domain Eukaryota; kingdom Metazoa; phylum Chordata; class Amphibia; order Anura; family Ranidae; genus Pelophylax; species Pelophylax lessonae. The sequence continues at coordinate 99,842,145 of NC_138769.1, forward strand.
AGCATAGGAAAAAACTATTCAGTCTCAGGGAGTGTAAGAGGACATGGGGCCACACAATGAGATTGGAGGAGAAGCTGTTTAACCTAAAGCTGCGTAGGGGGTTCTTCACTGTCAGGATGATAAGGATGTGGAACCCTCTTCCACAACTGGTGGTGTCAGCCGGGAGTATTGATATTTCTAAAAGACTCTTGGATGTGCATCTTAGTGAACACAATACATAGGTATATGGGAAATGGTTATCAACACTGGCACACACACACCTACACAGGTTGAACTGGATGGATTATTGTCTTTATTCAACCTCACCTACTATGTAACTATGTGAATCAAACGCCAAAACATACACTGCTTAAATATAAGAGCTATGAATATCAATTAATATAGAGCTGTATTAATTTGTGTTCTTTTTATCTCCTTGGAGTTTAGCTTTAATGTGTGGTAAATACTTACTTTTATTGTGTGTATGTACATTGTAAAGAAAACGCATTTGTAAAAATAACAATTTGCCATTTAGTTACAAAAATCTTTTTTTTTTTTTTGCAGTGATGTCAATAAACAGATGAAATACACCGATGTCTGTATGACTAGGGACCTAAAGTGTGATTTAACATATATCACCTCTAAATTTTCTGCAAGAGTGAGTGCTGCAGTGGGTGACAACCAGTCAGACTGGATGACAATACACTTTGACCCCGACAGTGCAGGTACGTATATTTACTCTGCAAACCAGCTAATGGTTTGTGTATGTATGTGGATGACAACTTCCTTGGATGTTACCAAGGGCATGATTTCAACAGGAGCTCATCTGCAAATATTTGGAGAAATTCCAAACTTCTTTGCCTACATTCTGATTGGCTCCCCAATGTACCGTTCTTTACATTCCTACTTCATCATATACCAAGTTCCTTCACTTGTGTTTGGGTGTTGGGTCTTTAGGTATGCAAGCTTATGTCCTAGTGTATTGCCCAGCTTGAAGACACAAGAAGGCAATATTTGATAAATATTCTTATGAGTTTTTGACACTCCAGGTACATACAGGAGGACCATATTGCTCTGTGTATTCTGCTTCTCCCCTCTGTTCAATGGTCCCTTCTTTTTTCTTAATCTTGTGCATGTTTTAATGAAAGGCCCAGTCTGGGTAGCCGCAAACTTTTATCTGTCCTCCACATATAATGCCATGTCATCATCTCTCCCCCAGCAATTTGAGAATAATTCACACCCTCAGTTAGATAAATCAAAGAATTGGCACTGAGGCAGATGTCATGACAGCAAAAGATTTGATTATGTCTTCAACAATACAGAACACATCAAGTTGAATGTGACTAACTACTACTAGTTATACATAACCAGAATGAATTAGAACTTTAAACAAATGAGGCATTGGTTTATTACATTATAATTACTGTGTTAGATTAAGCCTTTTCAAAATGTTTATTTTGTCCTGTATTGCAGGTTTTTGGAAGCTACTTCAACCCACCAATGTCAGGATGGATTCTGTAAACTTCAAGAACATTCTAAGGTGGAACCCCCCATCTGGCTTCACAGAAGATGAAGACATAGTTTATACAGTGCAGTATAAACTGTAAGTTTCAGTCAATTCATTTATTTTGTTCGATGAAACAATTTAGAAGTACCTGCCATTATTCCCTAATATCTCAAAATAACGTGGGTTCAATTGTCCTTATCTTCCCAAACACCACCTACTATTGCTAAAATCTGAAAAAAAAAGCACCTCCCATGAGCAAAATATCAATGTGTATACTATCACTCCAAGCAAAATACCCTATCCTTCAAAAAAGGATAGAGAACATCAAATAATAAATGTACCCTAAATTTGTTGTTAGTAGGGTATAGGGTTTAGAAAATGGGGTTGGTTGCCTCAGGTCAAGGATTGGGACTTTATGGGCTATATTCATTCATAGATAGATATGATTTTTATATAAAACGAGATTTTATTCCAATTGTTTGTACGACATATATGAATTGTGGTAATTCCAAAATTTTGAAAAGACAATAATACATCAAGTGTGTGGGTTATAGACCCATTGGTGTTGGTGAGAAGAAAAAAAAGTAAGGAGAAGGTGACATGGTGAAATAGTGACAACAAATATCTCTCTATTGTTCTACGCTTCTTAGTGGGGCGTCAGATCCATAGAGAGGGTATTCAGGTTTCCTACGCGTTTCGGCGATAAAGCCTTTGTCAAGGAAGGTATGTCAACCACGTCTGAAATTATAATAGGTAATATTTGAGTATATATTATGTTGATCCAATGGGATGTAGTTTCCCTTTGGTCCCATAATAACATACATACTTGTTTAAATGGTGTGAAATATTTCGCTCCTGGGCCTTGCTTCAGATCCTTTAAGCCACATAAGATTTAAGGGGACCCTGCTGTTAGGGTATATAATGTATGGTATGGATAGTTATAAGATGTTTTGGAGAGTCGTTTTTCATTTTCCATATACGGTACATATTTTCATAGTACTTACTAGTCAGGTCTGTAGTGTTGGGCTAAGTAGTGTATAGGGGTGAAACCCAATTTTAGGTGGGATATTGGACTACTAAACGTTGTTGTCTGTAGCTAATTTCCCTCAGTTCCTGTCTTCTCAGGACATAATTAGTCCAATGTCAAGATACAAATTCATTCCAATGTCAAGATACAAATTCATTCCAATGTAATATCAGGTAGTAGACTTTATAAAAGACCCAATGTGTTTTGGGGGGCCAGAACTCGCTCTCAAACCTATTGCTGATGAACACTGTTCTTCATCATTCAGTTGGTAAAACCCTGATAAAATGTTATGGTTTCCAAAAATGCATTGGCTCCTTTATAAAATTATCTATATGACTTTATATTGGAATTAATTTATATCTAGACTAATAACTTGTGGATTGGCACTTCAATCCCAGATCCTTTTAGTTGTAATACAAACCAAGGAAACTGTGTGAACCTTAATTTAATATATGGTTAAAGTCACTAAGCACATACCAAACTTACTATGGCAGAATGTTGTCTATGGCCGGCCAACAAAATATGGGAATGCTTTCTACAGGAAGTAAAGAAGAAAAAAAAATCATGAATATTTTTTTTTTGTTAGAAAAAGAAAAACAATTCTACAGTTTTCTTGCTCATATATGAATTTACTATACAGAAATGCTTTTTATTGACATTTACAAAAAAAAATTGAGACTGCTCTAACTCTGAATAAAGTTGAACTCCAGGCAAACTACAAAAAAATACATGGAAACTACATATAAATAAAATCAGTGCTACACCCAAACTAAGTACAAAGTGAAAGGAGCTGCCAGCAGCAAGAGAAGTATACAATCCTCCACAAAACTAAAATAACAAAAAAATTGCAGTGCTCAAAAAAATATAAACAAAATTTTCTCAACCAATGGTCCTCAGGGGTAGTTACAAGTTTTTGTATTTTTAATAAAAAATTCAAAAGTGAAATACAATTACACAAGTTGTTATATATGACAAAGAATTTGAATTTGTATCCGACATACACAAACAGCAAAAATTCAATTACTTAGGATTTTAAAGGTACAATATATAATTCAAACATCTATCAAATAAAATCTTATTATTTTTTAAAACCATGATATTTCTTACAACCATAAAAATAAAAGTCTGACATTGTCTTACAAGCAACATCTTGTTGCGTACTTCCCTCCATCATCATTTAACACCAATGGAATTTTTTATGCAAAGGTATAACACTTTCAATATTGCTTGGTGACGGGCTTGAGCTGGACATGTTTCGTTTTGTAGTCTAAATCTACAAATATATGGATAATTGTGTTTTTATATAATTTGTTACCATTGATAACGACTAACATTCTAGGTGTGATTCAGCTGTTAGGACTTACTGATATTGTAGTAGCATGACCAGCCAACGATAAAAACAGATCATTCGTTGGTTTCCTTTTTTGTTTGAGGAAACTTAATGACCACAGACTGAGCCGCAGAACCACAGGAACCCAAGAAAGGACCCAGGAAATAGTTACATAGTTTGTGAGGTTGAAAAAAGACATCAGTCCATCTAGTTCAACCTATGACGTGTGCGTGTGTTTGCTCTTAACCGTACATTGTATACCCCTGTATGTTGTGGTCTTTAAGGTGCCCATCTAATAGTTTTTTGAAACTATCAATGCTCCCTGCTGATACGACTGCTTGTGGAAGCGAATTCCACATCCTTACCGCTCTTACAGTAAACAACCCCTTAAGTATTTTAAGGTTAAACCGTTTTTCCTCTAGTTTTAGTGAGTGGCCACGTGTCTTATTGTATTCCCTTTCTCTGAATAGTTTGTTCCTTATGCTAGGGTCGCCAGTACAGTATTTGTACATTGATATCATATCCCCTCTCAGTCGTCTCTTCTATAGAGAGAATAAGTTCAGTGCTTGTAGCCTTTCCTCATAGCTGATGTCCTCCATTCCCCTAATTATTTTTGTTGCCCTTCTCTGGACTTTCTCCAGTTCCAGCACATCCTTCCTGAAGACCGGTGCCCAGAACTGGACGGAATACTCCAGATGTGGCCGGACCAGAGTCTTGTAGAGCGGGAGAATAATCTCTTTATTTCTGGAGTGAATCACCTTTTTTATACATGCCAATATTCTGTTGGCTTTGCTTGCAGAGGCTTGGCATTGCATGCCACTGCCAAGCCTGTTGTCCACTAGGACCCCCAGGTCCTTTTCAATCCTAGACTCACCCAGAGGTTCCCCCCCTAGTGAGTAGCTTGCTTTCTGGTTTCTGGCACCCAAGTGCATTACTTTACATTTTTCAACATTAAACCTCATCTGCCATGTAATTTTGTTCAGGTCCGCTTGTAAGGTTTCCACATCCTGCATAGAAGATATTGGCATGCTTAGTTTAGTATCATCCGCAAATACTGAGATTGTACTCGATATCCCCTCTTCTAGATCATTTATGAATAAATTAAACAGGATTGGTCCCTGGACAGAACCTTGGGGGGACCCCACTTTCCACATGTTTCCAAAATGTTGCTAATCTGTAAGAATAAGCAAATGTCATGATAATTTTAATTTAATTTCAAAAGGCCCAGGAAATATAACTAATCTGAAAAAATAAGCAAATTCAAAAAGTCATATCTGAGTATGTCTAATTAGTTGTTCCCAATGGAGCCCCTTGTAGGTACTAAAATCAGTATGCACCTATATAAGTCAATAATGTTGTCAGGGAAGAGGGATAATGTTATCACCCCTAACTGATATCTGTATTGTTTTTCTATCCATCTTCTGAGATTTGCACAGCTCTGCCACACAGCACAGCCCTGTCTTGGGAGGCATGAGACCTGATTCTTTTCTGTTTTATTTCAGTAACACGGTCTTGTCGCTCTGCCAACCCGTGACCAGTAAATGAAAAGAGAAGCAGTAGACTGATAAATCCATTTCTCTGTAACTCTGCTCTCTATTTCTATCAGCATGCTCCTTGTTTGTACAAGTACTGCAGCACAGCTGATTGGTTCCTTGTGCTGCTTCTGCCTCTGAGTCAAACTCAGAAACTTACACTGCTTACATATATTAAATATAAATATAAATTAATACAGAGCTGTAATAATTTGTGTTCTTTTTATCTGCCTGGAGTTTAGCTTTAATGAGTGGTAAAGACTTGCTTTCATTGTGTGTATTTACTTTGTCAAGAAATGCATTTGGTAATTTGCCATTTAGATACAATAATCTGTTTTTTGTTTTTTTGGCAGTGATGTTCTCAGTAAAAAGATGACATACTTTAATGTCTGTATGACTAAGGACCTGAAGTGTGATTTAACAAATATTACATATCAATTTTATGCAAGAGTGAGTGCAGCAGTGGGTGACAACCAGTCGGACTGGATGAAAATACACTTTGAGCCTTACAGTGAAAGTACGTATATTTACTCTGTAAAGCAGCTAATGGTTTTTGTAAGTATATGGATGACAACTTCCTTGAATGTTACCAAGGGCATGATTTCAACAGGAGCTCATCTGTAAATATTTGGAGAAAGTCCAAATGTCTTTGCCTACATTCTGATTGGTTAAGACCCCGTTCACACTGGGGCGACCTGTCAGGCGACCTGGTCACCTGACAGGTCGCCGTGGGTCGCCTGCCCATAGATTAGCACAGGACCCGTTCTAATAGGAGCGACACAAGTCGCTCCGACTTGGAAAAAGGATCCTGTGCTACTTTGGGGCGACCTGGAGCGACCTGCATAGACTTCAATGATATGAAGTCCGTGCAAGCCGCTCTGAGGTCGTGGTGCGCGCTGCGCACCGCGACCTCACAGGTCGCCCCGGCAAGTAGCGTCGCCCCTATGTGAATGGGCTCTAATCGACATGAGGAGCACTAAGGAGACTTTGTAGCAACACTTTACTAACATCATACTAAAAACATAAGGTAGTCCTACAGGTTCCTTTACTAACCCATTGCACAGGCCCCACCAATGATGCAACTTCTACAGACCCATCAGTGGTGAAGAGCTTGGTGCCCATCAGTGCTGGCCTGTTATTTCGACAGCAAAGACCATTTGTTGAACCCCATCTCTTGGGGCTTGGTTTTAATTTCTTGGTTTTCTTTTAGCACAACTATTCTTCTGCTCCACAAGTGGTGCAAGAGCAGAGCTAAGGACAGGATTTCTGTAGACTTTACAATGTTCTTAGTGCGCAGACCCTTTCAACAAATTGGCACATTTGTCAGACAGACCCTGGCACAAGTATTGACCTAACCATGTCCTTAAAACAGTACACACACACTCTGTCTTTTTATGGCACATACATCAAACAGATCCTTTCCTTTAATTCACACATGCATTATGCAGACCCTGTTTTTGAATTGGCACATGCATATAGAAGAAGCTGTCCTCAAATGGATACATGCATCAAGCAGGGCCGGTGCTAGTCTATTTTACGCTCTAGGCAAGACCAGCTACTTGCACCCCCCCCCCCCAAAAAAGGGAAGGGGTTAAAAACTCCTCTATGTCATACCCAGTGACCCTAATCCGGTGGTTCCTCCATGTTATGCTTTCATACCCAGTGACCCCCCATATTCCTCCATGTCACACTCGGGGACCCTAATGTCCCTCCGTGTCACACCCAGGGACCTTGATGTTTTTCCATGTCACACCCTTGGACCCCAATATTCCTCCATGTCATGCTGTCATGCCCACTGACCCTGATGTTTCTCCATGTCACACCCAGGGACCCCCGTGTTCCTCCATGTCATGCTGTCATACTCAGTGACCCCAATGTTCCTCTATGTCAGACCCTGATGTTTTTCCATGTCACAGTTGGGGACCCTGATGTTCCTCCATGTTACACCTGGGGACCCTGATGTTCCTCCGTGTCACACTTGGGGACCCCAATCCCCCATGGCACACCCAGGGACCCCAATTCCTCATGGCACACCTGGTGACCCCGAACTCCTGTTACACCCGGTGACCCCTATCCTCCATGTCACACCTGGTGACTCTGATTCCCCATGGCACACCTGGTGACCCCGATTCCCTTTCATACCAGTGATGCTCCATGTAACAACTGTCCCGATCCCCTGTTCTGGGGACACTAACTGGGCGGAATGAAGAGAGTGGCCCCCACTCTGCCCTCCTTCACAGTGATCCTGCTGATTCCTTCTCCCAGGACACTCCTCTCCTGGACCACAGTGCTCACCACAGCTCCAACCGACTCCTGGTGGAGGGAAAAGCAGGAGTCAGAGAGCTCCACATGTCCTTCATCACCAACCTCCTCAGACCATTCCGGTGCCTCGTCGCTTCTGCCCCAGTAAAGGTTCCACCCTCCAGTGCCCAGCTCCGGCTCAGGTTCAGCTCTCCTCCGCTCCCTGCTTAATACCAACCCAGGGAAATGAACGGCTGCCTACCAGCTCAGTGCAGAGAGTCCCTTCCTGCCTGGGGTTAAGGCCGTTCAGCTCCAGCTGAAGAGGATCATCATGCAGGTAGCACTCTGGTGGGCTCCATTCCTGCCTCTTGGGGCCCCTCCAACAGTTGTGAAAAGCCAGGGCCTGATAACTCTGCCACTGCCCAAGACACCTGGCATCTTTCTCTATCCCTTCTTCCTCCCCTACCGCCACCTCTCCCCTCAGCTCACAATAATCATTCATGATGGATAGAGAGTGCTGACTCCTGGCTGCGCCCCTAGGTGGCAATGCGCCCTAGGCGGCTGCCTAATTTGCCTAGTGGAAGCACCGGCCCTGGCATCAAGCATATCCTGTCCTCAAATTAGTGCATGCAGCAAGCAGGCCCTGTCCTCTAAAAGGGGGCATGTATCAAGTAGACACAAAATTGAGGTAAAACCTGCACGGTGAGTGGGATCGACCGATCCAATGGAGTCGGTGGAACAAAAGACAGTTCTCTAGTACCTAGACGGTTAATTTAGCTGGGAACCACAGGCAACCAGAAACAATGTATTGAAACAAAGATATGAGAGGGAAGAGACCCTCTCAGAAAGGTTGCATAGACCGGGCTCACAAGGTATAAAGTGCACAAATGCTTTATTAGGTGGTGCAATGCAAAAACAAAAAATACAGAAAGGTTTTAAAAGACTACACACGCTATCATGTAGTGTACGTAATGTGGTGTAGACCCCTGGTACCTGTGTGGGTAAAATGTGCTGTGTGGAGCACTACCCTGACCAAGGCTCCACCTCCCCCAGGAACCCTGTCAGTACCGACTCCAAAGGTAGAGAGTGATCTGTTACTGTGAACGTGCGGTCACTCCATCTATCCCCGGGGGTCAAGGTGTCTCATTATGCCTAAGGTGTGACCTAAATCATGAATAGCTAGTTAGAGTGATATCAAAAAGCTGTTGCTATGTGAACAACCTGGGGCATTAAACTGTGTGGACACACTGCCACTCAATTAACTCTAGATGAATAGTAATTGCTGTTGGCATCACTGTGTGTAAGTGCAAAATGTCCAAGTCATAAAGGTTGAAATAGTTGGTGCACTTAATGACCAGTACGTGGGAGCTCAATGTATCTTCCTAGATCAATCTACATATATCATGTTGTATCCAGCGCGGAAATGATGGATGGCTCAATTTCACAGAGATTTAATGGTAAAAACAACTTGCAGGTCGGGCAGCGGTTTATCAGGAACGGAGAGAGGGGGAGGGTATCGGAATGGGAGACCAGGAGAAAGTTCCAGCAGTATAGTCAACAAAATTTCAATATGTGGCGTGCCAATTGTCCTGCTTAGCAAGATTAATCGTGGCTCCGGTGGTTATTTGAGGAGAGTGAGGGGGCTACTAATGGACAAAGCCACCCGTCCGTTGTGGCCAAATTTCTGTCGCGTGATAAGGTAAGTAAACAGTATCTTACCAGTAGCTCCTCCTTGTAGTCTCCAGGCAGTCCACTCCGGTATCGCTGATCCCGTTTGCAGTCGCTCTCTCGGCAGGTACTGTGGCTAGTAACCCCGTGTGAAGATGTCGATTTGTAGGTAAACTGGATGTCCCTCAGATTAACTTCAGGCAAGGTCTCCCGTCTCGTGGCATCTCGTAGCAATCGCTAACAGGGTTGCCATTCCGAAACCCGGAAGTGAATCTCTCCGTCTCTCCGTAGCGTACTCGGCTACAGTGTCCTGTTAGGTCCAAACACAGACAGGAAACGTGCTGCTGGGCTGGTGGAGCATTGACGTCTGACGTTGACGCTTTTCGCGTAGACCTTGTTTCTGAAACGGCACATGCATTGAGCATACCCTGTTCTCGAACTGGCATAAACACTGAGCAAACTCTGTCTTCAAATTGATGCATGCACCAAGCAAATCCTGTATTTAAATTGCCACATGCATCAGGCAAACCCTTTCCCAGAACTGGCTCTTGGTTTGTGCACATAGTCTTTAAATTGGCATGTCCTTTGGGAGGACTTTGTTAAACCCCCTGGCTATATTCTTTATCGGGGAGAGGAAAAATATTAGTTGTTGCAACCCCCATACTGAGGGAAGATATTGTAGCTTGAACCCCCCGGCTATAGCCTTTATTGGGGAGAGGGAAGATATTAGTGGTTGCACCCCATAGCCTTTTGCACCCTGACATTGCATCTCCCTGCCACCCAGTGCCACTACCACTAAACCCATTGGCACTCCTGACTGACACATTAAACCTTCCTGCCTCCCAGCACCCAACCCTCCTGCATTCCTGACTCGGACATTACATACCTTATGGTGAGGTGCAGCAGGCCAGGTGCTGGCAGGTGGAGTCAGTGGAGTGGACACCCAGCGGCCTGTCGCTGCCCTCGGCTCTGAGATGAGCCGCACTGCCGCACGGAGAAGAGGGAGCTGGGTGGAGGCGGAGCCAGTTCTAGGCGCAGAGGAGGAATTTGAAATCCTCCTCCACTCTGAACGCTGGGAGCCTCTCCTGCTGCTGCTGTCACGTGACGACGAGTGACATTACTGGTTGCTAGACGCCAAGCGGCAGGCGATACTAGCAACCAGTGTGGAGGCAACAGCAGGCCAGGCAGTAGAGGCCCAACGGAGAGGAGGATCATATTTGACACTCTGGGCTAATAATTATAAACAATCCACAAGAGACCCGGGGCTTTGTGGCCCCCCCCCCCCTCCCGACGCCACTGCCCACCAGTACTATGAATGGTTTCTTCACAACGAAGGTTCCTGCTATTTATTATTTTTCTTAAGAAGGTTACTAAAAGAGATAAAATAGGAACAATCTGTTAAGACTTGGTACTGCCCTCCTACCCTGCTGCCTAGGCATGGGCCCCACAAGTGTCATCTGCTGCCTAGGCATGGGCCCCACAAGTGTCATTATGGTAAATACAGCCCAGGACATGCAGATTGCATTAGTCTGAGAATAGGATCTGTTATCCTGAATAGAAGAAAAGCAATGTTTTATTGTTTTTTTTTTTGCCTTCCTCTGGATCAACTGTGGGCATAGGATTGTGTATGTATGTATGTATGTGTGTGTATGTATATTCTTATGTGTATATATATATATATATATATAATATATATGTGTATGTGTGTATGCAGTATGTGTGTAGTATATATATATATATATATATATATATATATATGTATATGTATATATGTATGTATATATATATATATGTATATGTGTGTATATTATTATTATTATTTTTCCTTCTATTGGTTGAAATAGTTAGGCTTGTGTCTTTTTTTCAGCCAGACTAACTATGTAACTATGTAATAGAATCTTTGTAGGAAGTGCCATCATAAGAGCATTAAAGGGCCCTGGGCAAAGCAGTGCCCTGGGGCCCTGCCTACACAATCACCCACGAGAATAAAAATGCAAATTATTTATAAGGCTGAATTACAGCAGTGCCAGGCTAATGACAGCTTCCAAGTTTGGCGGCTGGGTCCGGTGAACACACATACGGACGGGAGTCAGACTCGACTGTCCTGTGTGTGCCTGTTCCTGTGGAGGCAGACAGGCATTCCTGCAGTTGTGGGCTCCCCTTCCACGGGCCAAGTGGCCTGACAGCAGCGCAGGACTGACAGGCGCTTGTCACCTGCTAAGTTTGGCGGCGGGACGCACATGGGAATCGCTGGGCAGGTGGGGCCCTCCGGGCAAGTAGGGCCCCCAGGCAACTGCCCAGCTTGCCCATTCGGTAAGATGGCCCTGTTTGTAGGGTAACCTTGAGAGACTTGTCTCTTTTAACGAACAAGATAACAACCACTCAATAATGGCACAATAGTATGAATCCTTCCCTCCCCCAAAACGATTCTGTGCCTATTTGCAGATAATCATGTAAGAGGTATTTCCAGGCTGAAAGGGAATCAGTTAGCTTGGTTCTTTTATCAGTCCTACACAATTACTTACATAGTATCTCCACCTCAATGCCCCTGCTAAGAGACCGATCACAAAAGTTGCTGCGCATATTGTCTATTCTTTGCACAACAGAGAGCACTGGATGTCCCATGCTCACACTTTAAAAGTGTTAGCCAACCTCTTTTGCCCCTTGTAAATGTTAACCAAAGTCCACAGGACTCCATCTCTCTTCTTGCAAGGGCTCACATGCTCTCTTTGGATGAATGGAAATGAACAGGAAAAACTTCCCAGCCATGCCTCTAATACTTTATCTAGGGTTCCACACTCTCTTCTTTAACATGAAGTCAGCATATTCATTGCTCCAATGACTGCCAAGTACTGTGCCTTGAAAAAGTATTTATACACCTTGAAATTTTCCACATTTTGTCATGTTACAACCAAAAACGTAAATGTATTTTATTGGGATTTTACGTGATAGACCACCACAGAGTGGCACATAATTGTGAATTGGAAGGAAAATGATAAATTGTTTTCCAAATTCTTCACACATAAATATCTAAAAAGTGTGGAATGCATTTGTATTCAGCCCCCTTTACTCTGATACCCCTAACTAAAATCTAGTGGAACCAATTGCCTTTAGAAGTCACCTAATTAGTAAGTAGAGTCCACCTGTGTGTGATTTAATCTCAGTATAAATACAGCTACTCTGTGAAGCTCCCAGAGGTTTGTTAGAGAACCTTAGTGAACAAACAGCATGGTGAAGGACAAGGAACATACCAGACAGGTCAGGGATAAAGTTATGGAGAAGTTTAAAGCAGGGTTAGGTTATACAAAAATATCCCAAGCTTTGAACATCCCACGGAGCACTGTTCAATCCATCATCCGAAAATGTAAAGAGTATGACACAACTGCAAACCTACCAAGACATGGTCGTCCACCTAAACTGACAGGCCGGGCAAGGAGAGCATTGATCAGAGAAGCAGCCAAGAGGCCCATGGTAACTCTGGAGGAGCTGCAGAGATCCACAGCTCAGGTGGGAGAATCTGTCCACAGGACAACTATTAGTGGTGCACTCCACAAATCTGCCCTTTATGGAAGAATGGCAAGAAAAAAGCCGTGGTTGAAAGAAAGCCATAAGAAGTCCTGTTTGCAGTTTGCGATAAGGGGGACAGAGAAAACACGTGGAAGAAGGTGCTCTGATCAGTTGAGATCAAAATTGAACTTTATGTCCTAAAAGCAAAGCGCAATGTGTGGTGGAAAACTAACACTGCACATCACCCTGAATACACCATCCCCACCGTGAAACATGATGGAGGCAGCATCATGTTGTGGGAATACTTTTCTTCAGCAGGGACAGGGAAGCTAGTCGGAATTGGTGAGAAGATGGATGAAGGAAATTTTAAACATACTACAATGGAATTGTTTAGATCAACGCATATTCATGTGCTAGAAAGGCCCAAAATCCAGACCTAAATCCAATTAAGAATCTGTGGCAATACTTGAAAATTGCTGTTCACAGACGCTCTCCATCCAATCTGACAGAGCTTGAGCTTTTTTGCAAAGAAGAATGGGCAAAAATGTCACTCTCTAAATGTGCAAAGCTGGTAGAGACATCCCCAAAAAAGACTTGCAGCTGTAATTGTAGTGAAAGGTGGTTCTACAGAGCATTGACTCGGGGGGGGGGGGGGGGGGGCTGAATACAAATGCACACCACACTTTTTGAATTTGGAAACCATTTATCATTTTCCTTCCAATTAACACAAACATGTGCCACTTTGTGTTGGTCTATCACATACAATCCCAGTAAAATACATTTACGTTTGTGGTTGTAACATGACAAAATGTGGAAAATTTCAAGGGGTGTGAATACTATTTCAAGGTACTGTATTCTTTCCAAACACTTACCCCCTGCACCAGGGATCGCTCCTAAATCCGATGACCAGACTCTGGCTAGTTGATAACCAGAAATGCAGAAACTTCTACAAGCACCTGGTGGTTTCATATATCTATCATACCTGTCCATTTATACAGTTAATATATATGTAAAGTGTTCTTTTTTTTTTTTTTTTCAGTTTGTTAGTTGGATGGTTTTCTCCTTGGATGGTTTTCCTTCATCTCCTTGTCCTGTGACAACTCTAAAATTGTGGTTTTTATATCAAATTCTGAATTGCAAACAATGGTAGTCATGATCAAAAAGAGGGGACACAGACAGTAATAATAAGCCAGATATCCTATCCCTTCCACAGTCCATCCAAAACTAAAAACACAAAATACTGTATGTGCATTAGATACACTTTAAGTAGTACGAACTGTCGGCGGGTACTTGAGATTAGATGACCCAAAACTAGGAACACTGGCTTCGGGCACCCAGATCGGCTGTGTATTTATGTTTTTGTAAATAAAGGAGTCTATCCTAAATTGTACAACTTTAATGTATAATGTTTGTTCTTTTTTCTTCTCCAGCGGTGATTGGTCCACCAGAAGTGGTGGTTTCCTCCAGGTCTGGCCACCTGGACGTCAGTATGTTTGGTCCTTTTCTCGAGTCGGATAGTAAAAAGGAAACCATAAAGACAAAATATGGTGAACTCCATTACAAAATATTGTACTGGAAGGAAGAAGACCCTTCCCATGTAAGATTTTTTTATAAATATCACAGAAGGGCAACTGCATGCTTGAAAGAACCCTTTGTATAACTGACCAAGGGCTACTGTACAAGATGTCTTAGATCTAGGTGTGTCTAGGTGATTTAGGGGTCTATGCCTTTATCTGACTTAGTGCCGGTTCACACTGGTGTGATGCGGGAACCCTGCAAATCCACTGCGGGTTGCCGCATCGCACCTGACTCGCAGACAGTTCACACTGCCATATGCGAACCCCTGGGAGTGTCAATGCAAAGTTAATGACACCCCCAGATTAGTTCGCATAGGATCGCATAGGTGCGATCACCCATGTAATCCGATTCTGGTGCAGACTAAAAAAGGGTCCTGCACAACTTTGGTCCGATTGAGATGCAAATTCAGCCATACAATCTGTAGTGCTGAATTTGCATCGCACAGACATCGCATGTGATTTGCAGAGCAGTGCGGTGCGAATCACATGCGATGTCTGACATCGCTATAGCGTGAACGGGCACTTAGTGTTTAAGGGATTTTTAGTTTCAATGACTTCACTCAGGAACTGAGCTGGCGCTTCATTTTTTTAATTGCTCTTATGGGAGTTTTATCTTTAATCACTTTATTCTAGCTTGCAAGGTCATTTGCTATGCATTTGAGATGCATTTACCATGTATTTGCCACCTATTCACATTGAATGAAATGGAATTATAAAAGCAAACCACTAACTGATCTTAAACTGATACGGGGGAAGACCAATGTGTGTGTGCAGGAGGAGGTGTATGGGGGAAAGGCCATGAGTATGTGCTGGTGGAGGGATACAGTAGAAAGACCAATGTATGCGTGTGCTGGAGGAGGGGAACAGGAGAAAAACCAATGTATGTGTGTGCACTGAAGGGGGGAAACAGGAGAAAAAACAATGTATGTGTGTGCTGGAGGAGGGAAACAGGAGAAAGACCAATGAGTATGTGCTGGAGGAATAATATAGGAGAAAGACCAATGAGTGTGTGTGCTGGAGGAGGATGCAGTAGAAAGACCAATGAGTGTGTGCTGGCGGAGGAATACAGGAGAAGGACCAATGATTATGTGCTGGAGGAGGGATACAGGGGAAAGACCAATGAGTGTGTGCTGGCGGAGGAATACAGGAGAAGGACCAATGATTATGTGCTGGAGGAGGGATACAGGGGAAAGACCAATGAGTGTGTGCTGAAGGAGGGATACCGGAGAAGGACCAATGAGTGTGTGTGCTGGGGGAGGATACAGTAGAAAGACCAATGAGTGTGTGTGCTGGGGGAGGATACAGTAGAAATACCAATGAGTGTGTGCTGGAGGAGGGATACAAGAGAAAGACCAATGAGTGTGTGCTGGAGGAGGAATACAGGAGAAGGACCAATGATTATGTGCTGGAGGAGGGATACAGGGGAAAGACCAATGATTATGTGCTGGAGGAGGGATACAGGGGAAAGACCAATGAGTGTGTGCTGAAGGAGGGATACCGGAGAAGGACCAATGAGTGTGTGTGCTGGGGGAGGATACAGTAGAAAGACCAATGAGTGTGTGCTGGAGGAGGGATACAAGAGAAGGACCAATGAGTGTGTGCTGGAGGAGGGATACAAGAGAAGGACCAATGAGTGTGTGCTGGAGGAGGGATACAAGAGAAGGACCAATGAGTGTGTGCTGGCGGAGGAATACAGGAGAAGGACCAATGATTATGTGCTGGAGGAGGGATACTGGAGAAGGACCAATGAGTGTGTGTGCTGGGGGAGGATACAGTAGAAAGACCAATGAGTGTTCACTGAAGGAGGGATATAAGGGAAAGACGTGTGTGTGTTTTTTTATTTATTTTTTTCAATAGCCGTGTGCTGGCAATTGTAACTGTGAGTCATTTTAAATGGGATTTTACTTGTTTTGTTCTCTAGAAATTTCATTTTTGCTGCAGCATGTTTTATGCATGCTACAGATATGCCACTTTACAGGCACATTAAGGGGACCCCCCCCCCCCCCAGGCACTATATTTAAAGGAATTTTTTTTTTTTTTACACTTTAAGCATAATTAAAATCGCTGCTCCTGAAAAAAACAATTGTTTAAAAAAAAAAAAAAAACGTTTTATTGATACATGTCCCCCAGGGCAGTACCCAGACCCCCATACCCTTTTTATGGCCAATTACTTGCATACAAGCCCACAAAATGGGGACTTTTGATTTTTCCTGTTCGGCTCCAATAGACTTCAAAGGGGTTCGCTGTTCGGGTTAGAACATTTCCCTTGTTTGGGAGTTCTGCTGCCAATCGAACTGGGGGGTGTTCGGCCCATGTCTAATTTAAATATGAGTTGTATCAACACCTGATAATTGTTTGTTCTGGAATATGAACCTCTGATGGTGGTTATATTGCTGACCCGTCAGTATGTACTGTGTTCAATAACTTGTTTTGTTGTACTTTTTTAAAATTAATAAAAGTAGCTTAAAAAAAAAAGTGGATGTAAAAGCTCACTATACAGTAAGTGGCATTAAAAACATTACCCCATAGCACAAACAGTATGCGTTGCCTTTCCAATGCTTCTTGCTGCAGAGACCAGTTACAGGTGTGGGTAGTAACCACTTGTTTGTGCTATGGATTATATTGGCCAGGCAATGCACTGACACCTTTGCTCCCATGGTGCTATATGCTGGGTGTTCAGTGTGCCCCTGTGCCTTTAGGAAGGGGTGGGCTCCCTTCAGGTTTATCTGCCCCACCCCTGTCCATTTAAATGCATGTGCTTCCATTGGTGGAGACTCACAGAATTTAGAGTTAGGACCACAGATAATGGGGTGCCTTTTTGATCGAGCACTTGTACTTTTACTCAAGTATGGGTTTCGAGTACTTTATACAACTCTGCTTGTCGGGGCTCTGTGGCTTACGCACGTATTTGCAAATGTGTGCAACTAAACCCCTGTTTTTAACGCATACTGTTGGACAGGTCCATTCAGTTGGTCGCAGACTGGTCGGTAAGGAGAGCTTGGAATTTTTTTGTGTCTTGTCATGTTATCCTCCCAGCGCCCAGTACCTTGGTTAATGTACTGTAGATTAACCCCGCAGCACTCAGTTCCCAGTGTATGTCCTTTTCCATGTTGGAAGGAGCTTACTTGTAAAATTGTCATCTCTTCCAGGTTCTGGCTGTGAACACTTCACAAAGTACAAAAACATTGACTAAGCTGGAGACATGGACCAACTACTGCCTGAAAGTACAAGCTTATATGCCTGGAAGTCAAAAGGAAGGACAATTCACCCCAAATGTCTGTGAGAAAACGACTTCTGATGGTAAATATTACTCTTATTATTACTGTTATAACTTAACCACTTCTGGACCAGATATAAACAGACTTCCACAATGGTGCAAGCTGAAAATTAGAAATGTCCTTTGGGTGTGCAGGAAGATAATAATGGGGTGAATCCTTCACTCGTGGGTGTTTTTTTAACGGAAGTGATGGTGTTCCTCTGTGCAGTGCCACCAAATAGTGTGCCTGGCCGCTCACCTCTCACTTTCTGGCAAAACAGCCTGTTATTATATAATAAGTCACAGAAGAAGTCACGACGCACGTGACGTAACGCGTAGGGCATAGACGGAGTAAACCCGTAAGTGACGCCCACATCCATTCAGAGCGCCGAACTTTGGGAAAATGACAATAAACAGACTCGCGTTTAAAATAGCAAATAAAATGGAATTTATTACACTATGAGAGGCTCTTTTATATAACCCCATCCATAAGAGGTGGCCACCCGGAGGATATCGAGCGGGCTCCATCCATCCAGGACCCCCAGGAGATACTTATATAATAACAGGCTGTTTTGCAAGAAAGTGAGAGGTGAGCGGCCAGGCACACTATTTGGTGGCACTGCACAGAAAAACACCATCACTTCTACTAAAACACCCATGAGTGAAGGATTCACCCCATTATTATCTTCCTGCACCCCCAAAGTACATTTATAATTTTCAGCTTGCACCATTGTGGAAGTCTGTTTATAGCTAATATTTGTCACACCTAGTTGATGGACTTTTGGTAACACCGTGGAAAATTTTCCATACTTCATTTATTTATTTTTTCACTCCATCAAGGACTTCTATTTGATTGTACAGATATATGCCATTATTTTTTATTTTCTCACCTTCAGATTTATTTATTTATTTTTTTCACTCTACCAAGGACCTCTATTGATCGCATGGATATATGTGATTATTTATTATTTGCTTGAAAGTCATGTTTAGTATCACTGATATCACACGTTTTTCAGCACCAAGCACTTTATAATAATTTCCATATCCGACTACCTCATCCCATCTGTTTACAACATCTTGTAATTTTGCACATTATTTCACATATCACCGGGTATTGCATATTTATTGTTCATTACATTATTGCAGTTTTTTGCACATTGAATTACTACATCTATTCATGTTTTTATTGCAAGCATATTATTATTATTATTATTATTATTATTATTAAGAGTTTACATTACCGCATTTCATAAATAGATATGTAAGGCATATTGCACTTTCCAGAGAGGCAGCGCAGCACTATATTATTTATCCCTAAACCATTCACAAGTTAAGGATAAGCTTTTAAGTGCCAGCAGCAGCCCCCTACCTCACGGACACACATTTTTACTACACTTTGGGCTCTTTCACACGGAGCGGACCGTATTGCGATCCGCTCCGGCACTTTTTTTTTTTTTTCACGGACACGGATGACACTTGTGTCCTCCGCTCCGTATGTCCGCATATCATCCCAACCGTTTGCGGATGATATACGGACATAATGTATGTCTATGGGATTGCGGATGTCAGCGGATGACACCGCTGACATCCGATTTTGCGTCCGTTCCGTTTTTTAAACGGAACAAAAATAGGGTTCTGTTTCTTTCCAAAAAAATGGAATAGAACTGAAAGGACGAAAATCGGATGTCAGCGGATGGTCATCCGCTGACATCCGCAATCCAATAGACATTCATTATGTCCGTATATCACCCGCAAACGGATGGGGTGATTTACGGACATACGGAACGCCCGTGTGAAAGAGCCCTAAAGATACCCAAGATAGCGCGGGAGATATCAATATTTGCTACATTATGGGAAAAAGCTCCAAGGAGGTTTCATTCTGCTTTAAAGTTTCCAAACCCAAGAACAAAAATGTTATATTTTGCAGCCTACCTGTCCTTCAAGGAGGCAGGTTCATTAGTTTTCCCTCTTTAAGCTTTTCACCTTGTGATCCTGCCAGTAGCACACTTCCTGTCCTAGGGTGACAAAGCTCACTCACTGGGGTTTATTTACTAAAACTGCAAAATCTGGTGCAGCTCTGCAAAGAAACCAATCAGCTTCCAGGTTCTGTTGTCGAAGCCTATTGAACAAGCTGAAGTTAGAAGCTGACTGGCTACCATGCACAGCTGTACCTGATTCTGGGTGCTGCAGTTTTTGTAAATCTCCCCCACTGTACCTGCGGTGGAGAGAGTTGTCACCCTAGGACAGGAAGTGTGACAACAGAACACCTTGACCTTTCCACGTTTCGATAATGTAAGGTTCTGTAGTCCACAGACACCTAAGCAGGGATGCTAATATTGTTTGAGCTAATGCTGCAGAGTGAACTTACTGTGTTATCTCAAACAATAATATAATATAACAAAAATTTTATATATTGCAGCCTACCAGTACTTCAATGATGGCTTCATTGATTTTCCATCTTCAAGCTTTTCACCTTGTGATCCTGCCATTAGCACACTTCCTTTCCTAGGGTGACAATGCTCACTCACTGTATCTATGGTGGAGTAGAGTTGTCACCCTTGGACAGGATATATGTTAGGACTACAGAACACCTTGTCCTTTTCTCATTTCCATAACATAGGGTGAAATGTTCTGTAGTCCACAGACATGTGAGCTGGGACGCTAATATTGTGAGCAGGTCAGAAATGGGTTTTTCAAACTACAGAAATACAGAAAGGAGTTTCAGACCAAAACTGGATGAAAGAGCCCAGTTTAACTTTAGTTGTTGGTAAAAGTAATTTCCTCCCACACTTCAAAGACATGCTGGTAGGTTAATTGGCTCCTGTCTAAATCGCCCCTAGTATGTGTATGTATGAATGTGAGTTAGGGACCTTCGATTGTAAGCTCCTTGAAGGAAGGGACTGAATATTTGCAATATATATATATATATATATATATATATATATATATATATATATATATATATATATATATATATATATGTAAAGTCCTGTGTAAATTGACGGCGTTATATAAGTATCTGTAATAAAAAAATAAAAAAATATAAAAAGCATGTTTCAGGGGGCAACACCACACCCCCCCTTCACCAGGGCTGAACACAGGATAATACTTGGATGGGCTCGGAGAAAACAACAACGTCCATCCAAGTTTTAACCTTTATGAGTATGTTGTTCTGGAGAAATGAATATCTGGCAGGCTTAGACCCGGTTCACACTACTCCGACTTGGGACGCGACTTGTGCGACCTCAAGTCGCCCCAAGTCGCTTGTCATTACAAATTCAATGTAAATGAATGAGAGCCATCTTAACCACTTTACAACCGGAGGATTTTGCTGTCTTCCGTCCAGGCCACTTTTTGCGATTCGGCGCTGTGCGACTTCAACTGACAATTGCGCGGTCGTGCGACGCCGTACCCAAACGAAATTTACGTCCTTTTTCTCCCACAAACAGAGCTTTCTTTTGGTGGTATTTGATCACCTGTGCGATTTTTACTTTTTGCGCTATAAACAAAAAAAGAGCGTTTATTTTGAAAAAATAACAATATTTTTCACATTTTTTTATATGAAATTCCCCCCAAAAAAGATGTAAAAACCAATTTTTTTAAAAGTTTTTGGCCAATTTGTTTTATGCTACATATGTTTGGTAAAAAAAATCGCAATAAGCGTATTTTGATTGGTTTGCGCAAAAGTTATTGCGTTTACTAACAAAGGGAAAGATTTCTGTCATTTTTGGTGTTTTTTTTTTAACGCGTAATGGCGGCGATCTGCGATTTTTTTTGCGGGACTGCGACATTGCGGCGGACAGACCGGACCCCTGACTGACATTTTTGACACTTTTGGGGGTACCAGTGACATTACTGCAGTAATCAGTGCTATATATATGCACTGTTACTGTAAAAATGACACTGGCAGGGAAGGGGTTAATTTTATTGGAGAGGGAGGGGTTAATGTATGCCTGGTGCTTACTGACGTGTAGGGGGGGAGGTGACTATGTGATTCATGGACAGATCGGATGTCCAGCTATGCTGAACAGTCCGATCTGTCACTCCCTGTCACTATGGAGATCCGCCCGCTGTGTTTACACACAGCGGGCGGATCTCCAGACTCGATCCCCGACGATCGGGTAAGAGCAGCGGCGATCGCCGCTGCTCCTCCCCTGGCCCGACTCCCGCTGTGAATGAAAACAGCGGGAGCGAGCCTCCGGCGGCGCGCAAGCGCCGCCCAGAAGGGGAGGAGTCCAGTCACGTTAATACTACGTGACTGGACGGGAACGAGCCACTCTGCCGCAGTAGTATTACCGTGAGCGGTAGTAGAGTGGTTAATATGCACTACTGAAGTCGCTCTGATTTCAGAAAAGGTTCCTGTACCACGTCAAGGCGACCTCTTTCCGACTTGTGCACATAGACTTCAATGGGAGTCGCCTCTAAGTCGGATCCTTATCTATTTTCAAGCGACTGTGATCAGACTTTCCAGGAAGAAGAAAAAGATTACCCAGGAATTCCCCACAGACAAAGTCCCCTATCATTTAAGTCTCTTCAAGGTCTCTTCAAAGTCACACTAAAGTCACGCTAAAAAGTCGCTCCTTCATGAGGCGACTTTCTGGTCGCAGTAGTGTGAACCGTCTCTTAATGGGTGTTTTTTTGCACTTAGTCAGCAGGAACCAGAAATACTTCAAACTGTATATTTAACAGACTAATAGGAGCAAATAAAAGAAGTTCATTGTTGGGATTTATTTATGCTTTAAACCATAACTGGTAGTATGTGATGTATTTATTATTTTTTTTTTTTACGCCCCATTATAGGCAGCTTAGTACCAGTGCAAATTTTAGCCTAAGCCTGCTGCATGGACTAGCCAGGTTTACCGTCTGGTTGGATGTTCTGTAGCCTCATAGCTGTATATCTGCAGTGTGAGATCTAAGGCACTGCTGCCTCTGACTGCTAGTCTCACCAAATATGCTGGTGATAAAGCTGTACCTGTGGACTAGCACTGCACGTATCTCCCTGCTTCTGCTTTAGTCTTTCTGTGGATCTGGAGCAAGGGTTACTGAAGGTAGTGCAAAGCTGCTGCTAAAATATCCAATCAGAATGATTTTGATTGAAATATTGTCTCAGGCATAGAGCATTTCTGGCAGTTTTAAAAACTCAGTACCCTAAGTGAAATGATTCTGCTGGATATCACGTATGCTTATACTGCATATGAATTACAGGGAGGATACCGTGGTGGCAGATCGCTGGCGTGTTCCTCATAGCGATGTTATTCACAATGACTGCAGTCCTTGGAGTTTGCTACTTCGGTTTCACAGCATACATGAGATGGAGATCGTTCCCGTCATATTCCATCCCTGAACATATGAAAGAGGTCAGTATTTCAATTCGTGTGCAAGTTACCAGCCACCTTCCAAATAACCAGTGAAAATGTATCTATCTATCTATCTATCTATCTATCTATCTATCTATCTATCTATCTATCTATCTATCTATCTATCTATCTATCTATCTATCTATCTATCTATCTATCTATCTATCTATCTATCTATCTATCTATCTATCTATCTAATCTAATCAAATCTATCTATCCTAATTTAATGTATCTATTCTAATCTAATCTATCTATCTATCCTAATCTAATCAAATCTAATCTATCTATCCTAATTTAATGTATCTATCCTAATCTAATCTATTCTATCTATCCTAATCTAATCGAATCTAAACTAATCTATCTCTTCGCATTCAGTCTCTCTTTCTCTTTTTTGTCTTGTTCTTTCTAAACCTGTAGAATTGTGGAATCTATCTATCTATCTATCTATCTATCTATCTATCTATCTATCTATCTATCTATCTATCTATCTATCTATCTATCTATCTATCTATCTATCTATCTATCTATCTATCTATCTATCTATCTATCTATCTATCTATCTATCTGGATTTAATCTAAGCTATCTATCCTAATTTAATCTAATCAAATCTATCTAGCCTAATCTAAACTATCTCTTCGCATTCGGTCTCTCTTTCTCTTTTATGTCTTGTTCTTTCTAAACCTGTAGAATTGTGGAATCTATCTATCTATCTATCTATCTATCTATCTATCTATCTATCTATCTATCTATCTATCTATCTATCTATCTATCTATCTATCTATCTATCTATCTATCTATCTATCTATCTATCTATCTATCTATCTATCTATCTATCTATCTATCTATCTATCTATCTATCTATCTATCTATCTATCTATCTATCTATCTGTGCAGTGGTGTGACAGGTCCTTTGCAGTGTGTATGATGTTATCAGTTTTTGTGGATAAAGTGAAATATTTGTTTTTTCTTGCAGTTTTTAAGCAATCCATTTAATTACACCCCAACGCTGCCGCCACAGCCTTCAGAGGAATGTGGAGAGTCCTGTGAACCACTGACATTTCTATCAGAGGAGAATGAAGAGACAAAGGAAGAGACCAATGAAACTGCCTAAAGAAAAACTCCACACAGAACACTATTTTTCTATCCTCCTCTGCAGTTTACCTGTCATAAGAGAAAAACCAATGAGGCCATTGACAAGTTCCTAGAAATTGTTCAAGGAAGTTGTTCATTTCCTGGCTGTCCCTCCCCTAAATGTATTACGTAGCAAGCCGTTGCCTGGAATAAGTACTCTATTGATGTCTAAACAGGTTAACAATGGTGCGCAAATATTACTCTCAGTACAATATTGAGTTAGGTCCCCTCGGGCAGTAACTGTCGAGTGTTTGTATGCTCATTGACAGTAAGGCTGGGGTCATATCTTTGCAATGTAACAGCACATGTATGTTGATACACATTCTTGTGTGCGTTACTGTGCGTTGTTTTGGGGCAGCCTATTAATCTAAATTGGCTGCCCAACATACGTTTTTTGTAAAATGCAGCAGACCCCAATGCATGTTAATAGATTACTATGCATTGTGGTGCACTGCAACACACGTGTGTTTTGGTGCTATTGGGAATGAATGGCACCGCAACACACCTATAATAAAACACATGTTCCCGCAGCTCACAGATGTGATTTTTTTTTTAGTAAAAAAATCAGAGCTAGGAATGAAAAAAGGGGGTCAGGTGAAGCGTAGTCACATGGTTTACTCACTACAATTAAAAATAATTTCAAACTATATGCAGCGACTGGCACTTGAAGGGCACACAGAAAACAGTTGTCTGTTGTTCACATTGCAATGCTGCCTCTGGGTGGGTTGCAGTGCGTTGCACTGGAGCTTACCTGAATTTGGTGTCCATTTTTGCCTCGCAGATCCATTGTGACACATAGGCGTGAGTGAAATGATACTTTGACATTTCAATAAAGGTAAAAAAAAAAGAAGGAAAAGGTCAACAGATCGTTTTAGCGTGCTATAAGTGCGAACGCGCCCTTTAGAAAGCCTATCTGTTTATTACTATGAATAATAGAAGACGCCCAGCTATTAATAAGCATTTTTGCAGCTCGGAGAGAACAAATGAAGAAAATTATTAGAAACAGGAAATAAAATAAATTAAATCGGAACTATACGCACCTTCTCTCCGGAGCTTCCTGCTGGCTGCTGACATGTTCAGCCAGTCTGCTTCTAGGTACCGATCTCCGGCTGTTTTCATCAGACCAAGATTTCGGTAATACGCAGCTCAGTGTATATGAACAGGCAGGTAAGAGACATAGTATGGCCTTCAGGTCCTGGCAGAGCCTGGCAGCCCATTTACGTAGGTGCAGGTGAGTTTTCATGTGTTATCGGACTTCACTGTCAGCAGTTTTGCACATGCGCGTGAAACCCCACCTGTGTGCACCTGGCCGGGAAAGCAGGTGCATGCGCAGATGTGCCACAGGGCTCTCTCACAGTGCCAGGAAAAGGTCATCTAGAGCCCAGGGCAAAAATGCCAAACTTTGCCCCTCCAAGCCAAGATGTAGGAGCATTATGTCTCAGCAAAAATCCCCCCCCCCCCCAAAAAAAAATAAAATAATTGAGCACTAATCTGTTAAAATCTTCTCTCCCAGAACAAACCCCCCAGCAAAAATGCCCCCCCCCCCACCACAATAAAAAAATTACTGCTACTAGCACAAATCCTCTACCCATCAAATTTCCCCTCCGAGTATACATCCTCTCCCTTACACTCCAAATCCCCCTGCCAGCACAGAGGCCTACCCCTCTCCTAGCACACATCCGTCCTCAAAAAATGTCTCCTCCTAAAGCAAATGCCCCTCAATCATTCCTACTTGCACAATCACCCCCCGCCCCTCAAAACAAAATCACCACTACTAGCACAAATCCTCTACCCTTCAAATTTCCCCTCCCAGTACACATCCTCTCCCCTCCACTCTAAATCCCCCTGGCAGTCCAAAAATAAAAAAATGTCTCCTCCTAACACAAGTACCCCTCAATCATTCCTAATTTCACAAATCCCCCCCCCCCCAAAAAAAAAAAACCTAAAAAAAAAAGAAATGTACTCCCATAGCACAATTCCCCTCCGCCCTCTACCATATCACCTCTTCTAGCACAAACCCCTCCAAATCCCCCTCTCCCATCCTAGCACAAAATCTCTTCTCCCATCCCCAATCCCAACACAAATCCCACTAAATCACCAGTCCGAGCACACACACCAAATTTCCCCTCCTAGAACAATCCTTACCCCCTGCTACCCCCTCCTAACACAAATGCCCTACCCCTCAATCTCCTTGCAGCGCCCCCCCACCCCACCTCCCATGATACAATACTGCCAGGGAAGCTGCCCCTCCTGCCCACCCCTTGCCCTGGCCCTGCTGTTTTAGGACATAAAGCCCTGTGGCATATTCACTAAAGCTCATGAGGTGGGGAGAGCCAAGCATAATTCTTGTTTAGGGGTGAAACATGGAAATTTATTTTTGTAAGCACAGCATGACCTTTAGAGTGAAGGTCCACTTTAAAAATCCCGCCTGTTCGCAATTTTTTTTCCCAATTTAAGGAACACATTTAAAGTACAGATTAATAGTGCTTTATTTATCACTAGCCAAACTAAAATGGCCACGTGCACGTGGCTATACATCGCCAATGTCCTTGACCAAATATGACTGTGGGGTTGGTTTACTAAAATTGGAGAGTTCAAAATTTGGTGCATCTATGCATAGAAACCAATCAGCTTTCAGTTATTTTTTTTTTCAAATCTTAATTGAACGAGCTGAAGTTAGAAGCTGATTGGCTTCCATACACAGCTGCACCAGATTCTTCACTCTCCAGTTTAATTAAATCAACTCATGTGTGACTATGATCTGGTCAATGATGTCACAAGCATCCTCACCCTTTTGTTATACATGGCTGCGGGGCAGAGAATTCCATGGCTGCAGCCGATCGCCCACATCCTGCATTTATATGACAGTTTCGAGTCAGTTTGGGACAACTTGAGTTTGGCCCGAATGTAAACTTATTCTTATTTATCGCTAATATGTACTCAGGGTTATCAATGCACTCCTATTATTACAAGGCACTTTATATTGAGAAAAATTGTATACATTAATATTGAAAGGTAATGTGGCCACAGCCTTCATTTCTACTGGCAGGCTACAATCCCCTGTGCCTTAGCCACACCCCCAAGGTTCCTTTGGAATCTTGGGGGTGTGGCTAAGGCACAGTGGATAGTCTGGAATCACAGTCTGGAACCGGTGCAGAAATCCAGACTGTATCACTGAAAACAAACTAGCAAACCTATAGTGAGAATTACCCCTTCACGGTATAGGAGGCATCATAGTTTGGTTGAACTTACTTTCTTTTTTTTTGATAGTTGTGCTTGGCCCCTCACTTTTTCTTCTTTCTATTGGTCCTTTCATGTGATTGGTTGCCTCATTAACCAACTGCAAAGCTCAGAAGGTAGAAAGGGTGAAGCAAAGTGCAACCTTTACAGTTTTCTATATCTTTATATTTGCTATAGTTTTGACACTGAAGGTAACCCCTGCTGATGCATTTTTCATCAGATGCTCAGTTTGAATTATCCAGATTTACTTTAATATGTATTTAGACTTTTGCAGCCAAACTAGAATAACAATTATTTTATATTTGTTATATGTTCCCATTCACGTAGCATAACATCAAAAAATATTTCAAAACTGCTGAGTACCTTTTTACTTACCTAAAGCTCCTACCTTGCTTTCCCCTGCTATGTAATTATAAGGAGGGGACTGGGTAGCTAATGTTTACTATAATAATCCTGTGTGTACTGTGCTGGAAGATTGCATTATCAGCTGCAAACCAAATATGCTCTCTTTCTGTCCTAACAAAAGATCTCAAGCATTTTGGTGGTCCATTGTATGTTAAAACAATTTCACTCAATTTGTCTCTCTAATTATACTTTTAAATTGTTCAAAATACCTTGCAGGCCTGTGTATTGTACTACAAATTTAAACAGTAGGTCCAACACAATCAGAAACCATTTTTAATTCATATTTAATAATTATACTAGTTCAATATGTGCCGGATCCCTATTACTTTCTAAATATAATACGGCTCAAAAAAAAAAAAACAACTAGAAAAGGTAAGAAATATATTTTTAAAAAATACATTTTTATGAATGGGAACACATAACAAACATATTGTGGGAATTTCTTAAATTTGACTGCAAAAGTAGAAATCCACTTTAAGTCAAAGTAGAATCGTTGTGCAAAAAAAAAAAAAAACAGAGTTAGCAGGACTAACTCAAGTCTCTTAGAAGATGTAAGTTTTTTTAAAGTTAATTTTTATTTTTTACTGTTCTTTTGTAGTTTAATTGTACCTCTTGAGCTAATACAATGGCTGTGTAACATACTGGTAGTTGGAATGATATTTTGATTATTTAATAAAGACAAGTATGAAGGCAGTAACTCTATCAACCCTTTGGATTTCAGCTTACTGAAGTCACATCAGTAAAATATTTTAACTTTAATTAGATGCTTTGGTTTACTGCAATATCTACCTTGCACTTTACCTTATAAAATCAGCCAATCCATCTTCATTATTGGCTGAACTAAAAGTTTGGTTGAAAAAAGACAGTCCAAACTTTGTAATTATTAGCTGTTCTATAGTGAACCTGTGCTTTGTCCATTCATTTTTAGATGGCAGGTGCATAGAGGGGTAAATCTTTCTCAGGTTTATCCAGGGTGCCATAAATATAGGGAGTAGTTTGTCCCCTATTTATGCAGTGCATAATAGGTTGCTATGGTTCGGGCTGGCTGGCCGCTCATACTGTAACAGCCAATGACACTCCAGGATAGGGCAATGCATGTTGCAAATCCAGGGCGGGTGTCCATCAACATTTAGGAGAGGACACAAGTGTACCTCCGTCCAGACCTGCTCCACCTCCTACCCTCTGCCATGCTGCTGGAGACCAAGGGACTCAGGTTTAAAGGGGGAACTCTGATGTGAAGAGGGAAATCTGTGAAGGGGGACCTCTGATGTGATGGTGAGACATCTGTTATGATGGGGGGGGGGACCTCTGATGTGATGGTGAGACATCTGTTATGATGGGGGGACCTCTGATGTGATGGTGAGACATCTGTTATGATGGGGGACCTCTGATGCGATGGTGAGACATCTGTTATGATGGGGGGACCTCTGATGTGATGGTGAGACATCTGTTATGATGGGGGGGACCTCTGATGTGATGGGGGGGACCTTTGGTGCAATTATCCTTATATTGCAGGCTGCTCTCCCTCCCCCAGGTCTTATAGTTACCTGTCTCCGATCCAATGAGAGATCACCAACAAAGCTGCAGTGCACCTTATCGAAATCTTCTGTGCTGGCATTCCCTGGAATACTACATTTTCATCATACTGAATTGGGAATGCACAGCAAGTGTGCAGGGACAGCTATGAGGATTTGGGGGTCTTCAGTTCCATACTTCTATCTCACTGGATCTGCATCTTCATGAACAATAACTCTCTGGATGGGGAACAGTTGAGTAAAGGACTTCCAGGGGAAGAGGGAGGCTGGGCAACCTACATTATAGGTGTATTTACTCAAAATCTGCCATTACAATTTAGGTGCTAACTCCTAAGGGCAGTAGCCCTTCGCAAGCAATTTGAGGTCTTTCTCCCAAAGTCAGATCAATGCAATATACAGTAGATTCCTAATTGTTTCTATTGTTAGCACCTAAAGCAGGCATGTCCAACCTGTGGCCCGAGGGCCGCATGCGGCCCGGAACTGCAGGCAATGCGGCCCACTGCCCCCCTGACAATATATATATTATTTTGCACGAGAGGAAGGAAGTCAGGTTGGGGGCACGGCCACAGCAGCTTCCAACTAATGGTAGGCAGAGGCTGCCTCGGAGGGGGGGGGGGGGGTGAGAGGCGAGCATGCGCAGTGATTCTGACTCCTACCACCATGACCACTTCAAATCACTGAAGTGGTCATGGTGGTTAGAGTCTTCCTTTATTATCTCTCAGAAGAAGTAAACCTTTGTGTACTGATTACATTTCATCTGCTCATCCTCTAGTTGTGTTAAATTAGTGCAGGGGGCGCTGGAAGTGCTATATACTATAGTATATATTTTATATGCGGCCCGAGAACATTTCTCTACACTCAATGTGGCCCAGAGAAGCCAAAACGTTGGATACCCATGACCTAAAGTGTACTTGTGGCAAACTCAAGGAGGGCAAAAATAGGGCTCAACGAGAATTAAAATTACTTATTTACCGCCCTTGGTACTTGCAATGAGCAGCGTCATCTTTTCTATGCAAATATCAACTCGGAGTTCCAAATCAATAGTTACCAACACAACTTCATCTTTTTCTGCATTTATAATACTGCTCACCCATAGCACTTCCCAGACCTCAAACAAGGAGGCTCTGTCTGTGTAGCCAGGTCTTGTGAATGCTACTCCCGCACATTGCCCACTTGCTTTTGCAATTTTTGCTTTTGCAAAAAAGTTGGTGAACAATGTGATGCTCACTAGTATAAATATGGCGTCATCTGCTGGTATTTCAACGTGGTTTGGCAAATGGGCGATGATGACCACAGGAGATCTCCTTAAGATAGGACAATGCTTTAGGGATTGGAAGAAAGTGACATTTTGGGCTTTCTGTACAGCACAGGTTCTCTTTAAAGCTTGGTCTCCCAGCAGCACATGTTCAATTTTCCTGTGCTCTATTCAGCCTGTCTTACGCATGGGAATTGCCTGCTACTTCCAAAACCTATGTGGAAGTTCTTGGTGATTTTCCAAGGTTGTCACATGGAGGGAGATAGTACGCCCTATGTAAAGCTAGCCACATATTTAAGGCTTTCTGTTGGGCTGAACAAGAGGAATTATTAGACTTTACCATCCATGTGATGGACAAATCTCCTGCTGCTAGCTATAGTATTCTGACAGCTGACACCCCAGCTGTCAGAAAACACGACCAATGACTAAAGTTGATTGGCTGTAGTCACTGTTTGGCTGACTTTTTTCCTCTTGCCTCCTTTGGTATTCCAACTAAATTTTGTTGACTTGGGTGGTGTTGACAGGGCTATCCACAGATCTATTTTACGGCAATTCAAAGGAATCGTCCCTAATCCGAGTTGTGTATGGCCAGCTTGCGCAGGCTGTTCTTACTTGCACCCCATGGTTGAACAGAGTGGTGAGGTAGCACAGTTAAGGTAAATGCTTTTGGGGATAAGGAGAATTAAAACTATTCAGTTGCCTTGCCCTGCATGATAAAAGCACAGGTTCACTTTAGCAATAGGGACTCTATTGAATAAGGCCAAAAGTATGTTCAGCTCTGACTTTTACTTTACCTGTCTTAAGTTTTTTTTTCAAATGTTAAATTATGAAAATATCTTTAAAATGTATGTGCATACAAGTAATTACACTATTTTGTTCTGTACATTTTACCTTTGCACAGCAATGAAAAGCTTTTCTTCCTAATGGCCAAAAGCAAGCAGATTCCAGCTCTGTATCTCTAAGACAATGCAGAATCTGATTGATTGCCCATTATTACATTGACTCAGTTATATAATATGTTGTTTTTTTTATTTGTTCTAAAGACTTTCTATGGTTTTTTTATTTGTTCTAAAGACTTTCTATGGTGTGTGCGATTAACAATGATTTTTTTTTTAAATAAATAAATATATTTTTTTTTCCAAAAGAAACATGACTGTCTTATGCGTGAAATAAATATTTTTAGCTACAGTGCATCCGGAAAGTATTCACAGTGTTTCACTTTTTCCACATTTTCTTATGTTACAGCCTTATTTAAAAAAAATTCATAATTTCATAATTTTATTCATAATTCTACAAACAATACCCCATAATGACAACGTAAAAGAAGTTTGTTTGAAATCTTTGCAAGTTAATTAAAAATAAAAAACAAAAAAATCACATGTACATGAGTATTCACAGCCTTTGCCATGACACTCAAAATTGAGCTCCGGTGCATCCTGTTTCCACTGATCAGCCTTGAGATGTTTCTACAACTTGATTTGAGACCACCTGTGGTAAATTCAATTGATTGGAAAGACACACACCTGTCTATATAGGGTCCCACACTCAGAGCATAAAGCCAAGCAATGAAGTACAAGGAATTGTTTGTAGACCTCCTAGATGGATTGTCTCGAGGCACAGATCTGGGGAAGGGTACAGAAAAATTTCTGCAGCATTGAAGGTCCCAATGAGCACAGTGGCCTCCATCATCCTTAAACGGAAGAAGTTTGGAACCACCAGGATTCTTCCTAGTGCAGGTCGCCCGGCCAAACTGAGCAATCGTGGAGAAGGGCCTTAGTCAGGGAGGTGACCAAGAGTCCTATGGTCACTCAGACAGAGCTTCAGCATTTCTCTGTGGAGAGAGGAGAACCTTCCAGAAGAACAACCATCTCTGCAGCACTTCACCAATAAGGCCTGTATGGCAGAGTGCCCAGACAGAAGCCACTTCTCAGTAAAAGGCACATGACAGTCCATCTGGAGTTTGCCAAAAGGCACCTGAAGAACTCCCAGACCATGAGAAACAAAAATTTTCTGGTCTGATAAAACAAAGATTGAACTCTTTGACCTGAATGGCAAGCGTCATGTCTGGAGGAAACCAGCCACCGCTCATTACCTGGCCAATACCATGCCTACAGTGAAGCATGGTGGAGGCAGCATCATGCTGTGGGGATGTTTTTCAGACTGGGAGACTAGTCAGGATCGATGGAAAGATGAATGCAGCAATGTACAAAGACATCTTTGATAAAAACCTGCTCCGGAGTGCTCTGGACCTCATACTGGGGTGAAGGTTCATCTTCCAACATGACAACGACCCTAAGCACACAGCCTAAGCTAACATAGGAGTGGCTACGGGACAACTCTGTGAATGTCCTTGAGTGGCCCAGCCAGAGCCCAGACCTGAACCTGATTGAACATTTCTGGACAGATCTGAAAATGGCTGTGCACCGACGCTCCCCATCTAACCTGGTGGAGCTTGAGAGGTCCTAAATAAGAATGGGAGAAACTAACTACCCAAGCTTTTAGCATCACACTCCAAAAGACTTGAGGCTGTAATTGGTGGGAAAGGTACCTCAACAAAGTATTGAGAAAAAGCTGTGAATGCTTACAGTTTGTACATGTGATTTTTTTTGTTTTTATTTTGAATAAATTTGCAACAATTTCAAACAAACTTCTTTCATGTTATTATAGAGTACTGTTTGTACAATTTTGAGGAAAATATTGAATTTATTCCATTTTGGAATAAGGCTGTAACATAACAAAATGTTGAAAAAGTGAAGTGCTGTGAAAACTTTTCGGATGCACTGTATATACTACATTACAGTACATTATATTACTAAATATTTGTGAACACCTGACCATCATACCACCATGGGCTTGTTGGAAATCCCATTTCAAAACCATTGGCATCTTTATGGAGTTGCACAACCCCTTTCAGTGCAGCTAAAACTGGCCACAGATGGTGTGATTTTTATTCCTGCAAA
Source organism: Pelophylax lessonae (assembly GCF_965119305.1). Taxonomy (NCBI): domain Eukaryota; kingdom Metazoa; phylum Chordata; class Amphibia; order Anura; family Ranidae; genus Pelophylax; species Pelophylax lessonae. Next base: position 99,875,653 of record NC_138769.1, read on the forward strand.
ATTGCTGGATTCCCCTTTCAACACAGTCAGTGTTGATGAAGGATCCATCCAGCAGAGTTATTGTGTACTCCCGGTGAAGGGGGAGAGCAGGGACTCGTCCCTGCCACCAGGAGAACACACAGTGATTATTGCTAGCAGCTATAGCCACAGGGAATAATTGCATGGAAAATCTAACAGGCTGGTTATATAACTACGTTTATTGATAGATCAACTTGGGTACAATCAGCCTGCCCATACATGGTTTGAATTTCGGACAGTCTCTGCTGAACCATCTGAGATTCGAATTATCCCTAGCTGGCTTAAGAAACTTTTTTAGGAAGGCTTTCCACAAGATTTTGTCTGTGAGAATGTGCTTTTTCAGTCAAAGAAGTTTGTGAAGTCACATACTGAAGTTGGATGAGAAGACCTGTCTTGTAGTTGGCATTTCAATCCTTTCCAAAGGTGTTCATTAGGGTTGAGGTCAAGGCTTGGTGCATGCCCATTGAGTTCCTCCATGTCAAACCCATTAAAGCATAATATAGCAAACACGGGAGGATGCCTTATTGGATGTATTCAATACAATCAGGAGACCTCCAATCCTAATTAAATAATGAATAAAAATAGAGGGCACAGGTCTGGACACCAAGGGGTGGCAAGACACTGGCTCCTCTTGGTAAAGGAAAATGGATTTGTTGAGGAGGGCTCCTGACAGGTGAGCATGAATTAAATAACCAACCACATATTAACAAAATACATATAACTTTATTGAGTAGTTAAAAAAAGATTAAAAAGAGAAAAGAATCTCAAAATAGAATATACAACATATCCATGGTAGTCTCAACCAAAGGGGGACGGGACTGACGCGTTTCGCCCTTAGGCGGGCTTTTTCAAAGACCACGTTCTGTACCAGGTAGACTATTACAAAAGAAAAGATAAGTCATTAGGTTACAATAATGCATACATTTTCATTTTCATATTCAACAACATTTCCAACTCTCTTATAAATAACTATTCATATTAGGGTATGAGATTTCCAAAAGTTGAATTATGCTCACCACATTATAGATAATGTTGAATGATGGCGATGGAGAACCAAGAGATCCGGTCACTGATCATGCTCATGGCGCCATGAATATCCACGGGGGGTCAGAGCAGAGGGGCTCATAGCCCAAAAGAAGGAGACCAGGGCTGTCCCAAAAGGGTGAGATGTCGAGTCTGGTACTTTCCCAGGGTCACCACCAGTTTAAACATAAATGGAGCCAAAAAGGGACCCGATATATACCCCCCACACACATAAAATATGTGCAGGTATAAATGTGGGGTTCTGAAAATAAACAAAGGGGCAATATTAAGTCAAATCCCAAAGGCTTAAAAAACGCTTCTCTTCATACTGAGGGTCACCTCATCCCAGTCCCACAATCATGCTGCTACATCATGCCTTCCAACTATTAAAAGCAGAGAAATATATTTGCTGTCCAAGATGGATATTAGTCAAAAGAGCCCATTAATTCAAAAGCAGAGAGGGGAACTGGCATAGCGATGAAGCAATCCCAGGTTGAGAGAAGCCATGGCCACCCATAAAGAAAAAAGAACGATAGGAGCAAAAATATATCACCATCATGTATCCTACCTTGCCGTTACCGCTGAGTCAGGACTCCAAAATTGCCACCAGCTACAGGAGCAGAGGCCAACAGCCACTGATACGGCCGTGCACCTCTTCCCCTATATATATACCGGACTCCACCGGAAGCGGTAACAACCACTTCCGGTGCAGTCGCTGATTGATGGCAAGGCGCGGCAAGCGTGACGTCATCACGCCCGGCGTGCCGCCATCTTAAACCGGCAAAAAGCCGGTCCGGAAGTGTCCGGGGCCGAAGCCACCTCCCACTCTCCGGGCTTTGCGCCCGAACATCCCCACCGAAAAACGGGGAGCTCCCATTTATCCAACACTCGACCGTGGCATACAGGAGGCATACGCACAGCCCAACCGGAACTCCACGGTGCTCCATCCCATCACTATGTAAGCAAACATTGAGAATAATAAGTCACAACATTTAATATATATAACAATATAAAAACTGTACATAAAACAGTTCAACCTTATTGTCATCAAGGAAACAATAATAATCATATAGCCTGAATATATACATAACCTACGCTGCATTTTCTAGATGACCCGGGGGACTGATCCCCTAGTGGTGTGAAGTTCATACCTACATATGAACCAGGTAACCTTATGCCCAAATTTATAAAGTAAATTATCAATATCTGTAAATATAACATATTCTTTGGCAAGGAGGGAAGAAAAAGGGACAGGAAAGGGGCTGGTTAGACAAGAAAGGGCTGATAAGAAATAGAGGAATTCAATCCTGGTGGATAAGTCGCCCATAGGTTATAGATCCACCTTGCCTCCTGTTGGAGGACCTTCTGATCAAGATTCCCACCACGGACATTGGGTTTAATTACTTCGAGGACATAAAATTTGATCACATCAGGATCGAAATTATGGTAAACCCCCACATGTTTACAAATTGGAGTGTAAACTAGTCCTACCTCTAAGTAGTAAAGATGGTCTCCAATGACGGAAGACAAAGGACGCTTCGTCTTCCCCACATAGAAGGAACCACATATACAGAAGGCTATATATACAACTCCTTCAGTGCCACAATCTGCGAAGCTCTTGGGCCTATGAATAGACCCATTCGGGAGTCTACAAGTAGGTCCCTCCAAAATCCATGGGCACACATCACAGCGACCACAGGAGTAGGTGCCTCGACGATGAGGTTCATTCCCACTCTGTGTCTGATAATAATGGCTATGGACCATAGAGTCCTTCAAGGACTTGGATTTCCTATATACTATTTCCGGACGATCACGTAGGTATTTAGAAATAGTTCTATCCTCTGTATGCCAATTATGTGAAATGATCGCCCTTATTGCAGCATGGTGGCTATGGTAGGTGGTAACTAGTTTGGTTGTCATGTCATTCGTGGATTTTTTGTTGTTGAAATTAAAAGATCAATTCATCCCTAGATTTTGACTTAGCTTTGTTATAGGCCTTACGCAGGACGTTCTTGCTATATCCTCTACATCTTAACCTGTCCCTGAGGGCCCTAGCCTCTGTTTCAAAATCAGCTTTCCTGGCACAGTTCCTTCATAAGCGAAGGTACTGGCCGTAAGGGATACTCCTGACAAGAGACTGAGGGAAGAAACCCATTAAAGCATATCTTTATGAAGCTGGATTTATGCACTGAGGCACAGTCATGTTGGAACCACAAGTTTGGAAGCCCACAATTGTCCAAAATGTACTCGTATGATGTAGGGGTAATGATACTCTTTACAAAATGATGTGTACTCACAAATGTTACATAGCGAGCTGCAGAAGTGAATGATTTATATAAATTCCAAACATTTTCCAATGATGGCACAGGGTGGATGAAGAAAAGTGCCATAGCTGTAAAGGATTGCATTGTGTCCGTTGGCAAGAGTATATCCACAAAAAAGCAGATGCAATAGGTCTGTTTCCTGCTATATATTTTTTTATTTTCTTCTAAGTAAAGCATTGATTAAGGCTCCATTCACACCAATGTGTTTTTTTTTTTATGCTTTTTGCAGAAATGCAGGAGAATTTTTTTTTTTTTTTTTTAACGGGTTCCTATATAATACGTACACATCAATGCATTTATGAGCCTCTGTGTTTTTGGAAGGGGTAAGGGCCTTTTTTTAAATCCTCCAGACAGAGTAAGAGCCCTTTCACACGTAAAATGCTGAGCGCTTTTGCAACGATGTTGTAGTGCTTTTGCGGCATTAGCGGTGCTCTTTTAACCAGTTCTGGACCAGATTTTTTTCTTACTGGTAATGGCGGTGATCTGAGATTTTTAGCGGAACTGCGACATTGCGGCGGACAGATCGAACCCCTGACATTTTTGGGGGGACCAGTGACATTACTACAGTAATCTGTGCTAAAAATATGCACTGTTACTGTAATAATGACACTGGCAGGGAAGGGTTAACCTAGGGGTGATCAAAGGGTTAAGTGTGAGCCTAGGGCGTGTTTACTAACTGTGGGAGAAGCAACTTGTGAAATGACCATTAAGACCTGTGATCCTATATAGAAGGATCACAGGCGCTCTGTGATCATTTCAGAGAGAAGAATGGTCAGCTGTGTTTACAACAGCTGACCGTCTTTCTCTATCAGCGGGAAGCGATCGAGGGCGCCCAGCAGCAATCACGGCCGCTGGTCCCGTGGATCGGCATCCCGCTGTCTAGTGGGGGCGGGAGCGCAGCATGCGCTCGCCTCCCAGCACCACTCCTGCGACCGAGGTACCCCTACGTTGTTTTGTGCAGCCGAGCCACGCTGCCGCAGTAAAACTGCGGTGGGCAGTCGGCAAGTGGTTAAGGACTCGTGACTCAAAAACTGCTTCAAGAAACATTTTGAGGCTTACAGGATTTTTTTTTTTTTGCCACCCCACCAGTGCACCACCCCAGTGTGAAAGCATTCATTGATTTTAATAGGAATATGTTTTCAGACGCTTTTCAGCTGCTCTGTTTTCCGCCAAAGTGTTAGAAAAGCACCTCAGTGTTTAAATGGCGATTAGGTTGCTCGGTAGATTCAGTTGCCAGGTGTTTCCAGGTATATATCAACAGTTTACTAATAATCTTATCTATTGCCTGGAAATAATCTAATCTATTGCCTGGAAATAATCTATATGTTCTAATTGGAGTTAATCATATGTTCCCGAAAAAGGTATTTCATAACACTTCCGCCTCACCATTTTATTACATGATGTTATTTAGATTGGAGCCAAGCCCAGATATTGGAACACTCCTGTTGCAGCATGAAAAGATCAGCTACATAATGCAAAGGCTGGTATTTGCTGACTGGCAGTATATTTCCTGGCAGGGCAAGTTTATTTTAATATTATTATAAGAAAAAACATGCTTTTGTTGTCTGTGGCATCTTGGTTCCCCCTGAGGTAATGCTGGGAATTGTTGTGTGCATCCTGCAAGTCTCTGCAGAACAAAGGTAGTGCAATTGTAAGAAACCCAATGTTCCACTTCAGGTACCTTAAAGGGTAACTCCACTTTTGTGGGGGAGAAAAAAAAATAGCAAATAAAGAAAAAACAATACAGCGTATACAATTGTGACACAAATCTTATTGTAATTGAATGTTATTAAAAATTATCTTTCTTTTTCAATCTGCAGCTCTGTAATTTTCTGAAATTGCAATGCAATATGGCTACCTGGAGGAGTTCTGTACACAGAATGTGTACTGACCACACCCCAGAAACATAATTTCCTGCTTGTGTGATTGGCTCACCGATTTTCCCAGAAGTCTGCCTAAGATACAAGTCAGATTTCAGGCATCCCCTGCAACAAAAATGTCATTTTTGGTGAGATGCTCCCAATAGGAACACATCTAAAGGAATGCAGGCCCAGCAGATTTCCTCATTAGAGCCCTGCAGCTGTGACAGCTGATAGATAATTATGAAACCACTCCCATTTGATCCACTCAGCACCAGTGGTGGCTGGTGCTCAAAATTTTTGGGGGGCGCAAACAGAAACATTTAATAGGCATTGCTTCATGGCAAAAAACGCAGTAAAAAATAGCGTCACTTTGAGGTCACACAAGTGAGAAAGGGGCCTTCAGTAATCAAGGTACAGTGTGCCCCCATCAATGCAGAGTGACCAGTGAGCAGTGCTCCCATCAATGTAGAGTGACCACAGCATGCCCCCATCAATGTAGAGTGACCACAGCATGCCCCCATCAATGTAGAGTGACAACAGTGTGTTCCCATCAATGTAGAGTGACCACAGCATGCCCCCTTTAATATAGAGTGACCACAGCGTGCCCCCTTTAATGTAGAGTGCCCACAGCGTGTCCCCATCAATGTAGAGTGACCACAGCGTGCCCCTATCAATGTAGAGTGACCACAGCATGCCCCCTTCAATGTAGAGTGACCACAGCGTACCCCCATCAATGTAGAGTGACCATAGCGTGCCCCCTTTAATGTAGAGTGACCACAGTGTGCCCCCATCAATGTAGAGTGACCACAGCGTGCCCCCAATGTAGAGTGACCACAGCATGCCCCCTTCAATGTAGAGTGACCACAGCGTGCCCCCTTTAATGTAGAGTGACCACAGCATGCCCCCTTCAATGTAGAGTGACCACAGCGTGCCCCCATCAATGTAGAGTGACCACAGCCTGCCCCCTTCAATGTAGAGTGACCACAGCATGCCCCCATCAATGTAGATTGACCACAGCTTGCCCCCATCAATGTAGAGTGACCACAGCGTGCCCCCTTCAATGTAGAGTGACCACAGCATGCCCCCTTCAATGTAGAGTGACCACAGCATGCCCCTTCAATGTAGAGTGACCACAGCATGCCCCCTTCAATGTAGATTGACCACAGCTTTCCCCCATCAATGTAGAGTGACCACAGCGTGCCCCCTTCAATGTAGAGTGACCACAGCATGCCCCCTTCAATGTAGAGTGACCACAGCATGCCCCTTCAATGTAGAGTGACCACAGCATGCCCCCTTCAATGTAGAGTGACCACAGCGTGCCCCCATCAATGTAGAGTGACCACAGCGTGCCCCCATCAATGTAGAGTGACCACAGCCTGCCCCCTTCAATGTAGAGTGACCACAGCGTGCCCCCTTCAATGTAGAGTGACCACAGCATGCCCCCTTCAATGTAGAGTGACCACAGCGTGCCCCCTTCAATGTAGAGTGACCACAGCATGCCCCTTCAATGTAGAGTGACCACAGCATGCCCCCTTCAATGTAGAGTGACCACAGCATGCCCCCATCAATGTAGAGTGACCACAGCATGCCCCCATCAATGTAGAGTGACCACAGCGTGCCCCCATCAATGTAGAGTGACCACAGCCTGCCCCCTTCAATGTAGAGTGACCACAGCGTGCCCCCTTCAATGTAGAGTGACCACAGCATGCCCCTTCAATGTAGAGTGACCACAGCATGCCCCCTTCAATGTAGAGTGACCACAGCATGCCCCCATCAATGTAGCGTGACCACGGTGTGCCCCCCCACCACCGCCGGAGGAGAGAGAAGAGAGAGGCACTGAGTCTGAGGCAGCGGCTGCACCCCATTGCTCTGCGCCCCGATGACCCCCAGAAGGCTGCCAATCGGCGCCTCTGCCTGGCGCACGTGGGGTGCAAGCCCCCCCCATAGCCAGCAGTAGGTCCGGCGCCCCTAGTGGGCTGAAAATGGTAATTTTTTTTTTTTTTCTTGCCACAGATTGGGGGGGGGGGGGCGGCCCTATGAACCGGCCGCCACTGCTCAGCACAGAGAAACAAACAATGATTTCTTCAAAATAACAAAAGGTAGGATTCTACAACAAAGATTGGTAAAATCCTTGTAAAGTACAGAGATCATCCAGAGGGGAATGTTTTTTTCTCAACAAAAGTGGAGTTACGCTTTAACCACTTGAAGTCCAGAGCACTTTTTTAATTTTTGTACACACGTTAGAATCTGAATATTTGCTTTGTTTCAATCATAGCCCCATTAGACACACTCTCTCCATTATTTGCTCTTGTATCTTTAACACCCCCATAGGATGTCCCTTCTCCCCACCACAATCCTGAAAAATACTGCATCTAGCTCCAAAGTCTTTAACCTGCACACAGCACCCAAAAAGAAAATTGCAAGATTTTATACAGGTGGTACAGAACACCTACAACTACTACTTTCCAGATTTCCAATCTCTTCCAGAGCACAAAGCAAGGTCCATAAAGACATGGATGAGTGTGTTTGGAGTGGGCGGAACTTGACTGACCTGCACAGAGTCCTGACCTCAACCCGATAGAACACCTTTGGGATGAATTAGAGCGGAGACTGCGAGCCAGGCCTTCTCGTTATTTCATCAGTACTTGACCTCACAAATGGGCTTCTTGAAGAATGGTCAAACATTCCCATAGACACACTCCTAAACCTTGTGGACAGTCTTCCCAGAAGAGTTGAAGCTGTTATAGCTGTAAAGGGTGGGCTAACTCAATGTTGAACCCTACAGACTTAAGGCCCGTACACACGTACCGATCGTCGGCAGACAAGCGTCGGCCGACGAACGATTTGCCGATTGTACGCTTGTTAGTATGATGCCTCCGACAGCCGTCAGCGCACATTCTGCCGACAAGAGTCTGTCATGCAAGCATTAAAATTTTTGTATGCCGACACCAGAACGGCCGATTGTTCGCCAGTCAGTACAGAATTCGGCCGACAGACCGCAGATTTGCAAGACTGGGCATGCTCAGAAAAGAAAAAACACAGGGAAAGTTAACCATTACATGACATCACTTCTGCAGTCGGCTGTAGTCGGCGGACAAAATTCTTGTGCTGTCTTTGCACTTTTCAACAGACACCGACAGCCCGGGGACAAAAGACGGCCGATCGTTCGCCGACGATCGGTACGTGTGTACGGGCCTTAAGACTGGAATGCCACTAAAGTTCCTGTGTGTGTAAAGACAAGTGTCCCAATACATTTGGTAATATAGTGTATAAGAGGTCCATGCTACGTCATCTCCTGAATGAGGCTAAAGCCTGTATTCCTTTATAATGGAAAGACCATCATCCCCCTCAATCTCAGTGAGGCTATGTAAAATCAAAGAAAACCTGGTTCTATTGGATGGCATTTACATTCTCAGAGGAAGGTAAGACTCCCACTGGTGCCTGCCAGTTCTGTGCTGATAGTAGTGCTGGACATCTTCCGATGTTGAAGGGAAGTAAGCATGGGGGAGATTTACTAAAACTGGTGCACTCAGAAACTTGTGCAGCTGTGTATGGTAGCCAATCAGCTTCTAACTTCAGCTTGTTCAATTGAAGTGATTGTAAAGGCAGAAGGTTTTTTATCTTATTGCCTTAAGATAAAAAGCCTTCTGTGTGCAGCAGCTCCCCTCAGCCCCCCTAATACTTACCCGAGGTCTCTCTAAATCCAGCAATGTTGCAGGAATGTCTCAGCTGCCTGGGACTTCCCTCCTCATTGGCTGAGACAACAGTGCAGCGCCATTGGCTCCCACTGCTGTCAAAGTCAGTCAGCCAGCCAATGAGGAGAGAAAGGGGGCAGGGCCAGGCCATGGCTCCATGTCTAAATGGACACGTGGAGCTGTGACTCGGCTCAGATGCCCCCATAGCAAGCTGTTTGCATTCAAAAGGAGGGAGGGACCAGGGGCACCGAAGAGGGACCCGAGAAGAGGAGGATCTGGGCTACTCTGTGCATAACCATTACACAGAGCAGGTAAGTATATTAAGTTTGGTATTTTTAACTAGCAAAAAAAAAAAAAAATGAGACTTTACAATCACTTTAAGCTTTGATAATTAGGCCACTTTCACACTAACAGACCGATCGAGTCTCCCTGTTAGTTTTTCAGGCAGACCCAATCAGACCATCTATTGCTCTCTATGGAGCTGACATTCACCGGCATCCAATCAGAGCCTGTCCGCTAAATACAGACAGATAGGGATCCATTTCCCATCTGTCCAGTGGATCAGATGACAATTGAAAGGAAATGGACACAGTCCCATAGAGAATAGCAGGCTGTGTCCGAGTCTGCTCCACATCAGCTGAGCAGACACGAACCGGTTGTCGGGATTCGAACCTGTGACCAGCCACATCCCAGGCGGTAGCCCTGCTTACTAGGCTACCGTCCTCTCTGGACATTCTTCCCTGAACATTTTTCCCTGAAGCCTATTAATTCAACCTTAGTCTTGCCAAGCCTTGCTCATCACCCTTGATTCCCCACACCTGGTACTTCCCTATATAAGTCCAGCCCCTTGCACTCCAGATTGCTGATTATTGAGCTCCTGAACCTTGATCAAGCTACTCCTCACCTGCTGCTCTTATCTACTACCACAAATCCAACGCTGACCAGGAATTGACTACCGACTACTCTTCTGCTTTGTCCCTACCTACTGAACTGCTACCTCTGTTGCCGATCCGGATTGTCTGACCACGCTTACTGCTGCCCGCCCCGACCTTTGGCTCGTCTGACTTCTCTCTGGTTATCCCTTGTCTGCTCCTCCGCCTTCGGACCGAACCAGCCCTCTGCCTGGCTGGGTGATCCTGAGGACCGCGTCCTGGTGTTAGCTTGCAGCGCAGTCTATCCCCACCATCAGGGGCTCTAGTGAAAACCAGCTAGCACTTAGTTTCCGCACCTCAGGTGAACCCGTGTCCTCATCAGAGTACTACGCTGTGTCCATCTGGTATCCAGCACCTACTAACTGCCTGCGGTCTTTGCCACTGGGCTCCACTCCTACCTCCGGCCAGCAGTCCTCTGACTCAGGTGAGCCTATAGGATTGTTACAGAATAATCAGCCAACACTATGGAGTCCGCAATGACCACTCTGTGTAGACAGGTCACTGAACTTCAAGAATTTGGTACTACGTATCAGGAGAAATTTGCCCAGCTCCAAGAAGTAGTCAAAAGCCAACAGCAGGAGATTATTGAACTACAGAGGCAACTCCTAGACGTCCGCGGCGCGGCCGCAGACACCCGCATGCCACTCCCATCAAAATTCGGCGGTGACAGACGCCAGTATCGGGGATTTCTGAACCAATGTCGCATCTATTTTCAGATGAACCCGGCCCCCTTCACCACCGATAAAAAGAAGGTGCTATTCATGATCAATCTCTTGTCGGATGAAGCATTAGCATGGGCGTCGCCATACGTGGAGTCTAACAATCAGCTCCTGGACAACCTAACCAACTTCATCACCGCCATGAGCCTAGTCTTTGATGACTCCAACCGCTGTGCGACGGCCGAGGCGCGACTACATAGTCTGCGACAAGGGAGACGCTCCGTCGCCGAATATACCGCCGAATTTCGCCGTTGGGTCACGGACACCACCTGGAACCCAGCAGCACAGAGGAGCCAATTCCGGCGAGGCCTGTCCGAAGCAATAAAAGACGAACTCGCCAGAGTTGAAGCCCCGGACGATCTGGATGACTTTATTCAAGTATGCATCCGGATAGATCAAAGACTCTCCGAGAGGAAGAGGGAAAGATTCTGGTCCTCGGACCACAGACCCACTTACTCCTTCTCCTCTACCGCCCAGCGCGACCCCCAGTCAGCACCTGAACCTATGCAGGTCGACGCACTACGGAGGTCTCTATCCACAGCTGAGAAGGAGAGACGGCTGGCTGAAAACCTCTGCCTCTACTGTGGAGAGCCGGGTCATTTTGCCATCAAATGTCCCAATAAGATTCGAAGAACTATTGCCGTCACGGAGCTAAAGGAGCAATCACAGACTCCAACCCCGCCAGCAGCCACTGAAGATAACAAAACAGCGGCTCATGGATCCCACTTCATCATCCCCATCCTCATCGACATCGAGGGGCGACAACTCCCCTGTTCTGCGATGTTAGACTCCGGGGCAGGAGGCAACTTCATGGACCTAACCTTCGCCCGCGAAAAGAACATTCCACTGACAATCAAGGCAGCCCCTGTTGACCTGGAAACCGTGGACGGATCCCCACTCTCCTCGGGGCCGGCGACTCACGAGACCATCGAGCTACAACTCCTTATAGAACCCGATCACCACGAGAAGATCCACTTCTCGCTGATCGCCTCCCCGAAGTTCCCAGTGATCTTGGGCATCCCATGGTTGGCCACCCACAACCCCTCGGTGGACTGGGAAACCCGCTGCATACTGTTCCCGTCCGAGTTCTGCTCACTAAATTGCTCCCACAAACCCGTCCTTCCACCCGAAGACACCACCATCTCTGAACTATCTGTCAAGGATCTGTTACCCCCTCAATACCGCGAGTTCCAGGATGTCTGCGACAAGAAAAACGCAGACAAGCTGCCACCACACCGACCCTACGATTGCCCTATAGAACTGTTGCCCGGGGCTGAAATACCCTTTGGCAGTATCTACCCCCTCTCGGAGCCAGAACTCAAGGCCTTGAAAGAGTACCTGGACGAGGACCAAAGGAAGGGGTTCATCCGGCCCTCTACCTCCCCTGCGGGAGCCCCCTTTTTCTTTGTAGAGAAAAAAGACTCCTCCCTGCGTCCCTGCATTGACTACAGGAAGCTTAACGACATTACCGTAAAGAACCGGTATCCACTCCCACTGATTTCAGAACTCCTCGAGAGACTCCGGGCAGCGAAGATTTTCACCAAACTTGACCTTCGAGGGGCCTACAACCTCGTCTGAATCCGCCCTGGGGATGAATGGAAGACCGCCTTTCGGACACGTTATGGTCACTTCGAGTACCTAGTCATGCCTTTCGGACTCTGCAATGCTCCCGCCACCTTCCAGCACTTCATTAACGACGTCCTCAGGGACATGCTCGATCTGTTTGTAGTCGTTTACCTGGACGACATCTTGATCTTCTCCGAAGACCTCGAGCAGCACCGCGAACACGTCCGCAGGGTACTGCAGAGACTCCGACAGAACTCTCTCTATATCAAGCTAGAGAAATGTGAGTTTGAGCGAACCACCACTCAGTTCCTCGGATACATCATCTCCCCAGAGGGCCTAAGTATGGACCCGGGGAAGGTCCAAGCCGTGATGAACTGGCCCATTCCGAGAAACGAGAAGGAGATACAAAGATTCATTGGCTTCGCCAACTTCTATCGGAAGTTTATCCGGAACTTCTCCAAGATCATAGCACCAATTACCCAACTCACCAAGAAATCAGTCCCCTTCTCCTGGATGCCAGAGGCACAGGAGGCCTTCACCAAGTTGAAACTCCTCTTCACTTCTGCTCCAATCCTAATCCACCCAAACCCCGAGCTGCCATTTACAGTCGAAGTGGATGCATCTGACTCCGCGGTGGGGGCTGTTCTGTCACAACGGACAGGGGAGAAGATGCTACTACACCCGTGCGCATATTTCTCCCGCCAGATGTCCCCCTCCGAGAAGAATTATGACATCGGGAACAAGGAACTACTGGCGATCAAGGATGCCTTCTCTGAGTGGAGACACCTGCTGGAGGGAGCCACCAACCCCATAATCGTACTAACTGATCACAAGAACCTCGAGTTCATCCGCAGCGCTAAGAGACTCTCAGCCAGACAGGCCAGATGGAGCCTATTCTTTTCCCGCTTTAACTTTCTCATCACCTATCGCCCCGGATCAAAGAATGGTAAGGCTGACGCCCTCTCCAGAATGTTTTCCGAGCCCTCGCAGAGTAACAAGGGCCAAAACAACATCCTACCCGAGAGAAGGGTCGTAGGGGTCACCTACTCTAAAGAACTCCTGGGCACAATCAAAGAAGGATATGAAAATGACCCCTTCCTTGCCCATCCCACAAGGAATGTCAGCCTTACGTTTAAGAACGGTCATTGGTTTCATCAGGACCTACAGTTATATGTACCAGAAATCGCACGGCTCGAAGTACTCAGACTCAACCATGACTCCAAGCTGGCCGGCCATCTAGGCACAAGAAAGACCCAGGAGCTTCTCTCCCGCTCCTTCTGGTGGCCAACATACAAGGAGGACATCAAGAGGTACATCTCCTCGTGCACAGTCTGTGCCCGCAATAAGACTCCTCGTTCCTCTCCCGTGGGTCTGTTACAACCTCTCCCGATTCCCTCCCGCCCCTGGGGCTCGATCTCCATGGACTTTGTGGTAGACCTTCCTCCTTCAAAAGGGATGAACACCATCCTGGTCGTAGTCGACCGCCTCACCAAGATGGCCCATTTCATCCCCTACAAAGGCCTACCCACCGCCAAACAGACGGCCGATCTTATTTTCAGAGAGGTCTTTAGGCTGCATGGGATCCCGGACGACGTGGTCTCCGACCGAGGTGTACAATTTGCCTCTAAGTTCTGGAAGAAATTTTGCCTGGCGCTCGGGGTTAAAGTGAACCTGTCCTCCGCCTTCCACCCTCAGTCAAACGGGCAGACGGAGAGAACTAACCAGACTCTAGAGCAGTACCTACGCTGTTTTAGCTCCCACCTGCAGGATGACTGGCTTGACCATCTCTCCACAGCCGAGTTTGCCTACAACAATGCGGAGCACAGCTCAACCAAGCACAGCCCCTTCTTTGCTAACACAGGCTTGCACCCAGTATTCATTCCCCACCTACCCGTCGCCTCCACCCTCCCAGCAGTGGCCGAACGCCTAACAACCCTACAGGAGGCACAAAAGAACATTGTAAACAACCTCCAGCTCGCCCAGAGGCGCTTTAAACAGGGAGCAGACAGATGCCGCAGACCCACCCCGGGCTTCCATGTGGGAGACAAGGTGTGGCTGTCCACCAGGAACCTCAGATTGAAGGTCCCCTCCAAAAAGTTGGCCCAAAAATACATGGGTCCATTCCAGATCTCCGCGCAAATTAACGAGGTCACGTTCCGGCTCGATCTTCCAGACTCCATTAGGGTGCACCCTGTTTTCCATTGCTCCCTCCTCAAGCCATACGTGGAGAACACCTTCACAGGTCGCCACTCACCCCCTCCACCACCCGTGAGGGTACAGGGTGAAGAAGAATACGCTGTCGCAAAGATCCTCGACTCCAGGATCCACCGGGGAAGACTACAATACCTAATTGGGTGGGAGGGCTACCCTCCCGAGGATAACTCCTGGGAACCAGAAGGAAACGTCCACGCCCCCAGACTGGTAAAAGAGTTCCACCAACGGCACCCCAATAAGCCTGCCCCTGCGGTGCCCAGAGGTCACCTCGGAAGGGGGGGAGTACTGTCGGGATTCGAACCTGTGACCAGCCACATCCCAGGCGGTAGCCCTGCTTACTAGGCTACCGTCCTCTCTGGACATTCTTCCCTGAACATTTTTCCCTGAAGCCTATTAATTCAACCTTAGTCTTGCCAAGCCTTGCTCATCACCCTTGATTCCCCACACCTGGTACTTCCCTATATAAGTCCAGCCCCTTGCACTCCAGATTGCTGATTATTGAGCTCCTGAACCTTGATCAAGCTACTCCTCACCTGCTGCTCTTATCTACTACCACAAATCCAACGCTGACCAGGAATTGACTACCGACTACTCTTCTGCTTTGTCCCTACCTACTGAACTGCTACCTCTGTTGCCGATCCGGATTGTCTGACCACGCTTACTGCTGCCCGCCCCGACCTTTGGCTCGTCTGACTTCTCTCTGGTTATCCCTTGTCTGCTCCTCCGCCTTCGGACCGAACCAGCCCTCTGCCTGGCTGGGTGATCCTGAGGACCGCGTCCTGGTGTTAGCTTGCAGCGCAGTCTATCCCCACCATCAGGGGCACTAGTGAAAACCAGCTAGCACTTAGTTTCCGCACCTCAGGTGAACCCGTGTCCTCATCAGAGTACTACGCTGTGTCCATCTGGTATCCAGCACCTACTAACTGCCTGCGGTCTTTGCCACTGGGCTCCACTCCTACCTCCGGCCAGCAGTCCTCTGACTCAGGTGAGCCTATAGGATTGTTACACCGGTCATCCACCTGCTCAGCGGGGATCAGCTGAGAGATACCCTGCTGAGTGGACGGATCTGCTGGCAGACTCCACCAGTGTGAAGTGGGTCTAAAACCTGGAAGCTGATTGGTTTCTCTGAAAAACTGCACCAGATTTTGCACTCCCCAGTGTTTGTAAATCTTTTCCATGATGTATTTTTCATTTGCTGCATTAAAGTGGAACTTTAGTCAGAAAGTTAAATCCCAATAGATCTCTTCAGGCTGGCCCCTTTTGCAGGTTTAGCTATGTAATACATTAAAAATAAGTGTCTATACTGTTTACAATCAAGTAATACTGTCTCACCCTGCTCTGCACATGCTCAGTTGGTCTCCAATTTTAGGCACTGCTGAGTTTGTAGGGGCCGATCTGCTGTCCAAAGATTTAACCCTTAGGCGTGTAAATATGTGGCCTCTTGCCGCCTGGTCTTTGGCAAAGAGGGGCCACATATTTGCGTAAATTGCTGTTCATACAGCTGTGGCATGAGTGCATGCTCCCAACACAGTTACCGGTGCCTAACCTAAAGCTCCTGATTGTTGCTTCCCCCACGTCATAAACCACTTAAAGGGCTGGGAGGTGCCGGCTTTAATAGGTTAAAGATTTAAGCCGGGTTTACATATGTGTGGCGGTGGGTTCATGCCTGGGGTCCGGTGCGTGTCTGTTCACCGGTTCAGGTGCGATACAGGTCCAAATTTATGCCTGAATTCGTACCTGGACCGGACCCTTTTTTAATCCGGACCGCAGCTGTCCCGGACACGTGTGAACAGGCTCCTTTGAGTGCCAGTCACACTTGCCTGTCATGTGAATTTAATGCGGGGAAACCTGTATCCAATGCGCATATGTGTGAACCCAGCCTTAGGGTCCTTTCACACGGAGGTCCGTTCTGCTCAGAGGGGAATCGATCCGCCGATCCCGCTGAGCAAGCAGATGACAGCTCCGTCTCCACTTTGTGTGCAGAGAGGGAGCTGTCACATCCTCGCTGTCCTCTATGGGGAGATCGGATGAGAATGGACCGCCTGTCCGTTCTCATCCGATCCCATCCTCCGGACGGATGGAAAATAGGGTTTCCATCCGTCCGGATTTCACAGACAGGATCAGATCGGAGAGCAGTGGGTGTCAGCGGAGATGTCATTGCTGACATCCACTGCCCCGTGGGGACGCATGGAGCATTCGATCAGGTCCGCCTGAAAAACTGACAGGCGGATCGGATCGGTTCACCCGTGTGAAAGCGGCCTTACTGCTGTTCAGATGATCTGGGCTTCAGCAAAATGGCAGCCTCTAGCGAGAAGAAACAGGAACAATGCTGGATGCAATTTACAGCACACACCAATTTGGGAATTATTAATGTGAAATGTATGTTCCTTTCAAAAGAACATTATTTTTTCATCATGGAGTCTGCCTGGGATTACATGAAGAGACAGACGGATTTGAGACAGCCGACATTCACAGAAGATCTGTGGTTAGTTCTCCAAGATGTTGGAACAACCTACGTGCCGAATTCCTGTGTGTAAGAGTCGTTTTGATTCCCTCCACCCAAAACTAAAAATGTTTATGGGTCTCATTCAAAAATGTAAAATCCCTGCTAATAGGGAACGGATTGATAATAATTTTAGGTTACTCCACCCACAACTAAAAAAAGTCCATTACATCTGCTGTTACATTTCCCATATAGGGTCACATTTAAAAAAAAAAGCATAATAAAGAAATTATACACAAGGGTCCTGAACCCTTGGGGAAATGCGGAGGGGAGGATCTGGATGTTATGGAATAGTTTCGCCCCACCGCTGATCACACCGGGGGCGGGGACTATCATTCCAATGTGTTTATCAGACTTTTATTCACTCCTGAGTGGTCGGATAGTTGTCAAACCCCTCTGTCCACTCACATAACTGCACTAACCAGTCCTTTGGAAGTCTCCCGCTCTCCCAGAAAGTAAAGCGGGGGGTCACATGGCATAAACACGTGGTGAGCACGTGACCGGATCGGCCCTCTGCCTGGAATTAGATCATGAATCAGATTACCGCTGCCCATCAGATCGTGTAACGGAAGTGACGTTCCGACCAAAAAATACTGCGCATGTGCTATGTGCTGTATGGTCTTGGCCACCGTGCTGCAGCTCAGTTTCAGGGTCTTGGCAATCTTCTTTTAGCCTCAGCCAACTTTATGTAGAGCAACAATACTTTTTTTCAGATCCTCAGAGAGTTTTTTGCCATGAGGTGCCATGTTGAACTTCCAGTGACCAGTATGAGAGAGTGAGAGCGATAACACCAAATTTAACACACCAGCTCCCCATTCACACCTGAGACCTTGTAACACTAACGAGTCACATGACACCGGGGAGGGAAGATGGCTAATTGGGCCCAATTTGGACATTTTCAATTAGGGGTGTACTCACTTTTGTTACCAGCGGTTTAGACATTAATGGATATATGTGGAGTTATTTTGAGGGGGACAGCAAATTTACACTGTTATACAAGCTGTACACTCACTACTTTACATTCTAGCAAAGTGTAATTTCTTCAGTGTTGTCACATTAAAAGATATAATAAAATATTTACAAAAATGTGAGGGGTGTACTCACTTTTGTGAGATACTGTATACACACACATACACCTTTATAGATGTAGCACCCTCCTAGGTAGGTGCTAGGTAAGGTAAAAGCTAGCATCTCCATCTGCTTATCAGGGAAGCCTGATCAGTAGTTAGGCCTGTTGCATGTATCCATTTGCGATTCATCTGTATCCAATAGGGGAGCCTGTTGGACAGTGGAGGAAACCCAGCCAGTGACACACAGGCTTTGTAACTAACCCAGTGGGTTGGCACAAGCAGTGGTGCATCCTGGGATATGTTATAAAAGCCATGGGCACATGTGGCAGGGTGTCTTTGAATGGGTAGCCAGGTCCCAGGAGGAGGATGATGGCTGTCTCTTCTCCTGTCTGTATGGAAGGTGGTCACAGGCAGTCGGCCTAGTGAGCCAAACGTGTGGTGCTGAGCCAGGAGGTCCAGTGGATGCTGACAAGTGGAGCTGAAGGCAGAGCAACCTTGGGAACACCAGTGTCCGTGAGTACCGGGAAGCTTGCCAGGGGTCTGCCCAGGAAGGGCAGTCAGTGGATGGGAGCTAGCACACACAGCAAGTGAGAAAGGGGGTGCCAAGTTAGGATCCTGAAGAGAAACTAAATCAGGATCATATTCTCTATATTCACTTCAGTGACAAGCACACTACAGTCAGTTGTCCTCGGATTCGTGCATGGTTCATACTTGGGAGTATCCCACTCATCCCTTCTCCCATCCCAGTTATAGATAAAACACAAAAACCAAATCCCCTGGACTGTTCATTGTCTAAGCCAAGTATCTAAAGTGACAAGTTTCCACAGACTGTTGCTATGGGTAACCCAGGTGAATCCAGAAAGTGCAATTCTCAGCAGTCCTCTAGGGGGCAGTGCTATACATACATAACATTATTATATATATATATATATATATATATATATATATATACACACACAATATATATATATATATATATATATATATATATACACACACACACGCACACACACATACATATATATATGTATATCTACACACACACACATACACGCACACACGGTAAATACAGTTTAGGGGCCAGTTCACACCACATACAGTCCAGTGTGTTTTTTTTCTGCGTCGAAAAATGCATGGAAAGTAGGTTATATGATTTCCAATGGCATAGTTCACACCAGTGCTTGCAGTTCAGGGGCATTCCAGTTCCAGAAAAAGAAAAAAGTAGAACATGCTGCATTTTTCCTGCACTGGACTATACTGGAACGCTGTAAAAGGCACCTAAAACGCACTGGAACACACATGTATCTTTTTAAGGTTAAGAGAAAAAGAGGGAGGAAAATGCACTGGAATGCTTAAAAAAAATGCACCAAAAACGCACTGGAACGCTTAAAAAATCATGTCAAAAACACGCATGCAGAAAAGCATCTGGAATGCATCTGGACTGCGTTTCTATGGTGTGAACTGGCCCCTAAAAACTGTTACAAAAGCAAAATGCTGCATTATCATCATTAACATGCATTATTTTCCCTTTGCATTATTTTCTCTTTTCAAAAATTGAGTTTTCAGTTCACTAACAGCAGAAAAGGTGATTTTAGCACATTATTTAAGTATTTTCTATGACATGGTAAATTGACAGATAACACGCTGGTGATCTCTCCTTACAGGGCCGGTGCAAGGATTTTTGACACCCTAGGCGAAACCTCATTTTGCCGCCTCCCCCCCCCCCCCCCCCGCACCTGACTGCGCCCCCTTTGCCCCTGCCTATGTATATGGTGGAGGTGGCGGGGTGGATATTTTTACGGTGCCTCTCCACCTATTTTTTCAGCCGTGATCCTCGGGCTTGCACCTGTGCCTCTGGACCGGGCCTGAACACAAATAGTAGCGGCACCGGCTCACTTCCTCATGCCAGCCATGGTCCACAGGTATATGGACAGGCTAGGGTAGTATATAGACAGGGATCAGTCCAAGACAAGAGACTGCAATGCAGGCAGGGGTCTACTATCCATGTGTGTCAGTGCTAGCCCTCCCCACTGGGGGGGGGGGGGGTCTCATGTAGACACTCCCAGCTGTTAAGCGCCCCCTGCAGTCGGTGTGGGGCTTGGAGGTGTGTGTGTGTGTGTGTGTGTGTGGGGGGGGGGGGGGGGTAGGGGAGGCTGGGACCTGTACATGCATCACTGGGGATCCTCTGCGGCAGATCATCAGCTGTTACCGATACCCTTCACTCAGTTGCCATTAACTGGGATGCTGGATCCACCATCTGCCAGCCTGGACAGGGGAGATATGGATCTCAGTGGCAGAGATTCCAATTTGCTCCCCCTTCCTGAATGCATAAACTGTCATTAGACTATATTATAATTCCCAGCATTGATGTTAGTGGATGCATTAATAACCCCAATACAGTTATCAGTGGACACAATATTATCCCCCAACACAGGTATCAGTGGACACAATAATAACCCCCAGCACAGGTATCAGTGGATGAATTAAAAATCCCCAACTGAGGTCAGTGAACGCACTAATAATTCCCAGCACAGGTGTCAGCATTATTAACCCCCTCCCCCACATTGGTGATATGTGGCATTGAAATGTAACCCCCCATGACCACCAATGTGAGGGGAGGGGGTTATTAATACTTGCATTACCACAAATGCAGAAGGGGAGGTGGGTAAAATGTCAATGCCATGAGGACAATGCAAGGTGGGGGTTAACTTTCACTGACACTTACTCCCCCCAGCCCCCACCTGCATCGGTGGACATGGCAATATCAACCTCCTCCCCTCCTCACTTCCAGCCTGCTCTCCAGTCCCATTCTCTTAGTACTCTGTCAGTTAAGCTTACCTCAGCTCCTGGTCATCAACATCTCCCTCTGAGTTGCAGTGGGTGGCCGGCGCAGGCAGGCGGACTGGCGGCAGGTGGTTAAGACAGTTGGCGGGCGGCTCAGACATGTAGGCGGGTGACAGGTGAGGGGGGTAGCAGGGTGTCAGGTGAGGGGGGGTAGCAGGGTGGCAGGGGGTGTGAGGTGGGGGGGGTAGCAGGGTGTGAGGTGAGGGGGGGTAGCAGGGTGTCAGTGAGGGGGGTAGCAGGGTGTCAGATGAGGGGGGGGATAGCAGGGTGTCAGGGTGTGTGAGGTGGGGGTGGTAGCAGGGTGTCAGGTGAGGGGGGTAGCAGGGTGTCAGGTGAGGGGGGGTAGCAGGGTGTCAGGTGAGGGGGGGGTAGCAGGGTGTCAGGAGGTGTGAGGTGAGGGGGTAGCAGGGTGTCAGGTGAGGGGGGGGGGTAGCAGGGTGTCAGGTGAGGGGGGGGGGGTAGCAGGGTGTCAGGTGAGGGGGGTAGCAGGGTGTCAGGTGAGGGGGGTAGCAGGGTGTCAGGGTGTGTCAGGTGAGGGGGGGGGTAGCAGGGTGTCAGGTGAGGGGGGTAGCAGGGTGTCAGGAGGTGTCAGGTGAGGGGGGTAGCAGGGTGTCAGGTGAGGGGGGGTAGCAGGGTGTCAGGTGAGGGGGGTAGCAGGGTGTCAGGTGAGGGGGGTAGCAGGGTGTCAGGGTGTGTCAGGTGAGGGGGGGGTAGCAGGGTGTCAGGTGAGGGGGGTAGCAGGGTGTCAGGAGGTGTCAGGTGAGGGGGTAGCAGGGTGTCAGGTGAGGGGGGGTAGCAGGGTGTCAGGTGAGGGGGGGGGTAGCAGGGTGTCAGGTGAGGGGGGTAGCAGGGTGTCAGGTGAGGGGGGTAGCAGGGTGTCAGGGTGTGTCAGGTGAGGGGGGGGGTAGCAGGGTGTCAGGTGAGGGGGGTAGCAGGGTGTCAGGTGAGGGGGGGGGTAGCAGGGTGTCAGGTGAGGGGGGGGTAGCAGGGTGTCAGGTGAGGGGGGTAGCAGGGTGTCAGGTGAGGGGGGGGGGGTAGCAGGGTGTCAGGTGAGGGGGGGTAGCAGGGTGTCAGGTGAGGGGGGGGGTAGCAGGGTGTCAGGTGAGGGGGGGGGTAGCAGGGTGTCAGGTGAGGGGGGGGGGGGGTAGCAGGGTGTCAGGTGAGGGGGGGGTAGCAGGGTGTCAGGTGAGGGGGGGGTAGCAGGGTGTCAGGTGAGGGGGGGTAGCAGGGTGTTAGGTGAGGGGGGTAGCAGGGTGTTAGGTGAGGCCGGCAGGCGGCTCAGACATGCGTGCGGGTGGTTCAAACATGCAGGCGGGTGTCAGTGCGGGCGGCCGGCCGATTGGTTCAGACATGCGGGCGGGCGGGTGTCAGTGCGGGCGGGCAGGTGTCTCAGACATGTGGGCAGGCGGGTGTCAGTGCGGGCGGGCGGGTGTCTCAGACATGCGGGCAGGCGGGTGTCAGTGCAGGCGGGCGGGTGTCTCAGACATGCGGGCAGGAGAACAGTCAGATAAGGCGGGTAGGATCTCAAAAGCTGGCCGCAATTCCCACCCACACAAGAGCCTGGTAACCAGAGGAGATCCAGTCCTGCACTTGGAGAAGGGGCGGAGCAAACTCCTCCTATGACTGGAGTGACTGCAGGCGTATCTCCTGTCATGTAGATAGCTGGGGAGCAAAGCGCACTTCTGCTCTCAATGCCCGCCGCTCTCCACATAGCGCCCCCTACTGGTGTGCACTCTAGGCCGGTGCCTACCTTGCCTATAGGTAGCGCCGGTGTTCCGTGAGAAAACCATACCCGTGAGAAAACCATACCCTCATCACTTCCGGTGCAGCTACGGAGGGTATGGATTTCTCACGGTACTTACACTTGCCGCCGTTACATTAAAACAGCTCCTCTGCAACATCAATCATCTCCGCTCCTTCCCCTGTCACTTCCCTCATCTCGCCTATTAAATATAAAAGCGGATCACGGAGCCGAGATCGGCGTCATTTACATCTCTCATACACCCGCCGCCGCTTTTATATTTATTAGGGGAGATCAGGGAAGTGACAGCGATAGGAGAGCAGATGTTTGAAGTTGCAGCCAAACTGTTTTAATTATACCGCCGCAAGTATGACATTTCTCACAGTGCCGTGATTATTTCCTACCCTCTGAGCATGCGCACTTGTGATCTTCTTTGCTGTTCAGTTACGTCTCCGGGGCTCTGAGCATGCGCACTGCTGCGCTGCTCAGCTGTTTGACACAGGAAGTGACGAGGGTATGGTTTCTTCACGGGGTATGGTTTTTTTTAACGTTACACCGGCCCTGACTGCTGGCTTTAGGTTATCAATAACTTGGTTTCCATGAGGTCTCTATTGAGGAAAGCAGGAAAATATGCCATTCGGGGTGATTATAAATGAAGACTCATGAGAGAGCAAATAAAAAGAATATCAGGATTTCAATTCAGATGAAAACCTCTTTATTGCCGCCAAATAATTCCACAGCGAGAAAATCATTAGGAGATAGAATAACGATTAGAGCTCTGGGTGTGTAGTGAACACTGGAAGTAATTCTATTACACGGCATGAACAGAACATGTCATTTCTCAGTCATTTATTCCCTAAAACGTGTGCTTGCACCTTTCCAATGTACCATACAGGAGAGTTCCCAGGAGATAAAAGTCTCCTTCATGTTGCTGGCACTCATCACTGGAAAAAAAACCCTTGTACAGTTCATCACATTTGCTGGTTTTGGCATGATTTAAGGTGTGTTAAAGTGATAAATATACATACAGTATGTTCACCGAAAAGGGAATTCTTGGCTGGTCACATGGCTTGCAGCTCTGTTGGCGTCCAAGTGCGTTTTTGCTGCTGACTCTGGGAGGCGGAGCCCTGTTAGATGGGGGTGGGGTTCAGTGAGACATTGTACCACAGTACGAGGGGAACGAAAGCCCTTAGGCTCCACTCTGGTAAGCAAAATGAACGTCATGAAAAGGAACTCCAATCTAAAGATGAAACGTTTTTTTCTTGCAGTATTTATAATTCTGTTTGTCACACGGGAAGCCACATTACTCAAAATGTGTTGTCATCTGCTTGGCTTTGCAGTGAGGCTCGGTTGTGGTAATCACAAGACTGGCTGGACAGAATGAGAGTATATATATATATATACACACACATATACATATACACATACATACACACACATATTATATATATATATATATATATATATATACACACACATATATACACACACACAGTGCCTTGCGAAAGTATTCGGCCCCCTTGAACTTTGCGACCTTTTGCCACATTTCAGGCTTCAAACATAAAGATACAAAACTGTAATTTTGTGTGAAGAATCAACAACAAGTGGGACACAATCATGAAGTGGAACGAAATTTATTGGATATTTAAAACTTTGTTAACAAATAAAAAACTGAAAAAATGGGCGTGCAAAATTATTCAGCCCCTTTACTTTCAGTGCAGCAAACTCTCTCCAGAAATTCAGTGAGAATCTCTGAATGATCCAATGTTGACCTAAATGACTAATGATGATAAATTGAATCCACCTGTGTGTAATCAAGTCTCCGTATAAATGCACCTGCACTGTGATAGTCTCAGAGGTCCATTTAAAGCGCAGAGAGCATCATGAAGAACAAGGAACACACCAGGCAGGTCCGAGATACTGTTGTGGAGAAGTTTAAAGCCGGATTTGGATACAAAAAGATTTCCCAAGCTTTAAACATCCCAAGGAGCACTGTGCAAGCGATAATATTGAAATGGGAGTATCAGACCACTGCAAATCTACGAAGACCTGGCCGTCCCTCTAAACTTTCAGCTCATACAAGGAGAAGACTGATCAGAGATGCAGCCAAGAGGCCCATGATCACTCTGGATGAACTGCAGAGATCTACAGCTGAGGTGGGAGACTCTGTCCATAGGACAACAATCAGTCGTATACTGCACAAATCTGGCCTTTATGGAAGAGTGTCAAGAAGAAAGCCATTTCTTAAAGATATCCATAAAAAGTGTTGTTTAAAGTTTGCCACAAGCCACCTGGGAGACACACCAAACATGTGGAAGAAGGTGCTCTGCTCAGATGAAACCAAAATCAAACTTTTTGGCAACAAAGCAAAACGTTATGTTTGGCGTAAAAGCAACACAGCTCATCACCCTGAATACACCATCCCCTCTGTCAAACATGGTGGTGGCAGCATCATGGTTTGGGCCTGCTTTTCTTCAGCAGGGACAGGGAAGATGGTTAAAATTGATGGGAAGATGGATGGAGCCAAATACAGGACCATTCTGGAAGAATACCTGATGGAGTCTGCAAAAGACCTGAGACTGGGACGGAGATTTGTCTTCCAACAAGACAATGATCCAACACATAAAGCAAAATCTACAATGGAATGGTTCACAAATAAAGATATCCAGGTGTTAGAATGGCCAAGTCAAAGTCCAGACCTGAATCCAATCGAGAATCTGTGGAAAGAACTGAAAACTGCTGTTCACAAACGCTCTCCATCCAACCTCACTGAGTTCGAGCTGTTTTGCAAGGAGGAATGGGCAAAAATTTCAGTCTCTTGATGTGCAAAACTGATAGAGACATACCCCAAGCCACTTACAGCTGTAATCACAGCAAAAGGTGGCGCTACAAAGTATTAACTTAAGGGGGCTGAATAATTTTGCAAGCCCAGTTTTTCAGTTTATTATTTGTTAAAGTTTGAATATCCAATAAATTTTGTTCCACTTCATGATTGTGTTCCATTTGTTGATTCTTCACAAAAAATTACAGTTTTATATCTTTATGTTTGAAGCCTGAAATGTGGCAAAAGGTTGAAAAGTTCAAGGGGGCCGAATACTTCCGAGGCACTGTATATATATATATATATATATATATATATATATATATATATATATATATATATATATTAGGGCTGCACTATTGGGAAAAAAAACCACAGCCTGACAGGACATCCGTCCCACACACGTTCAGTCTGCCGCCCTGCAGCCAGTTCTCTTGACCGTGCGGTGAGCGCGGCACAGCGAACCAATCACGTGGTGAGTAGCGGCACAGCGAAGCAAACCAATCAGGTGTGCAGGCACGCTGCTCACTGCTCAGTCAGGAGAACTAGCTGCAGGCAGGCAGACTGAACCTGTGTGGGACGGATGTCGGGCTGTGTTCTGCTACCTTCTACAACCACTGTGAGTCCTCCCGACTTCTCCCTGCCTATGCCTACTATCGTATGTTCGGCGATGTGACTATCGCCCATGCCCGCAGCACGATAGTTGATATCACATCGACTATCATTCAGCCCTAATATATATATATATATATATATATATATATTACACACACACACACATATACACACACACACACACACATT